>NC_073745.1:283258492-283572996 GCF_029784135.1 Toxorhynchites rutilus septentrionalis
AATTTTCATCAAATCCAACACAAACAAAATCTAACTTAAACTATTTACCTTTCCTCGATGTAAAAGTTCCACAATTTAAGAGAAACTTAAAATTTCTAATCGATACCGGGGCTAATAAAAATATTATCTCTCCTGGTATCATCAATAATACAGTAACTACAAAAACGACTGTAATAAAAAACATATCTGGTAACAAAAAAGTCAATAAAAAGGCCAAGTTGGATATATTCAACAGACTGATAAAACCGCTAACATTTTATGAATTAAAATTCCACACATTTTTTGACGGAATTATAGGTTCTCAATTCTTTGCTAAACAAAAAGCAAAAATTGATTACCAAAAAGAAACTATCAATATACCTGAAAAAAAGAATTTTAAATTTCAAAAATATTACCCTGCGAATCAAAAACAATACGCATATACAATAACTTTAGAAACAAATACAAATGGTGATTGGTTTGTACCAACTTTTCAAAAACTTTGCAAAAATACTTATATTGCGCCTGGCTTATATAACGCGAATAACTTCAAAACAATGATTCACGTCGTATCTTCAAACAAAACTTTACCTAATCCCCCCAAATTAGGATTGGATGTTAATAAAATCGAAGCGTTCGATCCTACCGATAGGGATAACCTAATCTCCAGGGACGAAATTTCGAATATAATAAGAGTAGACCATTTATCGTCTTTAGAGAAATCAAAACTAATTGATCTTATCCACAATAATCAACAAGTCCTTTTACGCAAAGGCGAAAAACTATCATCGACCACGGCTATCAAACATAAAATATTAACTTCCGATGAAACCCCCGTGTACACAAAAAGCTATCGCTATCCACATCACTTCAGAAAAGATGTGGAAGAGCAGATCCAAGAGATGTTAGAAAATGGTATAATAACACATTCAGTAAGCCCATATTCTTCTCCAATATGGGTTGTTAAAAAAAAAACAGATGCTTCTGGCAAACGAAAAGTTCGCGTGGTAATCGATTACAGGAAATTGAATGATAAAACTGTAAACGATAAGTACCCGATTCCTCAAATAGAAGATATCCTTGATCATCTCGGAAAATCTGTCTACTTTACAACACTCGACCTTAAGTCTGGCTTCCACCAGATAGAAATGGATCCAAACCACAAAGAAAAAACTGCATTTTCAACGGAAAAAGGGCATTTTGAGTTCACCCGAATGCCTTTTGGATTAAAGAACGCCCCTGCCACTTTCCAGAGGGCGATGAATAATATTCTTGGAGATTACATAGGCAGAACTTGCTACGTATATCTCGATGATATTGTAATAATTGGAAGGAACCTTGAGGAACATTTCAGAAATCTTACACTCATCTTGAAAAGACTTTCAGAATTCAATCTGAAAATCCAACTGGATAAATGTGAGTTTCTCAAAAAAGAAACAGAATTTTTAGGCCACGTTATAACGGAAGAAGGAGTTAAACCAAACCCAGAAAAAATAGAAAAAATAATTAATTGGCCGATTCCAAAAAACCAAAAAGAAATTAAACAATTCCTTGGTCTAGCCGGTTATTACCGACGCTTCATTAAAGGCTTTTCAAAAATTTCCAGAAATATGACAAAGTATCTAAAAAAATATGTAGTACTTAATATTGAAGACTCAGACTACGTCAATGCGTATAAAACGTTGAAAGAAGTTATTTCAACGGATCAAGTTTTGGCATACCCTCAGTTTGAAAAACCGTTTATACTCACAACGGACGCGTCAGACTACGCCTTAGGAGCTGTTCTCTCACAAATACAAGAAGGAGTTGAAAAACCAATTGCATTTGGGTCAAGAACACTCACGGATACTGAGTCAAGATACGCAACAAACGAAAAAGAAGCTTTAGCCATTAAATGGGCCGTTACTAAATATAAACCTTATTTGTCCGGAGGTAAATTTACATTGATCACAGATCACAAGCCGTTGACCTTCATAAAAAACTCAGATAAAAACTCTAAAATATTACGATGGAGATTGGAGCTCGAGAACTACGATTATGACGTTAAGTACAAGGAAGGTAAAACAAACGTCGTAGCCGATGCTCTCAGCAGAAGACCAGTAGAGACAAATAATAATGAAACTTCTCTTCTTTCAGATCCTCCAGAAGTTGGACCAGAGACAAATACGAAATCCATTCAAAACAATAATATAAACTCTACTTTTACAGATTCCCCAGAAGGAGACCTATTAGGCGAAATAAACAACGTTAGCGAGGATAATTCAGATGCAGATACCGTTCATTCCGGAGATGACTCCGACGATTACTACATACATTTTACTGAAAGGCCTCTGAATTACTATCGTAACCAACTTATTTTTAAAATCTCAAACATATCAACAGTTATTACGGAGACCCTTTTTACTAATTTTAAAAGGACAATTGTGGCCCAACCAACGTATGACAAGACTGAGATGACACATTTTTTGAAAACCTTTCACAATGGAAAGCAAACGGCTCTCCTCGCACCGGAGTCACTAATCGATATCATACAGGAAACATTTAAGGAAAATTTTGGTAAAAAAGGACACTTTGTTTTTACATCTAAAATGGTTGAAGATGTACAAAACGAAGACCGCCAAAATTTAATTATAACAAAAGAACATGAGAGAGCACACAGAGGCATAACCAAAGTGGAAACTCATCTAAAAAGATCATACTTCTTTCCTAACATGTCCAGATTGATCAGAAACTATATCAATATTTGTAAAGTTTGTAACAGTCATAAGTATGAGAGGAAACCATACAATATTAAAATTTCGCCAAGACCAATAACAGACAAACCATTTCAAAGAGTACATATGGATATCTTCATAATTGCTAAATATAGCTTCTTATCACTCATAGACTCCTTCTCAAAGCATCTACAAATGTATCACATCAAAACAAGAAATCTGACAGATGTACAAAAAGCAATAGGGAAATATATTTCAACCTTTGGCGTTCCAACAATAATTATCACTGATCATGAGACAACGTTCAGATCGATCCAATTCAAAAATTACTTAGAAAATTTAGGCAGCTCATTGGAATATGCCTCATCTTCTGAATCTAACGGGCAACTAGAACGAGCCCATTCTACAATAATTGAAATATACAACACAAATAAACACAAATTCAAAAACGCAGGAGTGAAAACACTTATCAAAATTTCAGTAGCGTTATACAATGATACAATACACTCGTCAATAACGTTCACTCCAAACGAAATTGTATTTAATCATAATAATGTTAATAACCCTGAAGAAGTTTTAGCTAATGCCCAAAAAATATTTCAAGAAGCAAAACAAAGCATGATTAAAAGTCAAATTAAATTAACAAAGTACAATAATAACAAAGAAGAACCACCAGAAATAAGAGATGGTGAGGAAGTATTTGTTGTACCTCAAATAAGGAAGAAAACTGACGCGAGAGCTATTAATACGAATGCATTTGATGTCAAACACAAAACATTTAAAAATGGCAGAAATACCAAGAGAAACAAAAATAAAATAAAGCGAATGAAAAATACTAACTACTAACCTTTTTCATATTCAATTTCAGATGATACTACTAGCAATAAACGTACTACTACTAACAATCGTGCACTGTCATGAATTTAGAATACCACATATGGAAATAAGGAATCTTCACAGCGATCCTGTTCTGCTTATTAAGAGAAATGATTGTCGCATTCAAACATCCTACATAAAATTTGTACACCCAATCAACATTTCTAAAATTGAAGAAAATGTAATACTAATTAGCAAAATCTCACGACAGTTGAACGACCAATTGGACGTATCAAAATTAGTTTTTGAGAAGAGTAGGGTATTGATAAACAACCTTCGCCAAATAAAACCAGTCACACCGAAGAGAATGCGACGCTGGGACGCTCTTGGAACAACATGGAAATGGTTGGCCGGAACACCGGATGCGGACGACCTACGGCTATTGAATTCGACGTCTATCGACTTAATCAACGAAAACAATAAACAAATAGTAATTAACCAAATGGTGAACCAAAGAATTCAAGACATGGCAAAAACTATCAACCAATTAATCGACCAACACGTGCAAAACAAAATCCTTTCTGAGGAATACGATGCGATTAGTCTCCTTCTCTACATGGACAGTATTAATAATATTTTAGTGGAAATTCAAGACACGATTCTGAGGGCAAAAATCACATTACCCAACAACAAATTATTAACATTGCATGAAATTCTCTTGATAGAATCAACCCTAAATGATCAAGGAATAAAAACGGAGTTTCCCGGACAAGCTTTGAATTATGTGATACCGAAAATTGCAACAAAAGACGATTCACTACTCTACATACTCCAAATACCTCAGCTACAAAAAACATGGTCACATATTATTCAAATTGTGCCACTCATCGTAAATGGAACCATTATTGCCGATGCTCCTTTATACGTGGTAGAATCTGGAATTAACTGGTTCAAAACAAATAAGCCAGAGGAGTTCATCCAGCCCATTACTGAATTAAGGATCCTGAATGATGAATGTACCCATCGTATCATAACGGGAGTAACCAGCAAATGCAACGTAGTAGAAGAACATGACACATTTGTGAGCATGGTGGCGAGCAACAAAATTCTCATAAACAACGCACAAAATATTAACCTCTCATCGGATTGTGGACCCCAGAACCGCAGTCTAACTGGCAATTTTTTAATAACGTTTGACAACTGCAGTATTCACGTGGATGACCAACTCTTTACGAGCATTGCAACGATCAGCAACGAAACTCAAATAATGCAAGGTGCTTTTCATAACCTGATCATCAATCGCAATATTTTGAAACTTCAAAACATCCAAGCCATCAGTAACCTCACATTAGTAAATAGGAAGCGAATGGAAACTTTAAAACTCAAACAGTACGATCATCAAAACTGGATATTTAGCATTTTTGGAGGACTAAGCACAACAGTAATAATAGTAATTGGGATTATTCTTTATACATGTCTTCGTAGACGAAAGATAGTCATCAAAATCCGTCAGCCCAGAATGAGGCCGGCTATCTCGCATAATAATAGCATCAATCAAACAACTTCTACAAATTCCTAAGAACGAGGACGTCCTTTTTTCACCCCCCGGAGGAGTCACGTTAGCATATCAGCCAAGTCAGCCCAGAAACGGACACCGCACGCGGCTACAGACTGCCAGATAAGCGCATCTTCACCAATGTGCACGATCAGCAGTTTTAGTCAATAAATAAGACCGATCGTGCTAGACCGAGTTAGTTAGTAAGAAGTACAGAGCGTAACCGGTAGTTGTAAAGTGAATAATTGTGAATAAAAGTGATTTAAAATAAACATTTCTCGTTTTTAAAAAGGCGATCACGGCCCGGGTAATGTGATTATATGTTGTACCATATACGAACTCAAATATATGGTACTACTGCCAAAATCTTTTATTTAGTACCCTATACAATAATTTCCATACAGCTGGTGATTTGGTTTGGAGGCACTTTTTACTCCCTTACCCAGCCAGACCCTTCAGAAGTATAAAAAAATATTGTTTTTGTACCGCGCAACACTGAAAAAATCTGAAAAGAATCACACATATCTAGAAAAGCCGTAGGAACACATTTAAATATGAATTAGAATAGTACTGAATCTCTAAATCCAAACTTTTTTTTTCAAAATTTCAATATTTTTTTTAGTACTTCAATTTTTGATGAATTTTTTTTTTGATGATTTTTCTTGATACACCGTAAGATGTACATTCAGTATTTTCAAATTTTTATCTTGAAACTTTTGAGGATGGCGTGAAATAAACGAAAAAGTACGTTTTTCACCATAGACTTTATGTTATGTTGTTATGAGGTTAAAAAAACGCCAAAATTTCATATTTAATATCCTATACAATATATGCCATACAGCTGGTGATTTGGTTTGGGGGATTTTACTCGCTTACCCGGCCAAGCCCTTTGCTATCACAATGATATCAAATACTGAATGAGTTTTCCTTTTCAATTTTGGATTTTCATGTGGGAGTATTTACTATAACTTCGCGGAGAACCTTTTGAAAACCCCTGTTCTAGAGAATCTCTGAAGTTGGTACATAAAATTCGGGTTATTGAAAATCAGACCCATCATAATTTGGAGACATATGCACTTTCCGAGTGAAAAAAAAGTCCAGGAGATTACGCAGCTGCGAAAGTAGGTAGGGTGTCTCTGAACAGAGCACTACTGAAAGGACCAGCTCAACTCTTCTCGTTTCATGGCGATTTTCCACGACCATTACGTGGATGACAGTTGGCGAGTTTCAGCTCATAGAAGAAGCAGCGAATGTGGCAAGTGAAGTGAGATTTGTTCACGAAGAAGTCCTGGTGCGCTGGTAAATTCTGGAAGAAACTGAAAATAGAAATGTATAAACATAATACAAGAATCCGTGAAAGGTATAAGGAAACGAATTTTCGAAGCATATCCAAGTTAACGCAAGCAACATCGTTTTTCCCACAGCAACAGATCACTGTGGAACAGTTTATCGGTAGCATCAATTCGCAAGCGCAAGCGAAACAATAATTTAGGACTCCAACGTAAAACATCGATTCGGACTCTGTACCTGACGCGACAGCGGACTGGATAGAATGTGCAGCGTAAGGGCTTTAGGTAAATGGCTAGGCTTCATAATGTAAAAATGATAGAAATAAAATCTAATTCGAACTCTCTGTCAAACCGGTCTTTCCTTTTTTAAAAACTCGTCGATATCCTTATCGAACGTATTTTCCATAATAAAGGTTGCCCTCAACAACGTCTGGCCTGTCGCACATATATTATACAGATTCTAGATTCTAATTTCTAATTTTTCAATCAATTTCAGGCGGCAAGAAAAAGAAGTTTAAAGGGTGTGTCACATCAAATTGCATCACGGAAAAAACGCTGTAGAAATTTAATTTTTAGGAATTATATCTTCAGCTTTCGCTTATAATCAGATACGAGTGTATAGATCACGTTGGCCATGCTTCACTGTCAATTTTTCGTAAATTTGGAAAAATGTCGTCGAACGAAAAAGAGCGTCGTGAATTAATCCTGCGTACTCATTTCGAGAATCCGGAGTTGTCACATCGGGACATCGGTAAGATGCTGGGAATCGTCCAATCCACGGTCAGCAGAGTACTGAAACGATACTTCGAGAGCCTAATCATCGACCGGAAGGTGAAGAACGGCAAAAATGGATGCTTCGTCAGTGAAAAAGATCACAAGCGCGTAGTTAAGCAGTTTAGACGTGATCCGAGAAGTTGGGTCCGGGATGTCGCCAATAAGCTGAATTTGTCAAGTTCATTCGTCCAGCGGACCAAGCAGCGGGAGGGCCTGCGTACAAACAAGGTACAGAAGGCTCCTAACCGCGACGAAAGGGAAAACATGGTGGGGAAGACGCGAGCCCGGAAGCTGTACACCGAAATGCTGACGAAGCCGCATTGCCTGGTAATGGACGACAAAACCTATGTCAAAACGGACTTCCGTCAGCTGCTGGGCCTGTTGTTCTTCTCCGCAGAGGATAAATTCAGCGTTCCGGAGGAGATTCGCAAGCAGAAACTATCCAAGTTTGCCAAAAAGTACATGGTGTGGCAAGCGATCTGCTCTTGCGGAAAGCGGAGCGCCCCCTTCGTGATGACCGGCACGGTAAACGGGCAGGTTTACCTTAAGGAGTGCCTACAGAAGCGCTTACTACCACTATTGAAGCAGCACGAGGGCCCGACCATCTTCTGGCTGGATCTCGCTTCGTGCCACTATTCAATGGACGTGTTGGAGTAGTACGAAGCCAACGGGGTCACCTTCGTGCCAAAGGAAATGAACCCGGCGCGTTGGGCGGAGCTTCGCCCAATAGAGAAATGTTGGGCGATTATGAAGCAGGCCCTCCGGAAGAACCCAAAAGTTGTCAAATCGGAGGCGGACTTCAAGAGAAAATGGATTTCTGTTCAAAAAAAACTACAACCTGACGTTGTACAGAACCTTATGGACGGGGTAAAGAGGAAGGTGCGAGCATACGGGCTTAGGCTCGAAGTATGAATAAAAAGAAAATGCCAAAAGTTGTTTAATAGTTTTTATTTTACTGTCTAAAATTTTCAAAAGGATCGGTCTACTGGGTGAATTTCTACAGCGTTTTTTTCGTGATGCAATTTGATGTGACACACCCTTTAGCGTTGTAATTGATGATATTGCAATTTTGGATTACGTACAACTAAAATGTATTTCTACATGCAATGAATATTCAGTGCATTTTTTGTCATTTTTGGTCAATATAGAGATTCAAACTCAATCACCGATAAACATTCGTTCAAACATTTCATCAAACTTTGTTTCAAACAATTGTATTCACCACACAATCATTTATCAGTTACATGATGTTTCCAAACAGCTACCATCCTACTCCACTTCGATTGTTTAATGCTCGACACAACTTTTCCCTGGCTGGAAATTGCTAATGCGAAAATATTTCTCAGTTCAATAATCGCAACAATTTCTGAGAATAGCGCTTACGCTAGTTGAGTCCCAACTCCCGCACAATCCCGCGCCCGAATCGCCGGCTGCCATTGAAACTTTCAAGCATTTTGTGTTTGCTGTGAAGGATATACATTTTTATTCTTTTGCCGTAAGAACTCTCAAGTTCAGCACTTTTTTTCTTTTCTTCTCCGAGAAAAATGCGAAACTTTTCGCTGCCATAAACGAATTAATATATTGTGATTTTTTGTTGTTACTTACTTCGCATACTTTCATTCGCTTTTTCGCCTCCCCCCAGTGTTGTTGTAGTTTTTTTTTCCATTCCCGTCACTTTGGAGTCACTAACTCAATGTCCACGTCGAAGCTATTTGCAAACACCAAGATGGGAAATCAATCTCTCCGGAAAAACAAAATCGTCGTCGATCGAAAGTAAAAAGTAATGGTTTTACGAACTTCCGGCCTCGAGTAAATGCCCCGGAATGACAAGTGCAATGGGATGACGACAAGAAATCAACCTCCTGAAAGGTCAATAAAAAGGACATTTCCAAACAATAAAAGTCAATATCACAACTTTTTCATCGCATGTAGCCTTCCCTCTGCTTCCTCCCTCTCTCCGAAGCATATCGTCAAGTATCGTCGAGCGTTTGCTATCCCGACAGCTACATGATAGCATACTTGTTTCACTGCAGTTGGGTGAAAAGTTGCCATAAACACAGAACTTTCTCCCCGAGAGCATCATAAAATCGATGATGACTTCGGATGGAGTTTCGTCGGGTGCCACGTATGTCGGATGCTGCTCTCGGATGTATTGCTGCACACTACATACTCTGCTGCCAGTGGAATATTTGCATTACTCCGACGGATATAACTTTGCTCTGCTGGAGTGTTTTTCCGCCAGTTTCGGGAGGATTTTGTTTGTTGTTTGTCTTGCTCGAAGGGCAGCGACGGAGGTGGCATCCGAGCGGAAAGCTGGATATATACTGGTTGTGATGTGGAAATTGTTCGCCGAATTCCGGATGTTTAGCAATGCAAGCGAACTCTCGCCAGAAAAAAATGAAGCTAAATCGCTTCCAGGGGTCTTCAATTTGCTTGGATTGTAAAGCGCTTTCCCTTTACGCGTTCCACTCCGCGATGAGAGGGCAATGGTTTATTCATCTGTCGATACGCCGCGTGGAAGTTTCGCTGAAGCTGTTGACACGGATGGAAGCGATCATCGTGTATGAATAATAAACAGATTACCGATGGAAATTGAAATCATTTTCGGTGGAAGTGTGGTACGGTGTGAGAAATTGGATAACTTCCTCCGGTAGATCAATGTAACGGACCATTTTAAGCAATCTAAGTCATTCTGTAGTAATTGATTACAGCGTATGACTATATGCTAATGGCGAGCATCTCAGATTTATATGGTTACAAGCTGACCCGGCAAACTTCGTCCCGTCCAAAATTTATTTTTCGTTATCACATCCACGTCTTCTTACTAAGCGCACGTTCATTGGGTCCAATCGCAGAACTGTTCATTGATTGATCTTCTAATCTACCCTTTAAAATTATTTTTACTATAAAATGTCAGTACTTCTACCAAAACTCGACATTATAATATCAGATTATTTTCAGACACAATACTCGTGCAAGATTTTTCATCCACTTGCAAATAACATGTTTCTCCGTTACATGGAATAAATGTTTGATACATAAAATATGATAAAATGAAGACAGCCCTAAACCGGACAATTCCTTTCTCGAGTTTTGCTCTTATTAACACAATCGGCGATCCATTTTTATTCATTTAGATAGAAGTCGATAGGAGTGCGTTTTATCACATCAAAATCCATTTTCACTTTAGAACGAAGATCAATTTCGTTACCGCAAACATCAAATGGACTAACAACACTTGTCAATATGTAGTTGAGGAACACATGCAAATTGAATTTTTCGAATTTTCCCATTCAGAGTTTCCCGAAAATTTTTATTTGTCATGTTTGGTTGGAATATTTTTGGTTGAAATATGTGCATTATTTTCATGGGACCCCCTCTCCTTTCCAAATTTGGTTCCGTTTGCTTGAATAGTGCAGCATGTTTTTCGGTCGCTCCGCGTTCGTATCTATTTCGTTTATTTTTCGACAAAGTAACGGAAAAACAAGTGTTTCAGTTACAGTTCAAAACGTTTGTTCCGCGTGATTTGTAAGGATGTCATGTTTTGGATTAGTGTTTTATTCTATAAATATACAGGAAAATATGAAGAGTAATTGATCGACATGTTTAGACATGTTTCAACTTCGCCCCTTTTTCTCTCACCGATTTGGGCAAATAGTTGGCAATCGCGATTGTTTTCCGCCGGTGTAATGGATGTAAAGTGTTCGCGAAGCAAAAGAGAGCAAAAGTAAAACTCATCGTTGCTAGCGTCTTTGTTATTATTTTCATATATTTTAGGTTTTCAACATTTTAAGGCGAAAAATAAGTGAAACATCTTCTCTTTCTTACTCTCTCTCAGCTCATTGATATCAGTTCTCATGTATGAGAACGAAAAAGTAACATAGTGAGAATGCCACGTTGTATGATTTTCCTGTTTGTGTTTCACTAGGGACATTTTCCATTTTCTCCAAATTTTGTTTTTGCTCTCCACATATTTTTTCACTCCAAAATTAATTCTAGATTGTAAAGTGTCCAAGAAATACAGCTGTCAGAATTATTAGTTAAAGATAAATTATACACATTCGCTCCATATTCTTTCGAGTGTTGGACCTGAAAATTTGTTTCGTCTCTCTTTCCATTATATGTCTTAGGTGCTTGTTTGTGTTATGAAGAAGAAGTGCACTTTGATGTAGATTCTTTCTCCCCATTCAAAGGTTTGTGCAATATTTTCTCAATGTTCTACCATTCTCTGAGCGGTCAGTTAGAGTCCCCGCACACTGCAGACTTTTGTCGGCCGACAGATAGGTCGGACGACTTAATCAGTATGGAGCGATATGCATATGCGCACACTACACCGATTCAGTTTGGGTCGATAAAACAGGAAGTGGGTTATATCTATGGTATAACCGTAAGAGTGACGTAGGACTATCGTTGATTTGGAGATCATTTGTTTGAAGTTGAATCTAAATCCATTCTGAATGAATGAATAAACAAATATTTGGGGGACTTCGAAAACAAGAGCGTTACGTTGGAGGCACAAGGTTTTATGCATCCAATATTGGATACAAAAAACCTTGTTCTGAAGAATAATCTTCAGAAGCTTTCCTGCTAACTGCAGTTGATTGATAAATCACAAAACCAAATGTATGTGGTCGCAGCATTATTTGGATAGAAAACATTAAAACAAACTCTTTCGCTTTAATGTAATTTTCAATTCCAAGGGGAACTGGCAGATTATTTTTCAGCAACAATCACTTCTCTCCAGGTTTCTTCTCGATAACCAGCAAACGAAAAGAGTTGCGCGCGTGTATGTGTGTGTGGCGGCTGCTTCGATGTCTTCCCGGGGAACCATTTTTCGATGCTGATACTCTCTTGGTCACCTCCTCTTCTCCTTCTGATCGATCGGCTTTTCTTCGCTCCCTCACAGTTAAAACAAACTGATTGCGTTCCAGGTCAGGTCAGGTAATGAATCGCTTGATCCCTCGCCGTCCGGCTCGTCCAGCAACGATGTTGTCTAGTCGGTGTCCTCACGAAAAATGAATGCGTTTCAAGGTAAAGTAAGGTATTGTATTATAGAGACTTTTAAACTTTTTCAGTTCATTCGTCTCTAGCCTTGAGAAAGACCCTCAGAAAACTTTGCTCTACTCCAGCACTACACCTCCACCCTCTTGCCTTGAGAAAGACACTCGATCCCCCGCCGTTCAGCTCGTCCAGTAACGATGTTGTCCAATCGGTGTCCTGCTAATTACACTTGATTGAAAAATAACAAAATCAAATGTATTTGGTCGCTGAGTTATATGGTTAGAAAACATTACAATAAACTCTTTCACATGAATGTATTTTTCAATTCATAGGGGAACTGGCAGATTATTTTTCTGCAACGATTAGATCTTTCCGGAATTTTCTCGATGCTGAATGGCATCTAAACGAAGAGTTCCGCGCGTGTATGTGTGTGTGGCGGCTGCTCCGTCATCTTCCCAGGGAACCGTTTGTGGCATCACTCTCCTCCTGATGGATTCCCTTCTGGCCTAGGGTGCACAAACAGGCTCTTGGTGACACCGTTCATCCACGCTTTCATGATAAACGAAGAGCTCCACCACAACAGCGACAACATGCTCTAATCGCTGTTCAATTAGAACTGAGTGGATTTCCGAGCGGCGCTCGCTTATATACCGATTGGTGATTTCAATAGCCTGTTTTGAAAGCAATTTTAAGACTATTGAAACAAGTTTTTGGATCAAAAAGTAACAAGTATAGAACGCGTAGATATTTTATCTTTCGAATGAAGTGTTTATCATGAGTTATGAGTTAAACACTTAAATTCCGCGAGTGAAATTTTACATGGACTTTCTTATGTTTGCTGGCAAGTATGGAAAAGTGATGTATGAGTAACCAGCTATCTCAATGAGTACCGAAATTATGGAGAAAATGGAGATCGACTTATACCCACTGACAACCTTTATTTATCTCCCCGGTTAGCACCAGCCAAGGTGTGGTATGTTCTGTTGTTCTGTTGTGAGAGTGCGATGTGGTTTTCCTATGGCACTTGACTCACTCTTCCAGTGTGTCGTTATAGGAACCTGGGGATCAGGTTACAAGCTCTTCTTCATCCGAATCATTTCGATGATCGTTGTCATCCGAATTGTTGTCCTCTGCTTTTATGTTCATCACATTTCGAGGCTTCTTGAAGACACTCTCAGAGCGTGTAGTAGATGAAGATAGGTATGACCGTTTCAGTCTCGTCGATTCAGGTGAAATTTCAACTTGCTTTGAACTTTTGCATACAAACCTGAAGTGACCGACTCCCAGGCAACGCTTACAAGCTTAATTCAATACCGGACACTTTTCACCCGATCTGTGTTGACTGTATCCGCACCTGGTACACCGTAGGGTAGAAGAGGATTCTGACCGTGGAAAGTTTCTCCTGCTGGAACTGACATACATCCTTTGAACACCCTGCGTAGCAGATTTTGATTTTTCGTCCATCTCCGATGATTGATATTTTATAGCTTGATGCGAGTTGACCATCTTCACACATTCATCTAAAGTAAAGTTTTCTTTTTCCAGAAGTTTTTCACGGAGATCGTTCGGAGCGTTTCAAATAATCTTGTCTATAATAGCAGTTTACCGGCTGTCTAGTACGGTTTTTCCAAAAACACATTTCTCTGCCTTTTGTCGAATGCGTTCTAGGAATTTTTCGATGGGTTCTTCTGATTCCGGCGAATTTGTCCAGAACAAATATCTCTCAAAACACTCATGGTGTTTTGGTGAAAAGTGGTCATCCAATTTCTTTTGGCAGCAGTGTAAGGATTATCACTTTGGTCCGACTCTTCATCCGCTCCTGGAACTCCATCGAATACACTTTGTAGCTCTAATCCGCTCATCGCTAGCAGCTGAATTTTTTGAATGGATTCATCGGTAATGTTCGAAGCCCGCATCACACGTTCGAAACCTCGAACCCATCCATTCCAGGCATTCCGAATCTCGGAAGATGGAAGATGTCTAAATTTAAACTGAGGTAAATTGTACGCTGCTGGGTTGAACGCTGGCATAGGTTGTACTACTACAACGGGACTTTACTGATCTACAATTTCTACCTCCTCCATTTCCTAAAACAAAACAAAAATTTCATTTGTCAAATTCAAAATAACACAACCATTTTTTCTGACTTCTGATCTTCAACGTCACAATCCTTTCTAGAGATGGGCAAACCGTTCATGGAATGTTTAAAAGAACTAGTTCACCAGAAAGAGTGAACGAACGGTCGTTCTTTTCTACTGGGCAACAGTTCACATGAACTGCTTGCCCAGTTCAGAATGAACTGTGTACGAAGACCGCTGGCTGAACTGTGTTTACAGTTCAGTTCAGAACGAACTGTGTACGGTGAACGATGAACTGTGTATGGAGTTCAGGACCAGTTCAGAGCGAACTGTTTACGATGACCGATGGCTGAACTGTGCATACAGTTCAGAGAGAACTGTGTATGGTGATTGGTGTATAGGAGGAAGACGAGCGAACGAGTGATAGACGAATGTTGCTGCAAAATAAATAATCCTCAAATTAACGAATGGAAACAAATGATAGCCCCATGAAATAACAAAAATTAGATATCGGTATTGTCGTTTTCATAATAAAACACAATATTTCAACATTTTTTTAAATTGGATTGTTCGATTATTTATCAAATAAAGTTTTAATTTCATATTTTTAAGTTGAGGGTAAATATTTCAGTAAGATATGCAAATCTACCTAACAAAAAATAATGTGAAAGCGAAACGATTTAAACAGCTTTCTTCAACTGTAAATAAAAATTTGTGTCGCTGATATGAAATGTTTTTATGTTATATCATATTGTCCTCGATAATTTCGAGAAAATCTTTTCTTTTTTTTATACAGTTTTGCTATAGCAGTTATTGTAAAACAATGAAGAAAAGCAGCGGAACGCTAGTTTGTGCTGAAAAGAATGAATCACGGCTCAAACTAAATCAAAGTTTCAAAATCATAGTTTGCTTTTCTATTCTGCTAAGATATTTTTAACAAAATTCGGACATATAATTATTGCTAACAGCATTTTATGAATTAAAAGAACAGTCCTACATAACATAAAGGGTGTGTCACATCAAATTGCATCACGGAAAAAACGCTGTAGAAATTCGCCCAGTAGACCGATCCTTTTGAAAATTTTAGACAGTAAAATAAAAACTATTAAACAACTTTTGGCATTTTCTTTTTATTCATACTTCGAGCCCAAGCCCGTATGCTCGCACCTTCCTCTTTACCCCGTCCATAAGGTTCTGTACAACGTCAGGTTGTAGTTTTTTTTGAACAGAAATCCATTTTCTCTTGAAGTCCGCCTCCGATTTGACAACTTTTGGGTTCTTCCGGAGGGCCTGCTTCATAATCGCCCAATATTTCTCTATTGGGCGAAGCTCCGGCGCGTTGGGCGGGTTCATTTCCTTTGGCACGAAGGTGACCCCGTTGGCGTCGTACCACTCCAACACGTCCTTTGAATAGTGGCACGAAGCGAGATCCGGCCAGAAGATGGTCGGGCCCTCGTGCTGCTTCAATAGTGGTAGTAAGCGCTTCTGTAGGCACTCCTTAAGGTAAACCTGCCCGTTTACCGTGCCGGTCTTTACGAAAGGGGCGCTCCGCTTTCCGCAAGAGCAGATCGCTTGCCACACCATGTACTTTTTGGCAAACTTGGATAGTTTCTGCTTGCGAATCTCCTCCGGAACGCTGAATTTGTCCTCTGAGGAGAAGAATAACAGGCCCGGCAGCTGACGAAAGTTCGCTTTGACGTAGGTTTCGTCGTCCATTACCAGGCAATGCGGCTTCGTCAGCATTTCGGTGTACAGCTTCCGGGCTCGCGTCTTCCCCACCATGTTTTGCCTTTCGTCGCGGTTAGGAGCCTTCTGAACCTTGTATGTACGCAGGCCCTCCCGCTGCTTGGTCCGCTGGACGAATGAACTTGACAAATTCAGCTTATTGCCGACATCCCGGACCGAACTTCTCGGATCACGTCTAAACTGCTTAACTACGCGCTTGTGATCTTTTTCACTGACGGAGCATCCATTTTTGCCGTTCTTCACCTTCCGGTCGATGGTTAGGTTCTCGAAGTATCGTTTTAGTACTCTGCTGAACGTGGATTGGACGATTCCCAGCATCTTATCGATGTCCCGATGTGACAACTCCGGATTCTCGAAATGAGTGCACAGGATTAATTCACGACGCTCTTTTTCGTTTGACGACATTTTTCCAAATTTACGAAAAATTGACAGTGAAGCATGGCCAACGTGATCTATACACTCTTATCTGATTATAAGCGAAAGCTGAAGATATAATTCCTAAAAATTAAATTTCTACAGCGTTTTTTCCGTGATGCAATTTGATGTGACACACCCTTTATTTGCATTGTTCAAGCAATCGTTTATCATTTTCGACGAATTGAATCATCGACGTCTTTTCGAGCATCTTAAATTGATCTCCTTGGCCATTTTTCACGGAACACAGGGAAAAACAAAATGGCGTTCGTTGGAAATTTTCACAGCACATTTGAGAATTCATCAACATCTTACCTACGCTTTCTGGTTATGAGATGTTACTCAAAATTTCCTGTTTTTTGCAATTTGAACACAAAAAAAAAACAATCCATCTCGTCGCCAATATGAGGTAACTAGATAAATGAGACCGAGAATCAAACAATCAGCAGCGTCACTACACGACAACAACTGACCGACACCAGATGTAAAGTAAGAGAGCAATTCCAAATGAAATCGACAAATGACAAAACATGAGTATTTTTGATTCGAATGAAAGTTTGTATTCCGTTTGGGTTGAAGAAAATATGAGTTTTCCACAGCAATTGTGATTTTTTGACTCAATCGTAACTTTTGAAAAGGGCGTATCGATTTTAGTAGGAGAAATCATTGATAATTTAAATCTCAAAAACTATGAGTCGTACCGAAATAGTGTCCTAGAAAGAGTTATAGAGTATTGATGGTTGAATATGAAAAAATGTACACTGAGAAAAAAAATTAGTACTCTTTTTTTATTTACAAAAAAAACTTTAATTTGCAATATCCAAAATACATATGTATTTTTTTTTCAAATTTTTATATGTAAAATAGAAGTCATGTAGAAAATTTAAAAAATGGGTCTAAGATGGTAAAACTATTTTTGACGAACTTTGTGGAAAATCGAATTTTTATGAATTTTCGAAACTTAAAATTTTTGTATGTTAACAACCATTTTTAGCCACAAATTATGATTCTTGATGTAATTTAAAACAAAAAAGCTCATTATAAATTTCCTTCTAAATGCAGCCATTCTCGAGATATTTTGAAACATATTTCTAATTTATTGTCTTTTTTATAGTAAATATTACCTTTTCATATGTTTGTCGTGTTATACCGTCATGTTAATAAAATTTTATGAATTTGCTTATAATTTCCAACAACTTTTCCAAATACATCGTCATGGTAAAAATATATGTTTAGGAGTTACGTTGAAAATAATTAGAACACATATGGGTTAATATGAAACGTAACGATATTAAAAAATGTATTTTTTTATCTTAATACAAACTATTAACATGTTATACATGTTGCGCCAACAGAACACAACATTCAATTTATAAGGAAAAAGTATAATTCTCTATAATTTGGTCAAATAATTCCTATATTTATCGGAGTTTAAGAGATACTAATAATAATACTAGAATTTTTAGCATTTATCTTTTATCAACACTTATTTTTATCAACTAACAATTTTGTTGTATATAATTTAATTTTCTCATTATTTTCTTATATTTCTATACACCTTATGATAACATGCTGCATTGTCGTTAGAGTACAACTTTGCTGCTACTTCATTCTCGAATACAGGTACAAAAGAATGATTATTTTGGGTACCTGGAATTCGTTTGGTGTTATCATACATGCTACTCAACTCTTCCACACCATGATCATATTCTTCTTGTGACATATATGAAAATGACAATTTTGTAAGATAGTCTTCTTTTCGGTTGCTAGCCCAGTCAAATAACGTTTCTGCACTCGTAATAGGATGTTCATGCTGCCTAGCCAAACTAGCTCTTGTTGCCATCCGTTTTAATGTACCACCAATTGCATTACAAGGTCCTTTGCTGTGTGATGTTGCAAAAAATACCATTCAGCGTCAATGTCGTATTTCGATTTAAACTGACATAAACTCGCAAAATTTTTCCTATTTTTATACTGGGATGCAGCACCATCCGACATGAATTTTATTCTTTTTACCAGCAATTGTTGTTTCAAAAATGTTACCAATTTAGAAATAAATACTTGCACAGCTATTGTGTCATGACTTAAAACTTCAGATATAACTACAAAGCTTAAATTTGCCAGAGAACCATTTTCGTCTCTATAATAAACAACGAATGGATGGATTGTTGCTTGATCTTTGTTCCAGCGATAACTTTGAACTTCATCTTAAAGCACAAATGAATAATTTTCGGAAAAATTGCAAATCACAACAACCTCATTTTCTTTCAAATTAGCTTTATATTGTTAAGAAATGTGGACTGTTGTGTTTCAATGTAATCATGAGTAAGTAATTTTTCTATTTTTTCGCAAAAATACGATAGAAATTCTTCCACCGGTTTTACAAGAGTTTCTATGTCGCATCGATCAGTAGAAATCCATTGTGCATAAGTGATTTCAATTAAATTGCGTTCCTGAAGCTCATCTAGAAACCAGCTTCCAAACTCGTCCATTGTTGGGCATTTTTTACATTTACGAAGGTAACAGTATTTTGATCTATTTAATATGTTATATAGTATTTTTTCCATATATTCCTTGCATTCAATGTTAAAGGAATATTTTTCGAGACTATGACGCATAAGATTTACACTTTCATGGAATGTACAAACACAAACGTTATGATTTCCTGAACTACTCAGCAATTTGCAATGCTTCGGACGCATTGATGCAAAAGAGCTGAATCCAATTTTGCTATTTGGATAAAGCTCCGTAAATCTGTTGAAAGTTTCCCGTAATGATGTTATTAATAACCTTTTTGGATGTGTTGACGCTTTCCATCTTTGGCTACATAACATAGCCTCTTTCTCCAGGTAATGATCGACTGATATCGTCGTCATTATAAAATTCCAAAACATGATTTTTAACATCTTCACTTAAACTTGGTCTATATTTGCTATGTGGTGTCGACAATACACCTTTTTCATTTGCCAGTTTTTTGGCTTGAATTGTCATATATTTATTAACGCCAAATTCTTCTTCCATTTTTTTGCACAGACCAAGACTTAGGCAAAACTGTTAAAATTCTAACTTTTTCTGATCTTGTTGTCTCTGTGTGGTCAAATTTCTCTTTGAGCTGATTGATAATCTTATCAAACTCTTTTGCCTTTTGTTTAAAGTTCAACTCTTCGTCTTCTTCATGTGAAAAGGAAAATAGATTTCTTTTAATACCTTTAGAAATTTCTTTGAATTTTTGTTCAGAATAACTAGCCTGTCCAAGTCTTTCCGTCATTATTGGTGAAACGTTAATACCGGCGATTCCCTTGTTGAATAGCTCAATGTTGTACGCTCGGGAATACTCTGGTATATTGCTGTTTTGGGAATCTTGCGAAGATGCTGAAACGACTGAAACTATTGATGGTACTTCTTCTAAAGTATTTTCTACTGCTGTACTGATCTGCTCCTCAGTATTACACTGCTTTGGTTTGGAAGAATATACAGATAAACGGCATGATCCGCAAATTTTTAAAGATGTATCTAAAAACATATTGCATCCCATTGACTTAAGTTTCTCAATCATTGACACGGTTAAGAAACGTTTTTTAGATGAACATTTCTTACCGTTTTTCAGAGACGGTCTACAACACGAAAAAAATTTTTTGCAGTCCATTTTGGTATACTGTAATTCACTCTATAAGGAAGATTGTTCGACTGATGAACGATGTTTGAATATGAGTAACTTTATATACATTATAGAGGTGCCTTAAAGGTACCTGACATTATATACCTGTACAGAGGTAGCTTAAAGATACCAGACTTTATATACATATACAGAGGTAGCTTAGAGATACCTGACTTCAGGTATAATCTAGGCATAACGTAAACAAGTTAATTATATTTGTACCCATAACGTCCGGTTGCATCAACAAAGTGTATTTGTTGTTGGGATTTCAATTCTACTGTTCGTGTTTTGATTGTGTAACACGAATAATATGTGAAAAGTTTGTATTAAGTTTCAATGGCCAACGACAAAAGTGATGAGAATGAAAATCATCTTGAGCGAGCTGAAAGTAACTGTAGTTTCGAATTCGTCTCAGCTGCACCAGAAGTGAATGATGAGAAATGTGCTGAATGCATTGCTTGGTTAAACGCCGTGATGCAGCTATCACATCGCGACATGAATATGAAAAAGATAAAACACTTGTCTTAAAGTTTCCGTGGATATGCAGAAGGTTTGAATTTTTTTTATATTTTTCAAGTTAATTAATACCTATATCTTTCCTTCGATCTAAAATAGGTAATTCAGTTGCCAAGAATGGAGCGATTTAAGGATGTCATTTTTGCCAGGAGAATTGTTGCCATGAATGAAACATTTGCACCACTAGCAGGAGGAAAGAATGGAGCAGTCCATGCTATGTTATGGAACGAAACCATAAGCGGACGAAAGTCATCAGATTTGATGAGTGTTTTCTCAAAACATCTGATTTTGAATGGTTCCACGAAAAGGGTTCTATACTGGTTAGACAATTGTTCTAGCCAGAACAAGAATTGGAACCTTTTCATTCACATGATTCTGTTAGTCAATTCTTCACTCGTGAACACTGAAGAAATAACGTTCAAATACTTAGAATCAGGACACACTTTCATGTCTGCTGACGCGTTTCATGCCGCCGTTGAGCGAAGTATGAGGAAACATCAGAACGGAGAGCTCTACACATTTTCCGACTTTGTTACGTGCGTCGAGCAGGCTAATGTAGTTGAGAAGCCGATCGTAACACTAATGAACTACACCGATTTTTTCCAAAACAAAATACAATTAAAGCCATCCGCATTAAAACACATGAAGGAGCGTCCCAAATTATCTGATGTAAAACATATACAGTTCACGCGAGGATGCTTTGAGTTTTGCTACAAGATACGTTTTGATGGAGAATTTAAGAGAGTGCAACTGTTCACCAAAACTCAGCTGAAAGAAGTGAAGAAACCGTCATTTACCCTCCAATCAACACTAAGCTTCAATTCTTCCGAAAGAGGAATTGCGCAGTCGAGGAAAGAAAATATCGTCAAGAAGCTTTGTCCCTTGATGCCTGAGAAAAAACGACACTTCTGGGGAGACCTCACGATCAACAATAACACTGATGACGATTAATTATTTAGTTACAATAAAGATTGTAATGTGCAATATGATAACAGAAATACATCTCAATCTAGGATAAAATATTCCTTTAAGCTGACTTTCATTTTATGAACTTGAATATTGAACGAGATTTTAAAATAAAGATTCTAAATGCGTGGTTTACAGTTCTGATAGAAGATGGTTATTATAAATGTAGCACTGCGTGGGGATGGCCTGTTTTCCATTAAAACATTAAAAGTGGTTTCTTACAAGAGAGAAGAGATGTGACTCTCATTATGCTAAACGCCCATTATGGAATATGTTGCTGTGTGGAATTTACTGTCCCAGCTCGTTTATTCTATGCCATCAAATCAGATAAAAAATAACATCGCATAACAATCAGCTTGATCTAATCATAGTGGAAATTGGCGCTTGCGCTGCCTCATAATGGAAATGGCGCTTGCGCCACTTCGTTTTCAAGCTTTTACGGGGTCATTTTTCCACATTTCTGCAAAATTTCGCGGTTCATTGAAAGTATTTTGTATTCTTTATCGATCTATAACAAAAAACGAAAAACGTCAACCTTGGCGCTTGCGTCACTTTGCGAAATTACGGCAGTGCTGTACTGATCTGCTCCTCAGTATTACACTGCTTTGGTTTGGAAGAATATACAGATAAACGGCATGATCCGCAAATTTTTAAAGATGTATCTAAAAACATATTGCATCCCATTGACTTAAGTTTCTCAATCATTGACACGGTTAAGAAACGTTTTTTAGATGAACATTTCTTACCGTTTTTCAGAGACGGTCTACAACACGAAAAAAATTTTTGTAGTCCATTTTGGTATACTGTAATTCACTCATTCACTCAGGAAGATTGTTCGACTGATGAACGATGTTTGAATATGAGTAACTTTATATACATTATAGAGGTGCCTTAAAGGTACCTGACATTATATACCTGTACAGAGGTAGATTAAAGATACCTGACTTTATATACATATACAGAGGTAGCTTAGAGATACCTGACTTCAGGTATAATCTAGGCATAACGTAAACAAGTTAATTATATTTGTACCCATAACGTCCGGTTGCATCAACAAAGTGTATTTGTTGTTGGGATTTCAATTCTACTGTTCGTGTTTTGATTGTGTAACACGAATAATATGTGAAAAGTTTGTATTAAGATAAAAAAAAGATTTTTTATTATCACTACGTTTTGTGTTAACCCACATGTCTTCAAATGTTTTTCAACGTAACTCCTAAACATATATTTTTTCCATAATTATGTATTTGGAAAAGTTGTTGGAAATTATAAGCAAATTCATAAAATTTCATGAACATGACGGTATAACTCGACAAACATATTAAAAGGGAATATTTACTATAAAAATGACAATTAATTAAAAATATTTTTTAAAATATCTCGAGAATGGCTACATTGAGAAGGAGATTTATAATGAGCTTTTTTGTTTTAAATCACATCGGAAATCATAATTTGTGGCAAAAATGATTGTTAACATACAAAAATTTGAAGTTTCGGAAATTCATAAAAATTCGATGTTCCACAAAGTTCGTCAAAAATAGTTTTACCATCTTGGACTCATTTTTTAAATTTTCTATATGACTTCTATTTTATATATAAAAATTTGAAAAAAAAATATATATGTATTTTGGATATTTCAAATTAAAGTTTTTTTTTGTAAATGAAAAAAAGAGTACTAATTTTTTTCTCAGTGTATATTTTTTCGGTACGACTCATAGTTTTTTAGATATAAATTATAAAAGATTTCTCCTACAAAAATCGATACGCCCTTTTCAAAAGTTACGCTTGAGTCAAAAAATTCCCAATTGATGTGGAAAACTCATATTTCCTCCAACCCAAACGGAATACAAACTTTCATTCGAAAAAAAGAATTCTTGTTTTTAAAATCTGCATTTTTTTGACGATTTCATTTGGAATTGCACAATTTGAACCAGCGTGGTCTAGGTTGATTTCGTGTCAAACACCAATACCATCGTGAATGAACTAGGGATACAACAATATGAATCTATATATTTTAAGGGATAGCAGCGTTAAAAATGAAAAATATAATCTGATTACCCTTCCCTATGCATCCAGTAAGCTAAATATTCACATAGTTTGCACTCTCTGAGACTTTTGGATCAGAATTTGTTGCTGTAAATGAATATGAATCATTCGCTTTGCGTAGTTCGTATAATCCTGCTGTTTCATGATGCATGGAGAGGTTATGTAATGAGTTAGAGGCGAAGATGAAACAGTGGAAGACATTCGTTTACCGGAACCCTATTTTTCCTCAATATTTTTTTAAAACAAGTCAATTCTTTGTACAGTTTTGCTCATAAAAGACGATTATTGTTTATTTTCATCGAATATATTCTAAAAGGAAGTATAAATTATCTTTTGTTTTCTAAGTAATTCAAATATGTGGAATCATGGTGGACATTCGTTTAGCCGCATCCTAAAATTTCAATAAAAGAAAATTTGTGCGGCAAATTTCGAGTCCAATCGGTAGCTAATACTTAGTATGTGCACCTCCATTTCGGATCACTTTGAAAACTCGATTTGGCATCGAGTCAGACAGCGTGTTGTCATATTGATTATAGCCCATCATTCCTGAATGCCTTGATCCTGCTGAAAAAACGACATCTTCGGTAGCGTTATTCTCAATATGGTCAATCAAAACGTCCTCCAGTAATTGAAGATACTTTTCGGAGTTCATTCGGGTGAAAATGAAACAAATGAGAAGCTTTCTGTGATAGGAAACGGCTCCCCACACAGTCAAACTTCCGCCCCCAAAGTTTCGCTTCGATCTCACGACATGCCGTTGACTTAAATGGTACCAATAGCAACTCTAACAGTCCAGACCATCCAAATTGAACTTTTTTCGCCGGAAAATACAACATTTCTCCTTTCTAGTTTCCATTCCATGTATTGCCGAGCGAAAATGAAATGGTTCTGTTTATGGGTGGCGGTCAGTTTCGGCTTCCCTTGAGGTTTCTTGATGTTTGGTGACTCATTCAAGATGCGCGCAATATGCCTCTTCGTTACTGGAACAACCGATTCTGCCTTAATGTATGAGCAGGACATCGTTTCCTGGTTGCTTCGTGTCTTATTCGACCTTTAAGACGCAAAGTAACTTCGGTGTTCCAATTTGTTGGTCGTTATATCCCAATCTTCTGGCACTATTTAGAGAAATTCCGTACCACTTTCTCAGATAGACCAATTTTTGTTACGATCGAGCGTAATTCACTACGTAATTCACTAATCTGACCAACTTACGTTGCGTTGGTGACTTAAATATACTATCACTACAGCAAATAAGTATCCCGCTAAAAAAGAACATTCCTAGTTGTTTTGTAAGTGTTTCAAATTTGTTTCAAGTGCGGTCAAACGAATGTCTATCACTGTATAAACTTTCTGCATCGGAACCGTTCACGACCGTTTTGGTTTGTTGCTCGTGTATCATGACGTGTGAACCGAAGCAGAGTTGCCTCTTTCTCTTTTGTGTCATGATTTGTAGCACTTATAAGCAAAAGAATGCCATTGGAGGCAATGATTTCTGTAAGATCATATTTGAACAAACCAAGGCGAATTATTCTGTGAAAGGATCAATCGGCAAACACTGCCTAACGGAATCCTACGTCAACTATGCGGTCATGTGTCTGTGACTTTTTTTACATAACATATCAAAAATTCAGCGAGGCGTTATTTTTTGTTCCTGAGTTATGATTTTTCCAAAAAAACCGATGGTACGAAAAATCATTTTTCCCCGTTTTCTACATTTGTCTACAGTCTTTTATATTAAAAGGTGGTTCCAAAATTCTAGAATAACACGTAGGAGGGGCACTCATCAACAAAAATATGATATTCAAAAGTTCAACAGTCTACCGCAAGTCCACTTTACCTCTGCTGTCCGTCTTACCACCAGTGCTCCTATACATATTCTCCGAATGAAACTCCCCCCAAATAAGCGGCCCAATAAAAAACGCGTTGAGTGAACTTGCTAATTGAAAATATAATTTCATAATCAACACTTTTAATGTCCAGCGCTGCAATAAATATAACAAGTTCGGACCCAACAGGCTCCGGCATCGGGGGAATAAATTATTAACGATACCCCGCCACCGCCGCCATCACCATCAAATCCTGCTCTCGTCCAGGAGCATCCAGAAGCTTCCTCGATAGAGAACATTTTGTGTGCCAGCCCACGCGCCTTGGTTGGACTTCCCACTGTTGTTAGCATACATATTCTTCGGCCCCGGATGGACTCCGGTGTGTGTGTGTGTGTGTGTGTGTGTGTGTGGGACCGGTGATGCGTATGTAGCGGCGGGAGCGCCCGGAGGGATTTTAATTAGGACAAGTGTTCCTCTCTTTATTGTGGCGGAACGCAGTATAAAAATGCTCTCGCACTCATTATTATACATTCGTACTCCGACAGGAAGTGTGTAACGAGCACATAGGGATACAACTTTTTTTTGCTGATGTAGGGGAGAACTGTACAAAACGCACCAGCGGGGTAAGATGGCCCATGTTAATAATTTCCTAAAATACTCGCACCTGTGGCTTTGAATGATGAATTTCTTTATTTTTATTTCATAAATCCAGTTTTTCTACAGTTCTTTTTTGAAAAAAAATGCATCATAATAACTAAAATACATAAAAAAATGAAGAATTACCTGTGGCACTGTCTAGCATGTAATTATTCATTATTTTTATATAAACTTTTATAGTAAACTGACTTGCAAATTATGATGAAAGTTTGGTTCCTCTATTTCTCACACTTATGGACTTTCTAGTAACTATGTGTACTTTAATTTATTTCACTAATTTTCTATACATTTTACCTAAAAGCTATCTTAAAACGGCGTATTTGTAAATCAGCTCATTTGATATATTAAACCTTTAATGCGCGTATTTTTCAAGTCAACATAAAATACAAGTCAAAATAAAAAAAACATAAACATAAACATAAAAAACAACATAAACTGATATAAAATATAATAAAATTCGACATGAAGCAATAATTGTTCCTGCTTTTGCCTTTTTCACAATTTAGTCAAGACACGAAACCCATCGAGATATCAAAAAAAAAAAGATATCTAGTTCCATGAGCAGGATTTATAGGTGAAGCAGATGGTAGAGTTTGCGAGCGTAGTGTGACGTGTGACACATCGTGACGTCAATATTTTCTATTCTCAGTAAGTTTTTTAATCAAATAAAAACAGATATTTTTTGGAGTTCCGGCTAAATATGAGTATAATGTGGCAGTGTGCAGTGGATATTTGAAGAATCATGTCGGAGAAAAAGAATAAAGGTGATATTTTTTGTGTCTTTTTCACTCTCTCACCTTCATAAAAACCAACAAATTTTTATGATTTTTGCAATAGCATGACGATATTTTCAAAGCTCATAATGTCGTTGTATGTGTATTGTATGATTTGTGAAAACAGTTTACAATTGAGCAACATTTCATTGAAAATGCATATACAATCTATATTGTATGCAAATAATGACGACACCATATTTTGTTCACCAACACAAATATACTCTACTACTACTATCCACTACTATCTACTACTCCACCTCATATATAGTCATTGCTTCCAGCTGTTGGTTTGTTTTCATTGCTTGTATAGTGGGTCTCAGTAATGTTCAAGTAGGACAAATTTTTTATCATAATCATTTCAAGGAATTTCGTAACCGAATCAAAGAAGAAACATTATTGTTTCCCTTTCTAAATACTAAAGTTAAGAGTATAAATGCTTCTGCAAAACTACAATTACGATTTTGTTCATCTTGTTTTGTTAGAGCTGAATAAAATAATAGCCAAGCATTATTATTCTATCCCACTGTGGTTTCGTGTTGAGGTGCCGTCAAGTTGTTATTGCCAGTGATTCATTTATTTTCGTTTACGAAATCAATTGAAATTAGAAAATCGGAAGAAATTACATGCGGAATACTACGCGGCAGTCGTGGACGAAATCAGGCTTGAGAGCGGCTATTAATGCAGTCAAATTAGGCGTGTCGATATCTGCTGCAGCCAAGCTGCATGCCGTACCTAAAAGAACATTACTTCGATATTTGGACAAACAAGCCGAAACTGGAAGACTGGGACTTTGTCGGATGGGCCGGTTGAAGACAATTTTCACCGAAAAACAGGAAGAGGATCTTGTGAATCATATTGTACAAATGTCTAACTATGGATTTGGGCTCACACATAGAGACATCCGAAAAGTAGCGTACCAAAAGGCTGAAAAACTCCATATCGCACATCCTTTCAATCGGGAGGAAAAATCAGCTGGACCAGATTGGCTACGATCATTTCTTGGAAGGCATCCGGAACTCAGACTACGAAAGGCGGAAAACACATCGCTAGCTCGTATAAAAGGCTTCAATAAGGAAGCGGTCGACTCTTTCTTCCAACTTCTACGGAAAATGTATACTGAGTGTAATTACTTTCCGGAGCAGATATGGAATGTCGACGAAACCGGTTTCAGTACAGTATGATTATTTTTTACAAGGAAATTGCAAAAAAAAAAGTCAACTTGTAACTTGTATTTCTAGGTTCAGAACAAATCATGGAAAGTATTCACTAAAAAAGGACAGCGTCAAGTAGCAGGAGTTTCATCTGGTGAAAAGAGTACAAACACTACGGTAATTATGGCTATGTCCGCATCCGGCACCTTTGTACCTCCAGCTTTTGTGTTTCCCCGAGCCAGAATGAATGAATACCTGAAAATTGGAGCTCCCGAAAACTCCTTGTTTATGTGCCATCCCAGCGGATGGAGCAACTCTTGCACCTGCTGTTTATGGTTTGAACACTTTCTGAAATTTGTAAAACCAACAGCTAAAGGCCCTGTATTATTGATCCTAGACGGACACACTAGTCATACTAAAAACATAAGTTTCCTTGTACGAGCAAGTGAGTCTCACGTTAAAGTCATCTCAATACCACCACACTCTTCACATAAGCTACAACCATTAGATGTAGCTGTGATGGGTCCCTTGAAGAAATATTATTCTCGAGCAATAGACAACTTCATGAGACAAAAAGTAGTAGAAAAGTAGTGAGCGTACAGAATGTGTCAGGTTTGGTGAATGAAGCTTTTGTTGGAGCCGCTACAATTAAAAATGCTGTAAGTGGATTTCGTGCTACCGGCATTTGTCCATATGATGATAAAAAATTCTCAGAAGATGATTTTGTCGCTGCTAATGGTGTGCAAGATGGAATTAGATCACAGGACGAGACTGATTCGACCAATTTGATATCATATGAATGTACTGATACTGAACAGCTCTCAGCTGAAATATCCTGCGAAGGCGATCAAACGAGAACGGAACCAAGTGGAGTTGCTAGGTCAGCCTACGAGTCACTGCAAGCTGAAACAGTCACTACCACCTACGATGAGCCACTGCAGGTCACAGTGGTTATCGTAAACTATGATCAACCACTTCAGGTTAATGCAGCTACTGTTAATTACAGTGAACCTCTGCAGTCTGAATTAGCCAACATCGACTGCTCTCTTATCCAGTCAATGAATCCCGCGGAAGGAGAAATATCCATTATCCCAGAGGTTGTTGGATGCGATACAACATGTCATTTATCTCTCGAAGAAGTGTTTGAACTGGACCCCAATCTTTATTTTCAAGTTGGTGAAAATGGAGAAGTCATTGAGATGATCGTAGGTGATCAACCAACGCTGCCAACCAAACCAGGTATAGCATCTCTTAAAAATATTTATCTACTGAATTTGACTTGAATATGCTGTCTTTGTAGAAACGACCAACAATTCCCAGTCAAACGAAGTAGTTAGCATTGCCAAAGATCCAGCTTCAGCAGTACCGAAGGTCAGATTGAACAAATCAAAGAATTCTGGTAAACGAGCTCCAAAACGGAAGGTCTGTGCAGAAGAACTAACGTCGATTAAATATCGGAAGCAGTTGAAAACAGCAAGCGCTACACAGACCATCAAGAACATTAAAAAGAGAAGTCGTAAGAAACCAACAGCTGATGTTGTGAGTGATATTTTGTGCTTCTCTTGTGGAGATTTTTTCAGCTCAACCGGAAATGGAAATGGATGGGAGAAGTGTCTTTGTTGTGATATTTGGTTCCATGAGACTTGCACTGGATCAAACATCGTAACTTGCAGCACCTGTGTTTAATTTTACCCTGAAATACATGCATACATGAATTAGAAAGAAGAATTTGAATTTGACGTCACCAAAAGATAAAAACTGATTATTACATTAAATAAACTATTTGATATGGCGTAACTCTCGATACTTATTTTGTTTTGAAAATTAGCGTAATTACGCTCGATGCTTGCCTCTGTAGCAGGTAACAAGTAAGAGTTTTTGGCGCTTTGTAGATCACCAGATTTATGACCTTGAAAATAAGAGGAGATGAAATTGTATTCTGGCTCTTGTTCTACTGGCACTCGAGAAAATTAGCTAGGGATTGAAATTTGATCCTACTATCATCGTTGGGCTCCAAAAAACAATGATATTTAGGGAATTTTGGTTGAAGTTTGTTGATTGTTTTGTCATTCTTGAAAAAATAAAATTTGATCTAGAATGGTTCACTCGAACAAACGAGCAAACCTTGAAATAACTGGTGCGTTCTGTACAGTTCTCCCCTACACTTTTTTTTTGTTCCCCAGCCTGATGCTAAACATTTTACGGTGGTTCTGTTAACACAGCCAGAAGGCGGAAGTGGGCCGCGGTGGATGGTTGTCATTGTACGGAAGGTTGCGTTCGTACCCCGGCTGCTGTTGGATACTCACATGTGTTCCGCTTATTATTAGCTGTACGACGATATTTTTACCCAGCGGCGTGATAATAATAAAAATAAAGGAGAGCTGTATAAACAGAGTGGTAACAAGCAAAATCAATTTGTCGGTCAAGTTGGGCGATAAAGATGGGAATTTATGGTGGCAAGACTATATTTTTGGGCTAGACTCGAAGCATCAAAAGAATATGTATTTAAAATTTATGACCTTGAGTGGTAATTTATACCATCACAGATTCGTCCCGAATGATCGAGTAATGTCAGTGATGCGTTGTTTGATCACAATCTGGAGGATGTAAACAATGAGACTGAGGTTCTCGTCCAGCAGTTATTTGTGCATGAGTTTTTTTTTGCACCCTAGTGAAGAACTTTCGGATTAATTAACAGGAAAACCACACCAACGGCTTTCCTCTGACACTCTCGTGCTAATGATACATCCATTGACAGCAGGTCTAATTTTAATGTGCTTACCGAGGCATCATTCACCCAAATGAAGATAAAACTTTGCCGGTCGTCGTGTTGTGCCGAAAGAGAGTGCAAACAGATCCCCGGTCTTAAAGATGGGAATTTATTTTCATACTGAAAAGTTTTTCCTTTTCGCCCAACAGTGTGGAGGCGGGAAGCATAATTCTGTGTATCCGACGTTTATATTTGACGAGCTGACGGCAAATTTAATATTTATACGAATTTCCTCATATTTCCTCTGAAGCGGAGTGGAAAAACTTTTGGCCTGATTCATTGCCGCAGCCGTATGTGAATAAACAAATATCTAGCGTCACAGCATGGGAGATTTCAGATGGGATTTTTGTTTATGGAAGCCCAGAAACCTCTAAATCGTTCAGTTTATTTTTTTTTCTCCAGCCATAGACGTGTGTTGACAAAAGTTTTATTTGATTTTCGTCTGAGGGATGAATGTGATGGATTTTTTCCGATGCTTCATGTATCGAACTTTATTGGTGTATGGCAGCGCTTTTTAAATTTAATTTCCAATTTAAAACTGCTTTCTGCTTCCCCGATATGGTTTAACCTCGTGTTAGTTTTTTTTGTCAGACTCCGTTCGTCAGCTCCGGGTTCCTAACGATTTACAGTGCGCGCTATCCAAATGCAACAGCTGCCAATGAAGCGCCCCTGAAGGCTAACAGGGTGGAAAGTAGAAAATTAAACACCGGGACCGTAGTATCAACGCTGAATGTAAATGGAGAGTTCCTCGTTGAATCCACTCAGGAGTGAGGTTGGAACTTTTATTAGGTGTTTATTAGAAGTTTTTTTTTCAAAGCGGATTGGATCAAATAAATGGTGTCGAAACTCAAATCAAACCTTAGGGATATGGCTTCAAAATTATCTTCAAATACCAATAAAATAAAATTTAAATTATCCATTATAAACATCTGGAAAATGTTATTTGATTCACGACGAATATTTTAATATTCGCTTTTATAACAAAGGTACATTTTGGGGGAATAGATTCGACTGAATTGTCAATTGTTTACTTCTAAATTTCACTTCAAGCTAAACAGAGGCCTTTGACAAATCAACTGCGTATAAAACATCCATCATGAAACATTGCAACGTATCAGTACCAAGTACCAAGTCATCCAATTCGTTTCATGTTGTCGGATTCAATCAGATTTTCCTCTTGCCCTGTAACGCTCCCCTCAATGGAAGTAAAAATCTTGGACTAAATTTACGCCGTCCGACTCGTTTCGAGCCACCTTTGCTGGTGTCGCCCTCCCTGACTACGTTATGGTGGACAAATTGAGACTACCTGTGCGACTCTTTGTGCCAAAGCCCATGACTTGCAACAAATGCAAGTCAGTTGGTCACACAGCTGATTATTGCGCCATCAAGGAGCGCTGTGCTACTTGCGGAGAGCAACATGTTGGCAAATCCTGCAAGAATTGAACTCGTGATCTCTGCGTGAGAGGTATGGATGTTACCACTACGCCAGATCGCCTTCACACTGAGCATAAGTGTTCATATTGCGGAGGAACTCCACACGTGCTCTCAGCTTGTGAAATTTACAAGAGTCGCTGGGAGAGTTCTTTAAGGGAACGCTCGAAGCGCACATTTGTGGAAATTTTAAAGGGCGCTTATCCACTGACCCACAACAACAACAATCAATCTCAACAGACAATACCGTTTCCACGTTGCCAGTTGATGTAATGAAAGCGGGTACAGCTAGCGGGAGCACACCGTTTATTTTCAAAGGGAAAAGGCGGGAAATTTTCAAAGGCGCAAAAATGTGAGCACTCCCAAAGTTCAAGAACAAAGGCTTCAGTATTCTTGGACATAAAGGGGACCATTGATTCTGTTTCAGTAGAGGTTTTGTCAGACAAATTACACTCTCGGGGTCGGCCGCCTCTATTGAATAATATGCTATAGAACTTGCTTTTTGAGAAACATTTGAACTTTTCTCACGGAGATTCGACAGTTAGTCGGGTCTTCTACATGGGCCTCCCCCAGGGCTCATGTTTAAGCCCCCTTTCGAATAACTTCTATGTACGCGATATCGACAATTGCCTTACACAAAATTGCAGCCTCAGACATCTTGCAGATGAAGGAGTGGTGTCTGTTGTAGGATCAAACGAATCCGACCTGCCAGAACCCGTACAAGATACTTTGAACAATTTTTCAACCTGTGCCATTGGTCTAGGGATTGAGTTCTCCACGGAGAAAATAGAGATGGTGGTTTTTTCTAGGAAGCATAGACCAGCAAAACCAAAGCTTCAACTTGGGTAAACCGATCACTCATGCTATGTCATTCAAGTATTTTGGGGTCTGGTTCGACTCCAAATGTACTTGGGGGCCCGTATTAGGTATCTGAGTAAAAAAATGTCAACAAAGAGTAAACTTTCTCCGTACAATTACCGGCACATGGTTGGGAGCCCATCCCGAAGATCTTATAATGTTGTATCGAACAACTATTCTCTCAGTGATGGAGTACGGCAGTTTCTGTTTTCAATCAGCCGCCAAATCACACCTCATTAAACTCGAGCGAATTCAGTATCTTCGTCTCTGTATTGCGTTGGGATGTATGACCTCAACGCATACCATGAGTCTCGAGGTTTTGGCAGGCGTACTCGCACTAAAAGATCGCTTCAATTTAGTATCTCTTCGGTTCCTCATCCGGTGTAAGGTTATGAACCCATTGGTGATCGAAAATTTTGAGCAGCTGAACGGGCTGAATTTTCATTCTGGCTTCTTGAGTTCATATCATGAATTCATCTCCATGCAGGTTGATCCTTCTTCGTATATTCCCAACCGTGTTTGTTTTCCTGACTACATCAATTCATCTGTGCATTTTGATCTGTCCATGAAGCAGGATATCCATGGAATATCAGATTATTTTTGATCGAGGATCGTTCCAACGATCTTCGATGCAATGTATTGGAATATCAATTGTGATAATATGTACACTACTATGAATGAATCCACAGGATTTGGAGTGTTCATCGTATTTTTTAGCACCACACACAGTCTTCAGTATTCTTGCTTAGTATATATTGCTTAATTGGCAGCTATATACTGGGCGCTGGACAACGTCGCCTCACGACCTGTTGAACACTATTACATTGTAGCGGATAGTCTCAGCTATGTCGAAGCTATCCGTTCAATGAGACCGGAAAAGCACTCGACGTACTTCCTTGAGAGAATACGAGAAATTTTGAGTGCTTTATCTAGACGCTGTTATGTAATTACGTTTGTCTGGGTCCCTTCACATTACTCAATTCCGGGTAATGAGAGAGCTGACTCATTAGCAGAGGTAGGTGCGATTGAAGGCGATATTTATCAGCGTGAAATCGCCTTCAATGAATTTTATTTTTTAGTCCGTAAAAACACCATCGCTAACTGGCAACGCAAATGGAAAAAAGATTAATTGGGCCGGTGGCTCCACTCAATTATCGCTAAGGTTAGCCTTAAACCATGGTTCAAAAGTTTGGACTTGAGTCGGGACTTTATTCGCACCTTCTCCCGACTCATGTCCAATCTCTGTTCGTTAGATGCACTACTCTTCCGTTTCAATCGTGCCACCAGCAATCTCTGCGTTTGTGCCCAAGGTTACCACGACATCGAGCACGTTGTTTGGTCGTGCGAGTTGTATCTTGTCGCCAAATCGATTTAGAAAATTCCGGCTAGAGGAAGGCAGCCCAATGTGCTGGTGAGAGATGTGTTGGCTCTGTTAGACCTTGATTATATGTCCCAAATCTATGTTTTCCTTAATGCTATCGATGTTCGTGTGTGATTATCCTTATATCCTTATTGCCTCCTTGCCTTCATTTGCGAGCAATTGGTTCCCTTGCTTTAAACAATAGAATAAGTTGAAATGTAAATACAAAATAGATATACGAATAGATTTAAGAATTGAGTGTGTGATTATCATAATTGTAACAGTTCTCTTATATCCCATCCTTTTTCTGAAAAAAATGTCACCCTTCTAAACTCGAGTAGACCGCGAGTAATCGGTTTTCTATCTTACTAACCTTAGATTTAATAAAATGTTTATGTATAGTTAAAAAATATAATTAAGAGTTCGGCTCCTTTAAACTTATGTAACTGAACCTGTAAAACTAAGCGAATTTAATAAAAAAAAATCATTCATCAATATTTCATTCGTGGTACCAACATAAACATTATTCAAACTGACATAGTGTTCTTGATCGAACTGTACGTTGTTCAGATTGGTTATATTTTTCATATAGTTTGCCTTAAAAAAGGCATCCTACAGTGTCCTGAATAATATTGAAATGCTTGAATGCAAAGTAAACGGTTCCGGACTTTCGCTTTGAAATAATTTGTAAATATGGTTCACCATACTAATAGCATAAGACAAGAAGGTTAAATAAATTATCGTCGAAGGGTCATTTAAATCGTCATAGATCGATCTTACTTGGTCCTTCTCTACATGAACACCATTCCAAATAAATCCAATATAAATTCGAAGTGGTTCGTAACGTTCCAATATACATTTGACAACACTTTCTAATGGAAGCAACCGCGTGGCTGACGGATGCAGCATTTTCAAGGCTCTAGGCGAGCTTGAATTTAAGCAAACTTACTGTTTTGTAAAGAACTACAGTTTAGATAGGACATCTACCCTTACACAGCTGCCCGATTCTCTCAGGCATGTGTTTTTTCTATGCATATGATGCACACAGGACATCCACAGTCTCGTAGAGCGTTTTGGAGTCAGTTTCGATAACATCAATGTAGTCGTATAGACATGGAGTGTTTTTTTTTTCAAAAAATTTCTTCGATGAAATGTCAATAGAACCATCTGCCATAAGCCGCCAAGATGACGCGATCCGAGTCCACCGCTGACCCGCCATCGGGAGCGGCGGTGTCCCGCATGAAAATCTGTGTTCCACTGATTGCCCGGTTATTAAATTATTTATTGTATTTTCACAAGATGACCACTAAAAGATGATTTATATTTTCAAAATTCTATCAATATGGGTATCAAATTAAAGGGCTTGATTAGTATAACACAGTTATTTATGAAAAATGCATGTCCAAAATGGCCACCACCAAAAAATTGTGATATATATTTTTTTTCAAAACCCCATCGATATGGGTATCAAATGAGAGAGCTTGATTAGAAGAATACAGTTATTTATGAAAATGTTAATCCTAAATGGCGACCGCTACTAAATGACTGTTTACATATTCCCTCAGAACCCCATCAATATGGATATCAAATAAAAAAGCTTGAATAGTCGAATACAGTTATCTTTGAGAAATGTAGATCCAAGATGGCTGCTGCTACAAAATGGAGGATTAAATATTTTCTCAAAATCTCATCAATATGAGTATCAAACGAAAGGGCTTGACTAACTTGACTAGAATTCTGAGAAAATATGTATTCCACCATTTTGTAGCGACTGCCATCTTGGATTTACATTTTCCATCAATAATTGCATTCTACTAGTCAATCTACTAGTCATTTGAATTTGAATGAAATTGAATTTTTCATAGATAACTGTGTTCTTCTAGTCAAGCCTTTTCGATTGATACCCATATTGATGAGTGAAATCTTAAACTTAGAGAAAATGTGAAATCCGCCATTTTATAGCGGACGCCATTTTGGATTTCCAAGATCATGGAATACGCAGTTTTAGAATGAATGCAGAGATAAAGGTGTGTTCCAAATTTCAGATCAATCGGTCAACAGGAAGGGGGTCAAATTTCCATTAATGTGGGACAGCGCTGTAGATAATGTTATAAAGTTACTCACGTACATACAAACGGATCATATAATCGACTCCGTCCTGTATACCGAAGAGTTTTGCGGTTTCCCGGATCGAAAATATTTGCTCCATACTCCCTACTCCATACTAAGGCTTCAAATTGAGAATGCCGATAAAATAAAAAAGCTGGATAGAACTGTGAAAATTAAAAAAAAAAACTGGAGATTTTTTGCCTTTGGATGATTCGCTGGCATGCTTGAAAAAAAACTGGCAATATACAGGAAAAACTGGAACGTTGGTAACTCTGCATCAAAGTCAGAAACTGTGAGCCAACGCTCCAATCGCATGCAAGGATGTTATTGTTGAATTGAGGAAGATTGTGAGTGGCGAATAAAATCGAAAAAAACCTAGCTATTCATTCGTTACATTCTTCACTTGTTTTTTTGACGTAGGACTACGTCTTTCATTTCTATACCGAGGTGTAAAATCAAAGTTTCGAAAACGAAAGCGTTACGCCGGAGACCGAGATTTTGAGCGTAAATAGCTCCTAAAAAACTGAACGTATGTAATATGATTAACACTTCATTCGAAAGATAAAATGTTTACGCGTTATATACTTGTTACTTTTTTATCCAAAAACTTGTTTCAATAGCCTTAAAATTGCTTTCAAAACAGGCTATTGAAATCACCAATCGGTATATAAGCGAGCGCTGCTCAGAAATCCACTCAGTTATAATTGAACAGCGATTGGAGCATGTTGTCGCTGTTGTGGTGAAGCTAACTTCGTTTATCATGAAGGCGCTGATGAACGGTGTCACCAAGAGCCTGTTTGTGCACCTTAGGCCAGAAGGGAATCCATCGGGAGGAGAGTTATGCCACGGTTCCGCTTGAAACATCGGAGCAGCCGCCACACACATACACGCGCGGAACTCTCGTTGCTATCATCGTTGCTGAAAAACAATCTGCCAGTTCCCCTGGGAATTGAAAAAAAAATACATTCATGCGAAGGAGTTTATTTCGCATTCAAATACATTACTGTATACTTACTTCGATGTTATTCGTTTCTCTCTCAGGCTAAGCTACGAATATAATAAAAGGGGTGTGATTTACATTACATACTGTTATGGTTTATAATATGACGCTTCCTTTGCTTTTGTTCATTTCTTCCTCTACTCTCGCACTGTGAGGACTCGTTTCATCGGGACCAAGCAGACAACTCGTAAATCTACCGGTGGTAAGGCACCACGAAAGCAGCTCGGAAAAGCGCATCAGCCGCAGGAAGTGTGAAGGAGCCACATCGATACCATCTCTTTGCGTTAAATTCGTCGCTATCAGAAGTCGACCGAATTGCTGATCCACAAGCTACCTTTGCAGTGTTTGGTTCGTGGAATTGTCCAGAACTTTAAACCGACTGGCGCTTCCAAAGTTCCGCGGTTATGGCACTGCAGGAGGCCTATTCAAAAATACCAATTTGTGTGCTATCCACGCAAAACGCGTCAAATCATGCCCAAGGACATTCAGCTGGCCCGTCGTATCCGAGGAGAGCGTGCTATTACCTTAGCATATAATCAACGGTCCTTTTCAGGGACACCAAATTTGATTGATTAGAGTTCAGGAAAATTTTGCAGGCCGAACTGAAAGGAGTATTTAGAGAAAATCGTGGAGTCGATGATAATTCGATACAGATGGATGCCATTGACTATGGATTTGATAATGAAGAATACGAAATTTGTGATAGTTTGTGATATAAAATTATTTGTGTACGAATGCCGCAATCGATAGTCGATTCTAATTTGCGCTGGATATTTCCTCGGAGGACTCGATTCCTCCTTTGAGCATTAATAATCTCTTTCTGGCAAAACGAAGTTGTATGATAATCACATTATTCGAATGATAAAGTGCAGAAGTTTCCTGCCAATCTCCTTTCAACTTCCAAAATCTCTTTCTCCCGTTTGTCGCTTTTCAATTCCATTTCTCCTCTGCAGTCGGACCATTTAGCGAAAATCGAGGTATCGATGGGTGCCATTGACTATGGATTTGATAGTGAAGAACACGGTATGATATGGTGTAGTGGGTATTTTTTTACATATCAATATTTGTTTACGAATGCTGCAATCGATCGTCGTTATTGGGAAGTTGGAAATGTTGGGAAGGAGGCCTTATTTTTACTATGTAATTTCTAGGAGGAATCCATTCCTTCTCAAGTGTAAATAATCCTGCTCCGGATCAACGATTATTCCAGTTGTCGGGGCTTGGGGAGAGGGTACTATTTGCGCTGGGTATTTCCGAGAAGGAATCGATGTCCCCTTTGAGCCTTAATAATTCTTTTTCGGCTAAACGAAGTGGTATGTCTAAGAGATGAAATGTCTGAGATTTATATGCTTGCTACTTATTTGTTGCTAAGTCAACGTTAGTCCTACGTCCACTTTGCGGTTATGTCAAAGATATAACCCACTTCTAGTTTTTGTTTCTATTTCCACTATATATGTCTTAGGCAAAAAGCTGGGTATATAATTTTATTTGTGTATTTCTAATCAGAATCCATCCATTAGTTGAAGTGATATTAACGCTCAAAATACTACACCTGAAAAAATCGGCATTTGAATCCATTGAATGTTTGGACTATTTGATTCTCGATCCTTGTTTGAAAACAATGTGTGTTTGACTGTAGCGTGTTTTTTCATGTGTCAAGTGAATTTCGGTAGAATTTGGACTCCAAAGATGAATCAGAAACAACCTTCTCATCATCTTCTATATCTTCTTCTTGTTAGTTCTTTTCTTCTCATTTTGCTACTTCTTCTGAGCTAAGTTTACCGTTTACCGATTTCAGGCGAGTGGGTATTCAATCGCAAGCCCTGAGTAGATGGAGAACTTGATCGTTTCAAGGTGCGGTTAGAGGTGATAAGTTTCAGTCAGAAGTACTGCTCAGCGAGACTTATTCTACGGTAGTTTCAATTGCGCGTATTCAAAAATGATATCAAAACGATTCCTGGCACAAGAACGATCATCACACAAGAAGAAGTCGAACAGAACGAAGTTGATGTGATTTAATTGAAACACAAATGAAGCAGGAAGAACTGATTAAAAATTTTCCTGCGATGTGGAACGGGAAAAGAAGAAGAAAAAAGCTAACGCTATAAGCTAATATTTTTCTTGATCTGCGACGAGCGCAGTCTGATTCAACATTTACGTTTGCGTTGCATAAGCGTATGCCAGAATGAACTGATAGCGTGGATACGGAAGCGCAACAGCAGTTTGTGTAATAGAACAATTACTAGCATCGACTTTATCAAGTTTGTGAATCGTTTAACTTTTCATTGGTCCAACAATATTGCATCACTCGCGCAAATACCCCCCTCATCACGGCGATAATTAACGCACATAGATTCGGAACACTGCGATTGGAGGCAATTATTGAATAGCGAGCAAACTGGCAGGAAAATTGTGCTCTCGAATAATTGCTGCCCTTACTGTGACTGTTCGGATAGGAACTACTTCGCAACTTCCCTCTGGCAGCGGCTGTTTCCACGGAACTTGACTTTCTGGCCACATGCCAAATTTTCCGTCAGCTGGAATTGCGTCCGGAATTTATAATAAGAATCAAATTAGACTACGAGTGGGAAAAAATATCAAGATTAAGCTATGCAATTAACACAACTTGGAAGACGCATTCCAGGAGTGTGTGGGTGGTAACAGGGAGCGGGGGTGGTTTGCTTCCCTTCATGTTAAGTCAGGCGAATCGCTCTTGCTTTAATGGTTACAATTATGACACGGTCGTTAGCTACCGAAAAGTTTCATTTCGTTTTCAGATAGTCACCGAATCCACCAAGCGTCTCCACAATGATATTGCGGTGGAAAAATAATATTAAAATATATTTGAACGCTTAGCTGGCCTAGATTAGTGATCGCATCATCAATTCATTTACCCCGCAGACATACCATTCGCCACTTGGGTGACATTGCCAACAACTTTTGTTTTACTGCCCATTTGCGTCCCGGAGTCTGTACCTCAATTGTTATAAACTCGAAAAGTTCCTCTCTTCCCGCGTGTAAGAAGAAGCTCTTCCACTCGTAAAAAGTGATTAGAATATTTAGCTTTTTGCTTTCGTTCACACGGTCCCTTAATTATCGAGGGCTTAATTTCCAGCGAGTCCAATGACAACCTGTTGCTTGGTCTCGGCCTGGTGGATTGTAACGGTTTCAACAAGCCTTGAACTCTTTCGGAGAATTTAAATAATACACCATCGATACGCACCCTGAACGGGGGCGCCAAAAGTTTCTCAATTACTGCTCATCCATCAAATTATAACCGATTGAGTTACCTGTTTAGTTTTTTTTTCCTTTTCTCCTCCTCTGTTTACCGAAGGAAAATTTTCCCGAGCAACAATTAATTAGTAGCATTCGCCCGCGCTATTCAACTCCGGAACGATGGGGAGCAACTTTTGCTGGTGCAGGAAACACAAAATTTTACACCAATAATTACCGCTCGCCGGATACATGCAGACGGTGTGCGGACACGGTGCGAGGATTTGCGAGGACTACCGTCCGGGGAAATTACATTCCAATAAATGTAATGATGAAGCGAATTGTGCAAAAACTGGCGGATGCACAAAAGAGTGCCACCGGACCGGTGACAGCGGGGAAGAGGTGTGCAAAAGTTCAACTTCCTCTGGGCACAGTGAGATTTGTAGCGAACAGCAGCGTTATGCAAACCGTGCGATGTTCAGGCTACCTCGAGTGTGTCCCAGCAATGGACGTTGAAAATCCCTCCGATCCCACTATGCTATTGATCTCCTGAGGTCTTTCGCTCTATGAATACAACAGGAATAATGCCAGTTACTGGGAAAACTTTTTTATTAATAGCTCCTTGCTTGGGAACAAGAAGAAGGGAATGAATACAGTTAAGCTTTATTAGCTTTTGCTTCATTTAGTGCAACGTTGGGGGAAAATGTGTGTGTGGCTCTCTATTTCCGGTAGCGTTTCCGAAAACATTTTATTAGCAGCGGACAGTAGCGACGAGTTACGGGGGAAATCGAAAATCAATTTATAAGGGGGGGGGGTGTCTAAGGAATGCAGGATTGTTTTATTGAAACCCCTAAACGATTTTAATATAATAGTTGTTTTAATTTATATCTTCGTCGTTTGTTGAAAAAAGTTTTCTGCTTCAATGGAAAGCTGGTAGATACAATTGTGTGTGTGTGAAATTATTCTGCCCAGTTTTATGTTAGATTCAATTTTTTTTAAATACATGTTACGTAGGAAAGTTATGAAATCATGCTCCATCTGCAGTTATCACCTCTGTCCATTTTTCAAGCCATTTATTGATTCACTGTCTGAAGAATTTCACGTCTTTTGGGACAATCCATTTAGCAAGGCGTCGTTCTCAAATTACATAACGCTAAAAATGCGATTTTTGGACCCCATCCCCCCTATGTAACAAAAAGTAACGCAAGACAAACCCACCTCCCCCCCCAAGTTACGTAACGCTAATCTGTACACAAAGTCAAAGTCGTTAGAAAATTTTTCAGCTTTTCAAGTAATGAGAATATCAACGTAATAAAATCAAATATCTGCCCAGGTCGGAGTCAAATGTTCATACGGAAGTTTCTCATATGCAAGTAGTGACTTCGTAAGAACTTTCGGCAAGTTCATAGAATCTGGAACAAACAGAGACGGAAAATTAATGCTCACATCCAGTCAACTATAATTTTCAAAAATCAAGAAAAATGAAAAGAATAATCAAGAAGAAATCAGGATGACTCATATTGGGTCATTGCGCCGATTTTCGGGAAAACAAATCATCATTCTTATAAGCAGACTTACTATTTTTCAAAATTTCATTCTACATTCTTCTTGTTTCGTTCTACAATCTTACGTCATCTTTCGTACAGCTCAGAAATTCTATCCTCGTATTTTTTTATGCTGACCAGTTGTAGTTCTTGCCATTGAGAGAATTTTGTAGAGATCCTTTGATCGTTTATATTTTTTCCCCAAAACCTAAAGCATCACTACGGTGAGTTTCTGAGAAATCAATATTCATAATTTCTTTGAATTCATCGTCCATACTTTGGAATGAATCTTTATTCATTAAAAGAAAAAATCACATCGACAGTGGATGAATTGTTGAAAAACTTTGATGTTATTTAACTCAATTGAACACACTTAAAGTTGATTCTACTTTCAATCTGATCTGACGAGCGAATGTTATAAAAAATCTTATTACACTGACTATGAATTCAATTCATATCTACACATCATACAAGGTAATGTTGTTCCTCGGACATAATCTCATTATCATTTCTTAGATTTGTCAAATATTCTGGTTATATGAAATTATATAGCACTGTATTGAAAAGCTCTGAAATATTTGTGCGTTGTGAAAATAATTCGGAACTTTCATTCTGCAAAAATCTAAGTAATCGACTGAATAGATTTGCAACGATCATACATATTAATAAATAAGTTGGTAAAGTTGGTAAATGACTGGACTAAGCGTACCATCGGTACTTCGCGTACCTGCAGGCATAAAATAGACCCCATTCGTGGTCCTTAGCTTCCTGTCCAGTAACTCCTATCCCTACCTCCCCGTGGTGCCGGCTGGGGTACGAGTAACCATAGTGAAGATCGGGTATCCAACCCCGGTGGGATCTTCATCGTATGCTGACAGGGAAGGGGGCCTATCCGAGCGTCTGTTCACCATGGAGGTGCGGCTCAAAACAGCGTCTGATCCCCATGTTAGGGGCGGCTGATCACTGTCTTCGTGCCAGCGGGGACTCTAAAAAGAGCTGTGCACGACGGTCCTCCGGCAAGACAGGGGGTTGGTGCAGGCCCTGCAAGCCATCCGTAAAAATAAAACGCACAGGAAAATTCACAAAGAAAGAGACAGGACAATCGGACTAGACCCACGCAAAGAACACGTACTAGAGATTGGAAACTCGGAACATGGAACTGCAAGTCTCTCAATTTTCTTGCGAGTACCCGAATTCTTTCGTAAATATTCAGAGCCCGCAATTTCAACATCGTAGCGCGGCAGGAGGTGTGTTGGAAAGGTTCAATGGTGTGATCGTTCCATGGTGGGTATACCATTTATCAGAGCTGCGGCAACACACACGAGCTGGGTACATCTTTCATCGTGATGGGGGAGATGCAAGATCGGGTGATTGGTTGGTGGCCGATCAATGATAGAATATGCAGATTGAGGATGAGAGGCCACTTCTTCAATATCAGCATTATCAACGTCCACAGCCCCCATCTAGCTAGCACCGATGACGATAAAGAAGAATTCTACGCGCAGCTAGAGCGTGAATACGATCGCTGCCCAAAACACGACATCAAAATCGTCATCGGTGATTTGAACGCTCAGGTCGGCCAAGAGGAGGAGTTCAGACCGGTAATTGGTAGGTTCAGCGGCCATCAGCGAACCAACGAAAACGGCCTAAGACTTATCGTCTTCGCTGCCTCCAAGTGCATGGCCATACGTAGCACCTTTTTTCAAAACAGCCTCCAACACCGTCACACCTGGAGATCACCACAGCAAACAGAAACACAAATTGACCACGTTTTGATCGATGGTCGGCACTTTTCGGATATCATCGACGTCAGAACCTATCGTGGCGCTAACATCGATTCAGACCACTACCTGGTGATGGTCAAACTGCGTTCTAAACTGTCAGTCGTCAAAAACATAAGACACCAGCGCTCACCACGGTATCACCTACGACGACTACAGGAGCCGAACATTGCTGCAACATACTCGCATCGTCTTGAAGCTGCGTTACCGGGGGTAGACGAACTGGATGCTGTTCCCCTCGATGAATGCTGGAACACCTTAAAAGCAGCAGTTAGCAGCACAGCAGAGACCGTCATCGGGTATGAACAACGAGGACAACGGAACGAACGGTTTGACGACGAGTGCCAAGCGCTCCTGAACGAGAAGGAAGCAGCACGCGCAGCCATGCTGCAACGAGCGACTCGACAAAACGTGGAACGATACAAACTGAAGCGAAGGCAGCAAACACATCTCTTTCGGGAAAAAAAGCGCCGCCTTGAAGAGAAAGAGTGTGAGGAGATGGAGCTGCTTTATCGTTCTCGAGAATCGCGGAAGTTCTTCAAGAAATTAAACGCCTCGCACAAAGGCTTTGTGCCGCGGGCCGAAATGTGCAGAAACAACGAAGGAGGCATCTTGACGAACGAACGCGAGGTGATCGAAAGGTGGAGGCAGTATTACTATGAACACCTGAACAGCGCGCAGACAGGAGACCAAGACAGCGTTGAGGAGGACTATACCGGTGCAATGAACAACGACGACGTACCACCCCCGACGATGGGTAAAGTTAAGGAGGCCATTAATCAGCTCAAGAACCACAAAGCAGCTGGTAAGGATGGCCTCATAGCGGAGCTCTTCAAGGGAGGTCCGAGAAAACTTGTAGAGTGTATGTAGAGTGTATACATTTGTGGGAAGTTATCAGGCCGGATTCATGCCTGGTTGCTCGACGACGGACCAAGACGGACCGAGTATCAGGTCCCTACACACCATATCTTCGTCGACTTCAAGGCCGCTTCAATGGAGGATCATGGACGAACACGGCTTTCCCCGAAAGCTGACAAGACTGATTCAGGCAACGATGAACGGTGTGCGGTGCAGTGTGCGGATCTTAGGTGAGCTGTCGGAATCATTTGAGACTCACAGGGGACTTCGACAAGGCGATGGACTCTCCTGTCTGCTCTTCAACGTGGCGCTGGAAGGTGTGATGCGGAAAGCGGGCCTCAACATGCGGGGCACGATTTTCAACAAGTCTAGTCAGTTTATCTGCTTCGCCGACGACGTGGACATAATCGGAAGAACACATGCGTCGGTAGCCGACATGTATACCCCACTGAAACACGAAGCAGGGCTGATTGGGCTTGGGATCAATGCGTCTAAGACTAAATACATGCTAGCTGGAGGAAATGATCGTAACAGAGTTCTTCTTGGTTGTAGTGTTGTGATCGACGGCGACGAGCTCGAGGTGGTGGAGGAATTTGTCTACCTTGGCTCGTTGATAACAACTGACAACAACAACAGCCGTGAAATTCGAAGACGCATTGTCAATGGAAGTCGTGCCTACTATGGGCTCCACAAATCCTTGAGGTCCAACAAGCTTCGACCCCGTACGAAGTGTAGCATGTACAAATCCTAAATTCGACCGGTTGTTCTCTATGGGCACGAAGCATGGACGATGCTTGAAGAGGACTCACAAGCGCTCGGAGTTTTCGAACGCCGAGTGCTCAGAACAATATATGGTGGTGTACAGGAAAACAGAGTATGGAGAAGCAGAATGAACCACGAACTGGCGCAACTCTACGGCGAACCCAGCATCCAGAAAGTTGCCAAGGCTGGACGAGTGCGATGGGCAGGTCATGTTGCAAGATTGCCGGACAGCAGCCCTGCAAAGATGGTGTTCTAATCCGGTAGGAACAAGAAGGAGAGGAGCCCAGCGAGCGAGGTGGTTGGACCAGGTGGAGCAGGACTTGGCAAGAATCGGTGCAGCCGGGAGTTGGAGAACTGCAGCCATGGATCGGGTTTATTGGAGTAGAGTAGTGAATCAGATCTAATCTCAATGGGATGTAGAATCATAGTAAATAAATAAATAAATAAATAAGTTTGGTAGAGTTTTGTATTAGGAGAATTTAATTTAATGTAAGCAATATACATGTGCAGATCGGAGATTCAGGACAGTTGATAGTTCTCATTTCGAACCAGGAACACTTTGACAAGGATCCCAGTATATTTTTTACGGATAATTTTTAATCTGATAAAGTAAAAAGCACAAAAAATCAGGAGAAATCAGGATCATTTCTTAAAAATCAGGCTTTGATTTAGTATTTATCAGGATATCAGGGAACGTGCCAAAAAGTCTTGAAAATCCAGAAAAATCAGGAAGGTTGCATATCTGCTCACATCTGTTGGAATTGGTGCTTCCAAAACATATAGTGTTTAGCTGAAGGAAACATGGGCTGCTTTAAATTGATGTTGATTTACACAATAGTAACTAATCCTTCGTTCAATGCAGCAGTTCCTGTCGTTACATTCCACTACTTGCAAAGGGTCTTGGGATGTCCTTACGTGACGAGCAAACCACTCGGTTTAATATCGGATCAATATAATCTGCTTTGACGGGATATCCGTCGATCGCTAGGTTATTCTATTAATCAGCTAACTATTCCCTCCATACTCAAAATGTTTTGTTTCCAGTTTCGGGTCCCTTGTTTTGAGTTTTTAATCCAAGTGAGATCCCTCATGATTATGAGGAAGTATTGAACCTGTTAACTCCCGGGAAAGAGGGGCAATCCGACGTTCAACTCAGTTGAAAGCACTGCGTGCTGGAGCATCTGTAGGAACTAATATTGCATCAAGATTCAACAGATTAAAATGATAAATCGAAAATATTTATGACCTTTTTAAGGGTTTTCGTCTGGTCCTCCATCTAGATTAATTCTGATTACTGGCTGGATTATTCCCCCCTATGTCACATTAAGTAACGAAATCTCGACCCCCCTCCCCCCCTACTCGCGTTACGTAATTTGTGCACGACGCCCAAGCCATTTTTCGATATTTTTATGCGAACGCTGGTCTGCAAGAAATAACTTCTTTGACCGGAACGAGTGGTAATATGAAGGAACTATGTCTGGAGAATACGACGGGAGGGGTTGCACCTTCCAGTTCTGTCATTCCAAGCAGATTTTAACACCAGAAGCAACATAAGGTCTGGCGTTATCATGTTGAAAAATTAAATTGTTGTGTGTATTTACCGGTTTGGCCGGTTTTCTTCAATAGCTCGTCTTAACCGCATTAGTTGTTGACTGTTAACAGTGTCAGGAATACGCTCACTTGTTTTGAAAAACTTAGAATGCACCACACCTCTCCTAGCCCACCAGATACAACATGACATCGCAACAATGAATATCTCACTCTGGTTGAGATGGATGGATATTTTTTTCCGTTGCTTTTGAACATTTGAAAACAATTGATCGATCAACATTCAATTCAAAAGCCAATTCTGATTGTGCAAAACATTTAAACATCTTCTTCAATTTATTCATATTCAATTTATCATATTCGAATATGGTGCTTTTTGGTACTCCCGAACATTCTGTGTCTTCAAAATCATAGGAATTTTTTTATTTGTGTAAATCGATAACAAGACTGTTGGCTAGACTTTTCTTTGATTTATAATAAAAAAATCCTGGTTTTTGGCACAATATTTACTACTTTTCATAGGATAAAAAAAATACTATTAGGATAAAAAAAACACTATTATGCATTTCAATGAAAACACGACTGGTTATGACATCTATTGGAAAACGGATAGAATTAATTCATTTGAATTCCAGATTTGTGAACCAATATTTTATAACACAGGCCTGGACAAATATTTATGAGCTGTTTAAGTTATTCGATGTAATCCTTATGTGCACGGATATGCTGGAATCGGAAATGGCTTTCATTTTGTCATTTTTCAAAAATATTTTTTTAATTGGAATGAGCTCACTAAGTTGAGCCTCCCATTGGTACATTCGTGATTGTGAATAGCATCTGGAAGGTCCATTTGATGCGTCCAACAGTAGTCTATGATGATATGACTTCATTTCAATAGACCAACCGCTTATTATGACGTAATCACTCAACGAAGTTTGATTTCATCCAAAGTTCTATGTAAAAAGTATGATATAATGACTTCCTTTACAGTGGCATGTTGCCTATTATGATCTATTTTTAATAAATTTTGTCCGGTTATAATCAGTGGTGGAAAAAATCGCTTCGAGCGATCAATGAATTGGTATATACCACTGGAAGCAGGAACTCCACTGGCAGTGGAACTCCATACAAATCACTCGTCGAAAAGTGTCTCCTTTTTCACCGCTTGTTTACATCGATGAATATATTTTTTTCACTATGTTTCGTAGGAGAGTGAATGCATACTGACAGATTTCTACTACGAGGTGTTTAATGAAGGTTGAAAGGTGGGAATGTTTATGTTTATATATGAATTATCGTACGATTTAATAGAATGCATGAAGCATTTATTTCAATCGACACGAGCCTTTTTTTTTGAGCGATTGTCAAATTATGTGGGATCCAACGTGAACATAATTTTCGCACAACTAAGTGTTCATGTAAAATCGCATATATGCTGGTGGAACTAATGCTTAGGGATGCCTCAATCTCACAATAGGTTACATGACGATCTTGCTTAATCATTTCGTGCACAGCATCGATGTTTTCTGGCACTACAGTCGATTTTGGACGACCTTCACGAAACTCGTCGGACAGCGAACTACGACCACGATTGAATTCACTATACCAGCGATACACAGTGGTTTTTGATGAAGCTTCATCGCCAAAAGTCAAATTAAGTTGATTGATGCACTCTTGTTGTGATAATCCACGTCGAAAGTCGTAAAAAATCATCGCACGAAAATGTTCACGATTCAGTTCCATTTTTTTGCCGAGACCAAACTTTCAACTAAATATAAAATAAACAAATAGCGTCCGTATGACAAAATGTGCTGAGTACGTATATCGTCAAAAATGTCAAACTTTACAATGGAACCGTCAGATGGACTCACATGACATCAGTGTTGCCAATTCCCGAAATATAAATAGTGACCCTCGTATAAGACCACCCTGATTCTATTTCGTTGCAACACAAACCGTTAGAATTTCAACAAGATACATTCGTTGAATTCGTTGATTGCTTAGAATAAAGTATATTTAACGTCAATTTCGTTCAAAAGAGTTTTTTTTGTTTATTTATTGTCCTTAAATATGATAATTTCAGCTGTCCAGTTTCTATAAGACCACTTAAAAATTCATGAGTATTATCAATGAAAAATTCACAACGATACGGCTGATTTACATGTCAATAATTGTCAACCTTGCCATTTCGACTAATAACCTTGAAAGTTCGTTTTTCAATACTATTTACCGAATTCTGCGGAACGGATTTCTCGATATTTTTCCATTATACCAAAATTGCGACCTTGAGCTCTTCAATCGTGGTGTACCGTTTTCCCTCAGTGTAGATTCTGCGTACAAGTATCCTCCCTTGAATTTCTAACAGGATTCAAGTCTGAAGAGCGAGCTGGCGGGTCCAAAAAATTAAGTTTTTGGTCCTTAATCCATTGCTTAGTTTACTTGCTGGTATGAATAGTAGCATTGTTTTACTGGAATGTGAATTTTTTTGTGACGATGTCCACGCAAAAACGGTAGTAGAGAGGATTCCAGAACATGTGTGTAAATAGTTCTTTAATGATGTGAAAGCTATCTTGAGCTTTCCGGTTGCAAAGAATCCCGCTCAAACAATGCAAGATCTTCCACCAAAATTCCTGGTTGAAAAATACTGTTCCTCATTCCGTAAATCTCCATCAGGGCCATGAGGACCATCCAAATTGAACTTTTTTCGTCAGTGAAGATAACTTGTACATTGAAGAACTTTTCGCTATGGTATATAGCAAAACGTATTCTTTTGGAGACATTCTGTGTCACAACATACCAACATACTCAGACGTCTTCCGATGTAAGATGGTGTAAGATGAGGAGCTTTAACCTTTTAAGCTCTCTTTATGTGGGGATTTTTTACCAAAACTTGACGAATTGTCATCTGAGTAGTTGAAATATTGCTTTATATGTATAAGCGATTTTGAAGTATTCGAAGCAGTACTAACTATTTCCCGCTTATCCCTTTCAGAGAGTTTCGATTTACGTGGAGCTCTCTCCTTCTTACCGTATCCTTGAGGATTCGCCAAATAATTGAGCACTACTGGATGGGTTTTGGCCAATCCGACGAGCAATTTCTCTGATATTAACATTTTCTTGATGAAATGCATCGATTTGACTTTCTTCTTTCTTCGTGAGCACTTTTCCCTTCGGCATTTTCCAGATTTATTAATCAAAACAACTAAAACAACGGTAAATGTAACTGGTCTTATAGAAACTTGACAGTTGAAAGATACGAAAACATTCGTTTCCGCTCAGCGCTTGCACACACACATATAAAAATTATGCAATGTATGGTGGTCACCAATACACTAGAATATAAGTTGAAGCATTGTTTGTTTACAATGACATAAAGCAGAAAGATCATCACCTGGCCTTACAGAAGTTGGGCAGAGTGGGAGGCGATCTGGCGTAGTGGTAACATACATGCCTCTCACGCTAAAGGTCACGAGTTCAATTCTCACTCCCGACATTCTTCCAAAAATGGAAGTAAAAAGTGACGAACCAGCCAAATGAGTTGAAAATCACTATAATACAGATAAAAAAAAAAAAAAAAAAAAGTTGGACAGAGTGTATATGATGCGTCTAGCCAGCCCAAACATGCTAACGTGGAGGCGATATACATACATCCTAAATCGTATAATTATCGTTTATACACTGCGTTTCACAACTATAGAACCACTCATTTTTTATGAGTCTCCAGTGATATGTAAGAAGTCGGTTGAATTGAAGTATATAGTGTAGGATATAATAACTATCTTCATTTAAAAGACTGGCCATTTGAACTTTATTGCTGTGTTCAGAAACATTCAAAAAAATAAAATTCCAGTGTTTCATAACTATAGAACCAGATGGAAAAACTCTCCATCACAAAACTAACGTCAATTTCACGTGAATCACAATAATTCAAGTGAATTTCTAATTCGTAGGTTATCTTTAGTTCTCAATCAGTTCTAATAACTCATTCGGGGTGGTTTCGACCAAGCTGTGCCATGTTGTAGTGTGTATCTCGTTCTACACAGAGGATACTGCTCGTTTAAGTTCTTCAAATAACTTATACTGCTTGTAAGCTGCATCTACTCTTCGTACGATCACTCCTCATAAGTTCTTGATAGGGTTTTGATCTGGTAAAAAAGCTGACCAGTCCAGAATATAAAGCCCTTATTCATCAAACCATACCATGAACTTCCAGATTTTATGAATTATTGCCAAGTTATCCATTTATCACATTGTTTTTTATGTAAAAACAGCAGTAAATTATTCTGAAGTACCTTGTTGCACTTCTGACTGTTCATTCGTGTTGATGGTAAGCTACCTAAACCAGACCTTTTTGAGAAAATTCTCTCCAAACCATAAAAATCACATCTCCAAAGCTGTGGGTCCAAAAACTAATGTGAAAGCTAATGCCATGGGTTTCACTGTTTCAGTATAACTTTTCTGATGAAAATAAATCCAACTTGAATAGAATGTCTTCATATTGGAAGGACTTACGGAACTTGCCATGTAATTTTTCAACTCGTAGCTTTGCAGGCGGCAGTTTGATGGTATTACCCAAATATTTACAATACGGCCTGGTTCAGATAGCTTTTCATCAACACCAATGTAAAGTCAGAAGTGCAATGAAGTACTTCAGAATAGTTTACCACTGTTTTTCCATCGAAAACACCGAATAATTGGGTAATTTGGCATCAATTCAAGGAAGGTCATGACATGGTTTAATCAATAGGGGCTTCAAATTCTGGACTGGTCAGCTTTTTTACCAGATCAAAACCCTATCAAGAACTTATGAGGAGTGATCGTACGAATAGTAGATGCAGCTTACAAGCAGTATAAGTGATTTGAAGAGCTTAAACGAGCAGTATCCTCTGCGTAGAACGAGATACACACTACAACATGGCGCAACTTGGTCAAAACCCCCCAGAATGGGTTATTTGAACTGATTGAGAACTAAATATGATTTACAAATTAGAAACCGATTGTAATTTATGTGAAATTGACGTTAATTTTGTAAAGAACTGAGAGTTTTTCCATCTGGTTCTATAGTTATGAAACACTTTTTCTATTGTTTCGCGCCTGAACACAACAATAAAATTCAAATGGCCAGTCTTTTATATGAAGATAGTTATTGTATCCAAAACTACATACTTCAATTCAACCAACTTCTTACATATCTCTGGAAACTCAGAGAAAATTAGTGGTTCTATAGTTGTGAAACGCAGTGTATGACATCATACACCCCATATACATGTATATGGCATCCTATTTCGTATGCATATTCCAGTTATACACATCATATAACTAATGTAGGATTAAGATATAGACAAGTTTTGCATCGAAAAATGTTGGTTTCGATAAGCTCTAAAAGTCGTACGGAGACAGTTTTGATGTAGAATTTGAAATATAAATGTTAAAGCAGAAAAAACATGTTTTTTCCATTGTCACCCTAATGCAACTTAGAAAAAAGCGCTAAATCGATTAGTTTAAAAGATAGAAAAAAGCTTTGCTCTACTAAGTTGTTTAAAATAACTGGGGCTACAACATAGTTGAACTATGTTTATCTCTATCTATAAAGATAGAAAAGTTAGATTTTTCATTTCATCGACAATTTTGGTCACCCTATTTTTGATAACATAAAAATGAGCGCTCTATCATATGTAACAACTTTGTTTATGTTAGTTTTTGTCTAAACAATAAATATCTCCCACAAAGTTGTTTTTAGCGCTTTCTATCTGAGTTGTATCAGGGTAACTATGAAAAAACGGGTTTGTTTACTCTAACTTTTATATTTAAAACTCTACATCAAAATGGTCGTTGTACGACTTTTTGAGCTTATTAATACCAACATTTTGCGATGCAGAACATGTCAATATCTTAATCCTGCTCAAAGTTATTGATGGGTTTTCATCCAAAAACTCATGATTTCAATTTTAATTTACTCAAACACAAAAAATAACATTTTTTTTTTGAAAATCACATATTATATAGAGTGAAATTTGTTCTTTCAAATTCCGTCAACAAACATTTTTTATGTTTGTCCCAGAAAGAATGACAAACAAATGAAAAAGAGCGTGTTTTTTGGGAAGAAATATAAATAACTTTGAGTGAAGCTGAGATATTGACAAGTTCTGCATGTTTGTATTAGCATGCTCTAAAAGTTTTCCCAAGACAGTTTGCATGCAAAATTTGAAATATAAAAGTTAGAGCAAAAATAATAGTTTTTTTCATGGTGACCCTAACGTAACTTAGAAAAAGGCGCTATATCGATTATTTGAAGAGATAGAGAAAAACTTTGTTCTACAAAGATGTCTCAAATAATTGGAGCTACAACATTGTCGAACTATGTTTACCTCTATCTATAAAGATAAGAAAGTTAGATTTTTTATTTCATCGACAATTTTGGTGACCCTATTTTTGACAACATAAAAACGAGCGCTTTATCATCAGTAACACCTTTGTCTAGAGAATAACTGTCAAGCTCTTAATGCTAATTTCCACTTAAATGCATCTCCTTGACCATTGTGCAGTGTGACTGTCGAATTAGAGGTAACCTCGGTATGTGAGGAAACTTACCGTAAATACTATTTGAGCGCATCATATACCACCCAAAATGTCGGATATCGGATGCTCTAAATACGATCTACTGCTTATTAGCATTAGCAATCGTATACGATAGTTATACGATTAAATGTTTGTTGAGTTGGCATTGCTTGGTATCGTAAACCGAGGGCAAATTGATCACAATTTTCAGAAAAATGTAAATATTTCCGAAAGTTTTTGTTAGATGTATACCCAATTATTTTTAAAATCAGTACTGGTGTTAAGGCCATAAAACGTTTTCAGACGCAGATTTGGAAAATTTTTAGCGTGAAATTTCAAATTGTAGCTTCGGGGTGAAATTGATCAATCTATGTTTCTCAGGATTTTCTAGTGTCATGTGCACAAAAAAGTATAGGAAATCTATTTTGTTCTTCACTTGCGGTATTTTAAATGACAATTCAAGGGTTTGAGGATACAAAAACCTTATTGAATCCTAAATCTTAAAGGTGTGGTTATGCCTTTCCGTAACTCGATTAAAACACTGATCTGTAGGTCATCCGGAGACAATTCGGGTTATCCTAATGTGGCCAAAAACCCTTGAAATGGTCACCAATGAGCTAGTCATGACAAACCAAGACGTTCGATATGTCGCATGATGGGATTCGGTTCTGGTCATTCGTGGTGCTTTTTTGTAAAATAGTTTTTTCTCGCTTGTTTCTATAGTAATTACAAGTGTTTAACTACTATTTTAACTCATAAAAAATCGGCTAGGAGTGAATTAGAATGTAGCGTTTATAAATATTGTTTTGGTGTGTTGAAAACATGTTTCTTTACCACGATTTAATAATTGATTCGTTGAGAACCATTGACCAAAAGATTGACCAGATGATTACTGAACATGTCAGGTAAAAAAAAAGTTATGAATTTGAATGCCTCTGGAAATTTATGTTATCCAAGCCTTGTCTATTACCGGTTTCAACGAATTGAGGAAATTGATGTATCTAATCATTAAAGTTTGGTAGCTTGACGAAAGATTGAGGGTTTATCAAGGCCGCAGTTTTGATAACCGGATCGCTGAGATCAAATCGCTTGGAAATCGTTTTCATTAGTTCTACATAGAACTCCAGACAAATCGATTTGAAGGTCAACTATATGCATTCTTCTTCTTCTTCATAAATAATCAGGACAACAATTCTCAACATTTTTATATACCAAGATTTCTTCATGACACAACGAAAAAAAACAAAGCTGACCACAGCTGACGTATTGCTGATCTCTTGGTAATACCTTTCAACGGGAACTCAAGAAATTGAGTGACAGATTCTATCATCGTTTGGCATTGATATTTAATCAAAGCCTCCGACTTGATCACATTCCCCTGAGCTGGAAGATAGTTGAAGTCATATCAATCCTGAAATCTGGGAAGAATACTTCTAAGCCTTTCCGTTCCAGTAGTCTTCTCTCAGTTGTTTCTAAGTTTTGAAAAGGCTGTTTTTTTTTGTCTACTCACTATTGCTGAGGAGAACAACGTCTTCTTTGAAGAACAATTTGGATTCAAAAATTGACGATCCAGTAGACGAAATTCTGTAGTATCATCAGATGGAACAAGTCGGTCACAAAAACATCTGCAATGGCATTGGTGGACGGTGAAAAAATCCTATGACAACGTTTGCATGTTGGTCTGTTGTACATGTTACATCGATACAATTTTCCCATAGTCCTAGTGAAGGTAATCTACAATTAATTTTTTCGACAACAAATTCCGGACTTTGTGAATGACACGAACTCAAAATCATTTAACATCAATGGTTAAGTACCTCAAGGAAGTATTTTTGGGCTATTACTCTTCAATATTTTTACATCAGACCTCCTCTCCTCTTCCAGGTGATGGCGTCGTGTCGCTATTCGCAGATCGCTCGCAGTTCGCAGTTCTCGCTCGCTGGTGTTTTTGGGTTCTCGTGTTTTAGCCACTTAATGATTCATTGAGTTCCACTCAGAACATTCTCTGATAGTTGATTCATGCAATTTGTTCTTTCCCTTCTACAGTTGGGTGGTCAAACAGCAAAGTTAAGATTCGTTGAAACTCGAAAAACTCCCGCCAACTTTACATGCAAAATGATTCAACGACCAGTGCCGATTTCCCCCTAGGAGACTCGACATTAACATAAATTCACAACAAGCTGCTGAAAAGTGATTATCTCATTGAACATTGCACGGATGCCAAAGCATTCGTCCATCTGTCCAAGCGTACGGTTGACCACCGTTCAATGGACGGTTCAATTATGTTACAGCATACCGGGACCCGGAATTACAGCTTCGCTTGTCATCGTTTACCGTTTGCCGCTGTGAAAACAATTGCTCGAATATCGATCCGATTGGTTTCCGGAAGGCTGGATGCGGTGGTCAGCAGCTCATTTAATATTCTTTGTGATTCGAATGTGGCGTGCGTTTATGCGTCTATTGCGTCGCGCAAAATGCCGATAGTGCTCGTTTTGTGTTCCAGTTCATTTCGAAGCAAATTGTTCCATTCATACTCTCCGGAATCCTGCACAATGAACTAAAACACCGCTTAAATTATAAACAGGCGGAGATTTTCCACGAGAGTCCTTGTTCCTTTTTATGAGAAACCCATTTATATCAATCGAGTGATTACGTTGGCTCTGGCAACAACTCGTCCATCAGCAAGTTGTGTTGCGGAGAAATCACTCACCCCAACAGCAAGACAGTCGCTGTCGGATGAAGTGTGGGAAATCAATTTCTTTGATTACTTTAGGATTTAAATCTGCTCGTTGTTGCTTTGCCACGGTTGGAATCGAGTTTCTATGCCGGCTTATCGGAGCTGATGATCAGTAGCCTTTTCGGCCGCTTCTTCGATCGGACTCAAGCTAAACTGAAACTGATAGATACTGCTAGATATTTTATCTCGGAAGTTGGCAGGGTAACATCGGTAAGCTATACTTTATTATTTCCAATTGCTGTTGTTTCGAGTTCTTGGAGAAAATATTCCACCCTGGCGCGCGTTGTGGGAAACTTCATAGTCATCCAATTTTCCGGCCCGGTATGGAGCACTATGTGCGCACGAGTATGAGTTCAAGTTTGAAGAAAGTTTGTACTCATCGATTTCAAAAATTGGTTTACCTGCACCAGGCAGGCTCTGGGCCACGATGTGGGTAAATTCTGTTAGGCAACACTTTGTACATGTTACATTGCCCTCTTGCGGGGGTGGGGGCAAAATATTTACTAGAATACCAAATTCAACTAGTCGGCAGGTGGTGTAAGTATATTTCGATAAGGGTTTCAGATATTTTGTTCCTTCCGGTACGACGATTTAAATATATGGTAAATATAAAATTAATTGCTGCAACTTTATTTGATACTAGCTGACCCGACGAACTTCGTCCCGCCCAAAATAGATTTTTTGATTTGAATACTTTCACACATCCACGTTTTCTTACTAAGTGAACGATAGTGAGTCCAATCATTGAACTCTTCATTGATTGATTACCCTTTGACCCTTTACAATTTCCTTTTACTTTAAACTGTCTAGTACTTCTACAAAAATTCGTCCTTATAATATAAAATTATTTTCAGACACAATTCTCGTTCAAGATTCTTCAAGCATTTGGAAATAACATGTTTCTCCGATGCATGGGATCCATGTTTGATACAGAGAATGTTACAAAACGGCAAATCAGCTCAAATCGGACCATTCCTTCCTCGGGTTTAGGGCACACCAACACATTTGGCCTACCATTTTTGTTTATATAGATAGGAATGCGTTATTCCGTCTGAAAATCCTTTTCCGCTTTCGAACAAAAATCAATTTCGTTAGCGCAAACATCAAATGGACTAACAGCGCTTAGCTAATTGTAGAACATATGGGAATTCAATTTTCCGACTTTTCCGATTTTTTTCTCCGCTATATTGATATACGGGAAGAGACGAATACAACGAAATATAGATGACTCAAATGGAACCACTCCTTACTCGGGTTCTGCACTTATCAACACATTTGGCCTTCCATTGATATTTATAGACTAGCTGACCCGGCAAACTTCATCCTGCCTAAAATTTGTTTTGTCCTTCAAACATTCACGTTTTCTTACTAAGCGCAAGTTTACGGGCCCAATCGCAGAACTGTTCATTGATTGATCTTCTTATCGACCCCGTTGAATTTACCTTTTACTACAAAATTCCTAGTACTTCTACCAAAACTCATCATTATATCAGATTATTTTCAGACACAATTCTTGTTCAAGATTTTTCAACCACTTGCAAATAACATGTTGCAACGTTACATGGAATAAATGGTTGATACAGCAAATATGATAGAATTAAGACAGACACCGAAATATAGTTCTGTTTGCTTGATTAGTTCTTGAATTATGTAGAAATGTATCCTTCATTAGTATGACAGTAATATGACAGTAATTATCCGAGAAAGACCGGCATAGTAGCAGCCTTAGCATCGGCCAAGAGCTGGGGATAAGTCATCAAACCGTTATTAACCATTTGAAGAAGCTTGGATTCACAAAGAAGCTCGATGTATGGGTGCCACACACGTTAACGCAAAAAACCATCTTTGACCGTATCGACGCATGTGAATCGCTGCTGAATCGCAACAAAATCGACCCGTTTCTGAAGCGGATGGTGATTGGCGATGAAAAGTGGGTCACTTACGACAACGTGAAGCGCAAACGGTCGGCCATTAACGGCCAGGAAGGTTCTGCTGTGTGTTTGGTGGGATTGTCAAGGAATAATCTACTATGAGCTGCTTCCCTATGGCCAAACGCTCAATTCGGACCTGTACTGTCAACAACTGGACCGCTTGAAGGTAGCACTCATGAAGAAGAGGACATCTTTGATAAACAGAGGCCGCATTGTCTTCCATCAGGACAACGCCAGGCCACACACTTCTTTGGTGACGCGCCAGAAGCTCCGGGAGCTCGGATGGGAGGTTCTTTTGCATCCGCCGTATAGTCCGGACCTTGCACCAAGTGACTACCACCTGTTTTTGTCCATGGCGAACGAGCTAGGTAGTCAGAAGTTAGCCACAAAAGAGGCCTGTGAAAATTGGCTATCCGAGTTTTTTTTGGCAATAAGGTAGCGAGCTTCTATAACAGGGGTATTATGAAGTTGGCATCTCGTTGGGAACAAGTCATCGAACAAAACGGCGCATATTTGACTTAAAACAGATGATTGTAACTAATTTTATGAACAAATGACAATTCAAAAAAAATACCGCAGGACTTTTTTGGCAGCCATTAATATATAATAAATATATATATATATATATATATATATATATATATATATATATATATATATATATATATATATATATATATATATCTTCTATCTTCTATATATATAAAAATGGAGTGATGTCTGTCTGTCTGTCTGATTCTTATAGACTCGGAAACTACTGAACCGATCGACATGAAAATTGGTATGTAGGGGTTTTTGGGGTCGGGGAAGGTTTTCGTGATATTTTGAGACCCCTCCCCCCTCTCTAAGGGGGGGCTGCCATACAAATGAAACACAAATTTCTGCATTACTCGGAAATTAACCAAGCAAACGAAACCAAAGTTGGCATGTGAAAGTTTTAGGGTGCAATAAATGTTTCTATGATGGTTAGACAGTCCTTCCCCCACTCAAAGGGGGGGCTGCCATACAAATGAAACACAAATTTCTGCATTACTCGAGAATTAATCAAGCAAATGAAACCAAATTTGGCATGTGGAGGTTTTAGGATGCAATAAATGTTTCTATGGTGATAAAATACTCCTTCCCCCTCTCTTAGAGGGGGCTGCCATACAAATGAAACACAATTTTTTGCATTACTCGGAAATTAATCAATCGAACGAAACCAAAGTTGTCATGTGAAAGTTTTAGGGTGCAATAAATGTTTCTATGGTGTTAAGATACTCCTTCCCCCTCTCTTAGAGGGGGCTGCCGTACAAATGAAATACAAATTTTTGCATTACCCGAGAATTAATCAAGCAAATTAAACCAAATTAGGCATATGGAAACTTTAGGGTGCAATGAATGTTTCTATGGTGGTTAGATACCCCTCCCCCCTCTCTTAGGGGTGGCTGCCATACAAATAAAACACAAATTTCTGCATTACTCGAGAATTAATCAAGTAAATGGGCGGGACGAAGTTTGCCGGGTTAGCTAGTATATATATATATATATATATATATATATATATATATATATATATATATATATATATATATATATATATATATATATATATATATATATATATATATATATATATATATATATATATATATATATATATATATATATATATATATATATATATATATATATATATATATATATATATATATATATATATATATATATATATATATATATCGATATTATGATGCAATTTTCGAACATGTGGGAATTCAATTTTCCGATATTCCCGACCTTCCTTCAGGATTTTCCGAAAATTTTCCGATTTTTCTCTTCACTATATTGATATACGGGAAGAGACGAATACAACAAAATACAGGAGGCTAAAATCGGACCATCCCTTCTTCGGGTTTTCGCTTACCAACAGATTTTGCCTTACATGTTTATTTATATAGATACAGTGCTCTAGTCGCACCCTATTTTTTCTCAATATTTTTAAGAATAAGTCAATTCTTTGTACAGTTTTGCTCATAAAAGACGATTATTGTTTATTTTCATCGAATTCATTCTAAAAAAAGTATAAATTCACTTTTTGTTTTCTAAGTAATTCCAATCGGTAGCTAATATTGTCCACCTTCATTTCGGATCACTTTGAAAACTCGAGTCAGACAGCTTTTAAAGTGTTGCCATATTGATTATAGCCCAAGATTCCTGAATTACTGCCTTGAGACTGGAAATGTTCCTATAGCTAGAACGGGACGATATATGTGGCTCAAAATTATATTCAGACATCGAAAGTGGGGTGTGATGTTAGGTACAGCTCGGATATGCAATCAACAGGATTTGTTTCTCGCTTCGTATACTCATTTGGTGCAACAAAAGTGAGTACTGTCATTTGGTTAAGTATTTGAATAATCCATTCATGTTAGGTTATATATTCGTGAAAGGTTACTCGCATGCCACATTGTGTATCATTCAATATTTACAGATGTCCAAACACTGGGGAGGAGTGTCGAACCACCATGAAACCATTTACTGTCCCCTGAAATCTCTATGTGCCAAATTTGGTTCCATTTGCTTGATTTATTCTGGGGTTATGCAGAAATGTGTGTTTCATTTGCTCGGTAGCCCCCCCTTAGAGAGGGGGAGGGGTCTCAAACCATAATAAGAACCTTCACCAGCCCCAAAAACCTCGACATACAAATTTCCACGACGATCAGTTCAGTCCATAAGAATCAGACAGAAAGACATACAGAAATATATTTTTCTACACTGCATTTCATAACTGAAGAATCACTCCTTTTTTCTGAGTTTCCTGGTTCCTGGGCATGATTCAGATAGTTTTTCATTAACACGAATGCACAGTCAGAAGTGCAATGAAGTACTTCTGAATCATTTAGTTCTGTTTTTGCATCAAAACCACCATGATATTTGGGTAATTTGGCATCAATTCATAAAATCCCGAAATTCATGGCATGGTTCAATGAATACGGGCTACAGATTCTGGACCGGTCATCTTGCTTACCACATCAAAACTTCATCAAGAACTTATGATGAGTGATCGTACGAAAAGTAGATGACCTAAAGCGAACAGTATACTCTGCGTAGAACGAGATACACACTATAACATGGCGCAACTTGTTCGTAACCACCCCGAATGGGTTATTTGAGCTGAACTGACTAATAACCTACGAATTAGAAACTTATTGTAATTCATGTGAAACAATCAAGTTCAAATGGCCAGTCTTATGAATGAAAATTGTTTTTATATCCTACACTGTATATTTCAATTCAACCGACTTCTTACATATCTCTGGAAACTCAGAAAAATGGATAGGTTCTATAGTTATGAAACGCAGTGTATATTGGGTTTTCTCGGTAGCTGGCTCAAGTATTCAATATCTCACTTCATATCGATTTCAAGTTAAGGCTCGTTGTAAAGGTGACATTCCACACTAAAAAGAAATATTTTGCTGTTTTTGTTTGCTTCATTCGGTTGTGAGTTACAGGGTGTTAACAATGGAAATAAACAAAGAGAAAAACCGGTAGGAGAACGGCGGGTAATACGGACGTGGTGGATGTGCACCCGTGGCCGAGTGGTTAGCGTCTCACACTATCATGCCGGGTGTTCAGGTTCGATTCCCGTTCTGGCCGGGGGATTTTTCGTCAAAGACTTGAGTTCGACTTGCACTGTTGTCACGCGTATTCTAGAACTTTGCCCCTCGAAATACATTCAAGGCGTGTTATTTGGCTTAAGAAATCTCAACTAAGTATTAATGAATGACGCTAGTTAATGCATACGTTGAGACGGCAAAAGTTCCATAGGGAACGTTAACGTCATTCGAGAAGATGGTAAAATGGACAGGTGTTTGATTTGTATAGTTACATCTTTTTTCTGTTAATGAGAACACCTTCTACATGTTATTCTTTAATACTTAAGGCACCCTACGGCAATGAAAACTGATCAAAAGTGGAAAAGGGAAACAAAAAACCGAAAATCATACATGATTCCGCGCGAGGATGTACTTTTAGCTGCTTCGATATTAAGCATTTTGAGTGGTTTAATATCAAAATCCAATTCGCTGAATGTTAAATTTCGGTTTGTGAGTTAACAGAGAACCGATATTAGGTATGCACGGAAAAGTAAATTAATTTTTTATTGGAAAATTTAAATTACTGAAATAATTGTACTGGTGGGGTAAAACGGACAGTTGCCAGTGGGAGTTAGATGGACTGTGAAAAGTCTGTTCAATCTATTTCTAAGGAATTACCTGCGTCTATACATGGAAATTAAATCGTCAAATGTGGACTGTTTAGAAACAGACTGGAACCAAAAGCAAAATAGTTGAGGGCCTGTACGTTTATACTGCTGAAAAGCACGACATCACTTCTAGGTGAATTAATTCGATTTTCTCATCAACTAACGAACATTCGTGATGAGTTCAGACCTTGGTTGGATAAAATTATTCCTCTGGCGATCGATAAACCTCTACGCTTCATGTATTACAAACCTGTCCATATTACCCCCACTATATGTCCATATTACCCGCATCGAAAAAAATGTTGTACTTTTCGGTCTGTTTTAATTTCAGTGAAAAACATTGAAAAACACTTTTTAGTAAAATATTTGGCCAATTAGGTAGAAAAACAGTATATTGAATAGCAAGAAACTGCATCAAAGTTTTGTGAAGCATGAGTTTACAAAGATATAATGGAAGTTCTTCTTAACCCCACCTCCTCTATATAAATATTGTAGCTTGCTGTACATGCTATGTTATTGTGCTTCGTTATTGACGGCACGGATCGGTAAGCACAAGAATTGATAGAACAAATATATGGAAATTAAAACGCTTCCAATTTTCGTAATTTAAATTGATCAAATTAATCATAAAAATTGTCATTTTGGGTAGCTCTCATCTTATCAACCACATTAAAAAAATCGGCGAGTGCCAGATCAAAATCGGATGTTTTTCGACTAATTTGGCGTATATTTGCTGCTCTATTTCTAAGTTGAAACACTCGAGATATCAAAGGGGTAGTGAGAGAACTTTTTTGCACCCACGGGATCTTGCGTCTAAGAATAATCAAGCAACTTCAACCACATTCGATAGAAATTGCCATTACATTTTAAAGCCAGAAAATGAGAAATGCTAACCTAAGCTTCTCTACCTAATTGTTTTGAAAGTAGCGGGGATTTAATGTTATCTCTTCCAGCGACTCCTTCAGCCAGGAGCACCAAGTAGAATATTAAGCACAGTAAAGGTGTTGCAACTCCTGCGGATACAACGCGTTTGGTGAGGAACCACACAAAACCCCTTGCCTCGACGCCAATTGGGAAAACATTACTCTGTCATTATCTTATTTCTTGCAGGCGGGATAAAGCAAAACTTTTAGCGCTTCCTGGAACCACCACGGACTCGGAAGGCAAAAGATACAGAGCAGCAGCAAAAGATTTAAACCTTGCGTTAATCCGCCACATCAGCGTCCCGTTCGCCGGTGCCGAGGGGTGTGAATATTTGGCCGCTGTCCGCCGCCTGAATAAACTATCCGCAGCCGTATCGCATCGCGTGATGACGGCCAGTGGCGAGTTATGCTCGTGTTGGTGGTGCGGGATTTAATTTCATGACTGTGAACTCGTGTGCATTTTCAATTCGAGCTAATTTAGCATAATGCTACTGGAGGGGATACCCGGGGATACTGTTGGGGAGAGGAGGAGGCATCAGGGAGTTTTGAGGGAGGGGAGAGACGGGTCTCCATAGCCCCTGTTATGTGAAAGTTTGCTTAATTAGCAATTACGCCCTTCACTGGGTATAAAACCATATTTTGTGCAGGGCAGATTCGGTGAATGCTAATGAAACGGGGACATTGCAACGCAGTGTTTGTGTTTTGTGGATGAATTCGTTAGAGTTCAAACAAATCGTTCAAATTTGTTAGTTGTTGATTTCCAAATTAGGGAAAGTTTCGCAGCACGGAGTCGTTATTAATGCACGATTGAGTTACAGTGCAGTTTTCAACTTGTCGCCAGCAGAGGCAGCGATAGGTCGGTTCCACAGCTTTGAACATGTATGAAGGGGAATTGGGCTGAAAAGGAATTTTTTGTTTCACAATTCGAAACACAATTTTTGGCAGATCAATACTCGAACAAATTGGTCAAATTAGAATTATTTTATTTTATTCTACTCTCACTGTTTGACTTTCCATCACTAATTTTAAACTAACTTTTTTTTACGCTCGCTAGAAGCTGTTCATCTCACCACCAATACAACTATTAATTCCCAGGTTCACAATTGAAAATTTACCATTTACTAACATCGTTTTCACCTTCCGAAATGGATACAATTTTGGAACTAATATCGAAGCCGTAAAAATAGCATTCGCACGCCGATTCATTTTTGACTTTTTGTTTTCTTGTTCAAAAGTCTGACAAGTCTTCAACGATTTGGCACCCAAACCCATAGTGTGATTCGGGGTTTTTTTGTAAAGTATATTGTTATGGGCTACTCTTTGCTATATTTTCTAATTTAGGGTACTTGATGGCACAGCTGACAATACTTCGGACCACCGTTTAGCAAACTCGTTTGTAGGTTATTTTGAGTTGCTTTTAAGCAGTCTTCCGAAAAACACAAACATAAAAATTCCATGTTTTTGTTTGAATTCGAACATGATTCTCGCTAGTGTTGAGTGTCTATCCCCAACACGAACAATGATACACAAACATAGACATGTGAAAACAAACACGATGTTTATAATTCAAGAACATCATGTACAAACATATCACCCGATGTCGCAGTATTCATTGCTTTCGTTTCGTTTCTTTTCATACACGGAAAGAATTTATTCATCCCAAAACATTTCTTCGTAGAATACTTTTTCACAGAAACGAACTTGAAATTTAGTTCGCATTTCGAAAATTGCACGAACTAAGAGGCTATAAGTTCATGCACCAAAATATATATTTTTATTAAGGCTCATATGGCGTCAGCCTAACGGGGCCGGGAGTTCAATATTTTGACAATGTTTGCTTACAACTATGTTAGTAATATGTAACCGATTACTCGCGGTTGGCTCGAGGTTAGTATTACAAGTGTTCTCATAATTGGGATGTTGCAGTCTTCAGTGCTCTGTACGTGTGCCCGACATGGGATACTACCTATTGGGATGCAGCTGACCGTTAATCAGCAACGACCCCCTAGTCTGCACCCCATATCTAGCGTGGTGCGTCTTTTTGGACTCGAGGAATCCAGGATAGAATGATCACTAGCCGGCGCAATCATCAGCTCGTGTAGAGTTGTCATGAGCGGTACAACCTTTGGCTCTTGTTGAATCATCAGTGGACTGTACAACCTTCGGCCCGTGTATCTGTAAAGAATGTGTGTATGTATTGCCGCGACTAAAGGCTGATTTAGACGATGCCAGTCAGCGCTCTAGTTGAAGTATCCAGTGAATAGAGAACAGACACTCTTTTCAAGTTAGAGGCCAATTACTTGTTCGATACTGGTACAAGTAACTTGGACAGAGTGTCTGTTCTCTGTTCACTGGATACTTCAACTAGAGCGCTGACTGGCATCGTCTAAATCAGCCTTAAGTAAAAGTTTATAGATCGTTCATGCACATTTTGCAAGTCTGATTACATAATCCTTGGTTTCGTTCAAAGAAAACATTATCTGAATAGAAAGAAGCTTTCTATTTTTTTTGCGTGCATGTTGGCAATTAAAGTCTGGGGAGCCGACTGCATAGCGGGCGACGTCGTACAAATGCTGACCAAAAAAATAAATACCCAACAATTAGTTTTAGATGCAACCTTCAGCGGCACACAGCAGAACCAGCAGAGAAATTTCAGCGGCTAAAACACACCATTAATTTCTCGATGTTATCACAAACTGAATGAAGGAAAAAACTAGAAGCTACACTTACACTGCACTACATATGCTATGTGTGCATGCGATTGCATCATCCTTTCTTCTCCTCTTCTCCGCTCGTTTTATAGCTCGGGTCGCGATCGTCGCGAACAAGCAGTATTGGCCATTTGTATTCAAAGATCCAGCCAAAATTGGTGCTCCCGTAGTCGAGTGGTTAGCGTCACGCCTAACATGTCACTGCTGAATAATTCAATTTTTTTTTTATAAATTTGTTTATTTTTACAGGCTCAGTTACATAAGTTTAAAGGAGCCGAAATCTTAAATATATTTTTAAAACTATATATATATAACTTACGTTTTTAAATTAAAGGAGAGCGTTTTTAAAAAAGAACTACACTTGTTCACTGTAAGATTAAGACTAACTTTATTATCGCTTCCAGTTTACATGACTTATGATTTATGCCTACTCAATGAGCCGAAGGGAATTTGATACCTACACTCTCGAGTTGCGTACCGTTGCCTGTTATGCTGATTCGTGTTGTGGTGTCTACGTTGAATATGTTATTTCAGTGAAGATGGGACGTTTGGCCAAAAGTGATGATGCCGCTGTTTAGGTTGTTCGAGCTGGTGCATGGCTGGTGTTGCCGTTTGGAATTGACGGTAACTGCTCCCTCATGAAGTTCGAACCGTCCCGGTTCGATTTTAGCGGATGTTGGTTTCTCTGAATTTTCCTTCTTCTCTGGTAATGTTCTGCGGGGTTCTGGGAATGGATGCTGGCCAATTTTAAATACGTTACTAGTGCGTTTGTTGATTTTCGTTATGGCTATTACTATTCCAGAAATTATAATTATCGAAAATATTCCGATATTTGTTGAGATATGGATTGCAAATGATTCTTCTATTGAATCCATTCGTTCACGGTTGCGGATGTTTAATTCTTGTAGTTTTTCTATAGTTATATTCTCCTCGAGAGCGCCTTTTTCTATTTGTAGACCATCTAGCGATATTGCCAGTGGTGTTTGTTTGTTGTGTCTTTCTCGATTGTCAAACTTTGTGCCATTGATGATTACTGCACAGTTTGAGAAGTATATTAGAAAACTACCTGATAGTGTTCTGTTTGTCAGTTTGCAATCCGTTTGTATGAATACTTTTTGAACGTCCTTCAGCACGATATGGAAATCAGTTAGCCGCTTGACGCCTGAATTGGCATCGTGATCCACGAAGCTGCACTTTCCGGAAAATCCTCGTAGGATTTTGGAATAACATGCGTCGTTGGAAACGTCTATCAGATTGTTCTGATCGCACATGGTATTTTGTCCCACAGGTTGGCATCGCCCGTTGAGAAGATAAGTTGATTGGCTTCCTACTATTGCTGTCCTTGATGGTAGTTTTAGAGATGTTCCGTTGATTGGTAATGGTTCCAGCAGCAACTCGTTAAATATTTCCGTTTTAACAAATGGCACTGAGATAACAAAATATAATTTGCTGTTCTTAAAGACTATTTTTATACTTATAAATTCATAAGCCTGTTCTGAATTAAGCAATGTAATGTTCTGTTTTTCTAACTGATGCACTATGACTTTTAATTCCTCCGGTTCTAGGAAGTTCCTCGAAATCACATTTACGCGAGCTAATTGAATGGTTTCGAATACGGTGTCTAGGTGGTTTCGTATTTGGTCTAGGTGAAATGAAACTCTGATTACTTTGCTGAGGGCCGTGAAATTTTGGTTTACATTGTTGGGATCTAATATAGCTTGTCTATTTGAAATAATTTGTTTTACCAACTTACTTTGTTGGTCATTAATGGATTGGATTATTTTATTTATTCTATTTTGTAGTTTTTCATTGATTGTTGCTTGTAAATTGTTTTCATTAATTAACTGTCGATTTCCTGCCTTGAGATGTTCAATCTCCGTGTTAATTCTGTCTAAATCTTCTTGGTCTAGGTTTCCTGTAATTAATTTTATTGTAGACCCTAAAAAATTGAAGGCTCCTCTTCTGTGTCTCTCCTTAGGGGAAAGGATTCTGTATAAGTTTGTAATTTCATGCATTTTACTACGCAACATTCTTGTGATTTCTCTGATGTTAGGAAAGGTTTCTAATCCGGTGATTATGGTGTTGAGTTGGTTAAGTATAGGTTGGTATAGGTCGAGGTCTACTTCGTGATAAACGTGAATATGTCCGTTTTTGATGAATGTTGATTCCATTCGTATGGTCAATAGTCCGGGGTTTGTTGAAATGTCTTGAATTTGAATGATTTGTCCAAAATAAAGTTGCATTTGCAGAACAAGAAGGATCAACAGACAAAGTGCCATCTGAAAGAAAAAATATTATTAGTTATTATTTATTCTTTTTATATTATTTTTGTGTAATCTATTTGATTTGAAAATGCATTCAGTGGTTTTAGTGTCATAGGTATGAATTCCGAGTCATCCGTGTCTGCCGAATGAACGGTTGCGTCGTCGGTATCGTTTTCGTCTTCGTTATTATCTGTGTCTTCGTTGAGATTGATCTCTAGGGGAATCCGAGATAGGGAGTCGGCAACAGTGTTTTGTTTGCCTGGTCGGTATTTAATGTCATAGTCGTATTCTTCAAGATCTAATCTCCAGCGGATCAATTTACTGTTGGGGGTTTTCAAATTTAAACCGTAAGTCAAGAACTGGTGGTCAGTGTATAGTGTGAATTTGCGGCCAAATAAATATGGTCGAAAGTATTTACAGCCCCACCAAATGGCTAGTAATTCCTTTTCGATCGTTGAGAGATTTTCTTCGGATTTGGTTAGAGTTCTCGAGGCGAACGCTACTGGTTTGTCTCGACCTATTATGCCTTGGGATAATACGGCTCCAATCGCGTGGTTAGAGGCGTCTGTGGTTAAGATGAAGTCTCGTGTAAAGTCGGGGTATTGCAGTATGTCGCTACTTGTTAATATATTTTTACATTTGTGAAAAGCTTCAATAAATTCCTCTGAATGATGGACTTCCTCACCTTTCCTCAAACAGTTTGTTAGGGGCTTTGCGATTTTCGCAAAGTCTCTAATGAATTTCCTATAATATCCTAACACGCCGAGGAACCCACGGAGTTGTTTCTCATTCTTAGGTAAAGGCCACTCTTTTATTGTTTGTATTTTATTGGGATTAGGCTTAACGCCCTCTGGAGTCACAATATGACCCAGGAAAGCAACTTCTTTTTTCAAGAATTCGCTTTTGTCCAACTGAAGTTTCATGTTAAATCTTTTAAGTCTATCGAAAATTTTACAAAGGCTTTCAATGTGTTCTTGAAGACTGGTGGAGAAAATTATAATGTCATCCATATACACAAGGCATATGGTTCCAATATAATCTCTAAGGACATTATCCATCACGCGTTGAAACGTGGATGGAGCATTCCGAAGACCAAATGGCATCCTAAGGAATTCATAGTGCCCATGCTCCACGCTGAAGGCGGTTTTTGGTATGTCCCGATCTTGAATTTCAATTTGGTGAAACCCACTAGCTAAGTCCAATGTAGAGAAATAGTGACAACGTCCCAGTTTGTCCAATATTTCATTTATATTGGGTATAGGGTACTTGTCTTCGATAGTCTTTTGGTTCAATTTTCTATAGTCTATCACTAGACGCCATTTTCGCTTCCCTGATGCGTCCTCTTTCTTGGGGACAATCCACACCGGGGAAGACCAAGGGCTGCTCGAGTGACGAATAATACCCTGATCGAGCATTTTGCTTATTTGCTGTTGCACTTCAGCTTTATGGCAATAAGGGTATCTATAGGATTTCGAGTGTACCGGTATTTCATCTTTGGTGTTAATTTCGTGTTTAATAGCACTTGTGAAGGTCAAGTTTAGTCCTTCTTGATGAAATATATCGCTGTATTTCTTTATTATTTTGAACAGATTTTGGCGTTCTTCTGAGTTTAGGTGGTCTGAGCGGATTTGTTTCAGCAGTTCTTGAGGGTTATTATTCATTGAATCAGGAGGTGAGACTTCGTCAAAATTGTTTAATTCGGAAAAAATAGGTCTGTTTGAATTAACTTTCACCGGACAATGGCTAGTATTTCTAATCATGACAGTAGCTTTATTATCGGTTGATCGATAGAGTCCTGGAAGGATATTCACGTCGTTTGTTAAGGAGTAAAGTTCTGGAATATAGAAGTCACCGTTCTGTATGTCTATTGGAAGTTTTATAGGAACCTCTTCATTTGCATTCAAGTTGATGTCGTAGGAATTAGGATATTTCCTACTCATCTGGATGGTATAGTCTGGAAATTTAAGTGTGTTAGAAGAAGTGATTATGTCGGCTTCAAGTTCAGTCAATGTTTGATAGCCAATAAGTCCGTCAAAGTAGGGATGAAATTTGAACAAAAAGAATGTGATGGGAGGTTTTCCATCGAAGGGAGAAAATTCAACGGATTCGCTAATGGGATGGGTGCCGTTGATATTTCTGACGAAAGAATGATTTAGTTTGGAAATTTTTAGATTTGCAATTTTCGCAGGATTGATGTAATTTTTGTTAGCGCCACTGTCTATCAAAAATTTCATCTCTCCTATTTTCGTGTTTAATTTTACATATGGGATAAAATTTATTATCTCCCGTTTGAACTGTCTGAATCCGGTTGAAAATTTAAATCATCTACATTTCCTTCTGTGTTCTCAGATGTCTCATTGGTTTCGATGTTTCCTCCGAAAATGTTTGGATCATTTTCTGAATAGATGTTGTTATGGGGGTCATAGTCTGGGTAATTTCCCTCAACCTTCGCTAAGGCATAATTGTCATTTTCAGCATGTCCATAATCGGGCAAATATGTTTCTTCACAATGTTCGAAATGATAGTTGGGACTTGGGTGAAAAGGATTTAAATTCTGGCGTGGTTTAAAATGGTTATTATTGTTTCTATTCATGTAATTTACGTTCCTACTTCGGATCGAGTGATCCACCTCCATAGGGACTGGTTTGGGAAAATTATTTTGATGGTTTTGTCCAAACTGATTGCGGGGAAAATTAGGATTTGGTTGCTGGGTGAAATTATTTCTGAAAATTGGGGGTCTCTGAATTGGGTTTGGAGAGAAATTAGGTTGCCAATTGATTGGTTTGGGGTTCGGTGGAAAACGGGGTACGTTCACAGGACCATTGTATGGTGCTGAAAATTTAAAAGGATTCACTGGCCGGGTAGGTATGTTTGGAGGAATAGGAGCTCTTGGATGATTAAATGGTTTCGGTGGTAGCATTGGTTTATATGATTTTACATAATTATAGTTTTGCTCCTCCATACAAAGTCGGAGAGCGTCTTTCATTGTAGTGGGGCATTGGGCTCTAATGATTGGTCCTAGCGGCTCTCTTAAGCCAGCGAGGAAAACTTTTAGCCCTATGTCCTGGAAAAATTCTTTCTTTGCTTGTTTCACGGCTGCATTTTGTTCTGTTATGCTCAGATTATTTGTGAGCAGTGAAACGATGTGCGATACCTTGGAGTAAAATTCTTCCACGTTTCCGATTTGGTTCAATTTGAAGAGGTCTCTGGTGAGGGAGACCTCGTCACGCCTGTCGCTGTAATGTGTGATTAGGGTTTGTTTTATCTCGGCCCACGTTAAGTTGGTGCCGTATAGTTCGAGTACGTTGTCAGCGTCCCCAATTACTTTTGTGCGGATCGCTTGAATCCACACTCTATAGACGTTAGTATTCTGTGCCTCATTCAGCAGAGGGATTATATTATCAATCCCCTTTAAAAATGAGTTTAATTTTAACGGGTTTCCGTCGAAACACGGAAGATCCCGAATAATTTGGGGCGTCTGTAACGATTTTAGTATCGATTCCGTTCTTTGCTCCGGCACTTGAATCACCTGCACGGGGTTCGCTTGCCTGTTGGCAGCCAGTTGGGCGGCAAGTGATTGAGCATTTCGCTCACCTTGCGCTGCTTGGATTTGTAATTGAGCGATCTGCTCATCCTTCTCGGCCAGACGGCTGGCCAGTTGTTCCAAACTCGCTTGGAGAAGTTCGAGCTGGTTCTCTGCCATGTCTCGGCCTCGATTGAAATTCCTAAATCGCTTAATTTTGGAAATTAAAATTTCCTTGTTTAAAAAAGTATTTTACTTGGTACCGGTTATAAAAATTCACCTTTTTATTCGTTATTAAATCACTAAATATTAAATCACTACACCTAGTCTCTAGGAAATTAAAATATCTTTTTATAAAGTATTTCACTTGGTACCGGTTATAAAAATTCACCTTTTGATTCGTTATTAAATCACTTAATATTAAATCACTATACCTAGTCTCTTTTTGCTTACCTTAATTTTTGCGATATTCCTTCGCTGGTTCTGATCGCTTGGTTTTGTTAGTTGTCCTTGGGGTGCCACTACAATCGATAAGCCGTCGATTCGGTCACACACGCGAACTTCTAACTAAAACCGCAATCCGCACGACTGCGCCACTTACGTTTTTAAATTAAAGGAGAGCGTTTTTAAAAAAGAACTACACTTGTTCACTGTAAGATTAAGACTAACTTTATTATCGCTTCCAGTTTACATGACTTATGATTTATGCCTACTCAATGAGCCGAAGGGAATTTGATACCTACACTCTCGAGTTGCGTACCGTTGCCTGTTATGCTGATTCGTGTTGTGGTGTCTACGTTGAATATGTTATTTCAGTGAAGATGGGACGTTTGGCCAAAAGTGATGATGCCGCTGTTTAGGTTGTTCGAGCTGGTGCATGGCTGGTGTTGCCGTTTGGAATTGACGGTAACTTATATGAACAATTTTCTTAAATCTATGGTTAGTAATGTGGGAAACCGATTACTCGCGGTGGACTCGAGATTAGAAGGGTGACATATTTTTCTCAGGAAAAGGATGGGGTATAAAGAAATTATTACAATGTTGATAATCACACACACTCAATTCATAAATCTATTCGTACATCTATTGTGAATTTACATTTCATTCTCCTGTTTATAGCAAGCGGACCAATTACTCACAAAGGAAGAAATGGAGGGTATAAGGATATAAGGATAATCACACACGAACATCGATAGATTTTAGGAAAACATATATTTGGGACATGTAATCAAGGTCTAACCGAGCCAACACATCTCTCACCGGCACATTGGGCTGTCTTCCTCTAGCCCGAAGGGAGTTCTCTAAATTCGATCTGGCAACAAGATACAACTCACACGACCAAACAACGTGTTCGATGTCGTGGTAACCTCGGCCACAAACGCAGATATTGCTGCCGGCCAGATTGAAACGAAAGAGTAGCGCGTCTAACGAACAGTGATTGGACATAAGTCGGGAGAAGGTGCGAATAAAGTCCCGACTCAAGTCCAGACTTTTGAACCATGGTTTGAGGCTAACCTTAGGGATAATCGAGTGAAGCCACCGGCCCAATTTATCTTCGTTCCATTTGCGTTGCCAGTTAGCGATGGTATTTTTACGGACTAAAGAGTAAAATTCATTGAAGGCGATTTGACGCTGATAAATGTCGCCCTCAATCGCACCTACCTTTGCTAATGAGTCAGCCCTCTCATTACCCGGAATTGAGCAATGTGAAGGGACCCAGACAAAGGTAATGACATAACAGCGTCTGGATAAAGCACTCAAAATTTCTCGTATTCTCTCAAGGAAGTACGGCGAGTGCTTTTCCGGCCTCACTGAACGGATAGCTTCGACAGAGCTAAGACTATCCGCTACAATGTAATAGTGTTCAACAGGTCGTGAGGCGACGCTGTCCAGCGCCCAGTGTATCGCTGCCAATTCAGCAATATACACTGAGCAAGGAAACTGAAGACTATGGGAGGTGCTGAAAATTTTGTTGAACACTCCAAATTCTGTGAACTCGTGTATAGTGGACCCAACAGTAAAGTACATATTATCACAATTGATACCCCCATGCTTTGCATCGAAGATCGTTGGAGCGATCCTCGATCGTTGATAATCTGAATATTCATGTATATCTTGCTTCATGGACAGATCAAAATGTATAGAGGAATTGATGTAGTCAGGAAAACAAACACGGTTGGGAATATACGAAGAAGGATCAACCTGCATGGAGATGAATTCATGATATTAGCTCATGAATCCAGAGTGAGAATTTAGCTCGACCAGCTGCTCAAAAATTTCCGTTCACCAATGGGTTCATAACCTTACACCGGATGAGGAACCGAAGAGATAATAAATTGAAGCGATCTTTAAGTGGGAGTACGCCTGCCAAAACCTCGAGACTCATGGTATGCGTTGAGGGCATACATCCCAACGCAATACGGAGACAAAGATACTGAATTCGCTCGAGTTTAATGAGGTGTGTTTTGATTGAAAACAGAAACTGCCATACTCCATCACTGAGAGAATAGTTGTTCGATACAACATTATAAGATCTTCGGGATGGGCTCCCCACCAGGTGCCGGTAATTGTACGGAGAAAGTTTATTCTTTGTTGGCATTTTTTACTCAGATACCTAATATGGGCCCCCCAAGTACATTTGGAGTCGAACCAGACCCCAAGATACTTGAATGACATAGCATGAGTGATCGGTTTACCCAAAAGTTGAAGCTTTGGTTTTGCTGGTCTATGCTTCCTAGAAAAAACCACCATCTCTATTTTCTCCGTGGAGAATTCGATCCCTAGCCCAATGGCCCAGGTTGAAAAATTGTTCAAAGTATCTTGTAAGGGTCCTTGCAGGTCGGATTCGTTAGATCCTACGACAGACATCACTCCATCATCTGCAAGTTGTCTTAGGCTGCAATTTTGTGTAAGGCAATTGTAGATGTCGCTTACATAGAAGTTGTACAAAAGGGGGCTTAAACATGAGCCCTGGGGGAGGCCCATGTAAGAGAACCGACTTACTGCCGAATCTCCGTGAGAAAAGTTCAAATGTTGTCACAAAGCAAGTTATATAACATATTATTCAATAGAGGCGGCAGACCCCGAGAGTGTAATTTGTCTGACAAAACCTCTATTGAAACAGAATCAAAGGCCCCCTTTATGTCCAAGAATACTGAAGCCATTTGTTTTTTTTCGGCGTAAGCCATTTGAATTTCTGAAGAAAGCAACGCAAGACAATCATTTTCTCCAACAATTTCCGTATACAAGACAGCATTGCTATTGGGCGGTACGAATTGAACTCGGACGCGGGTTTTCCGGGTTTTTGAATAGCTATAACTCGTACTTGTCTCCAATCATCTGGAACAATATTATGCTCCAGGAACCAATTGAATAAATTCAACAAGCGATGTTTCGCCACATCAGGGAGGTTTTTCAGCAAGTTGAACTTAATTCTATCCGATCCCGGAGCAGAATTGTTACATGAAAGCAGAGCAAGAGAGAATTCTACCATCGAAAACTCGGAATCAAGATCGCACCTATCTTGTGGTATATCTCGAATAATTCTTTGCACTGGAGCGGAATCGGGACAAACCTTTCGTGCAAAATTAAAAATCCATCGATGTGAATATTCCTCGCTTTCATTCGTTGAAGAGCGATTTCTCATGTTTCGAGCCACTTTCCATAATTTTTTCATTGACGTTTCTCGTGACAAACCTCCCACGAAATTTCGCCAATTAGCACGTTTTTTCCCCTTTGATCAAATTTTTGAACTGATTCTCAAGGGCTAAATACGTTTGAAAATTTTCAGGGGTTCCACGTTTTCGAAAAGCTTTAAATGCATTTGATTTATCCTGATAAAGCTTGGAACATTGGCTATCCCACCATGGATTGGGAGGCCTTCGACGAATAGTGGAACCTGGGATGGGTATCGTTTGAGCGCGAACCGCGCTGTTATATATCAAACGAGAAAGGAAGTTATACTCCTCCAATGGAGGTAAACCATCTCTGGAATTGATGGCTAGAGTAATCGCGTCCGCATATTTTTTCCAGTCAATGTGTCTTGTGAGGTCATATGCCATGTTTATAGATTCAGAAGAACTCGACCCAGTGGTGATGGAAATTTTGATTGGCAAATGATCACTACCATTGGGATCCTGAATTACATTCCATTTGCAATCTAACGATAGTGAATTCGAGCAAAGCGAGAGGTCAAGAGCACTTGGGTTAGCAGGAGGTTTAGGTACACGTGTTGTTTCCCCAGTGTTCAAAACGGTCATATTGAAGCTGTTACAAAGGTCATATATCAACAATGAACGATTGTCGTCGTACTGTTCCCCCCAGGCAGTTCCGTGAGAGTTGAAGTCTCCCAAGATCAATCGTGGCTCAGGAAGGAGTGAGCACATGTCATCAAGTTGTTTGCGGCTAACCGCAGCTCTCGGAGGCCAATACAAGCTGACAATACAAAGGTCTTTGCCTTTAATGTTTGCATGACAAGCAACAGCTTCGATCCCTCCAATAGATGGAAGGTCAATTCGAAAAAATGAGTGGCACTTATTGATCCCCAATAGCACCCCTCCGTATCTGTCATCACGGTCCAAGCGTATAATATTAAAATCGTGGAAAGAGAGATCATCTCGCGAAGAAAGCCAAGTTTCGGACAGAGCAAAAACATCACAATTGAACTTATGAATTAAAATTTTGAATGCATCCAATTTAGGGATAAGACTACGACAATTCCACTGTAAAACAGTGATATCTCCGACCTCTCTATTCAAATTAGACATCAAGAGAGATAATCATTGCAAGGAGGGGCCATGTTTGCATCAATTGCTGTAAAATTGTCTTTAATACTGGAAGCATTGAGATGACAAGGGTTCTGATGGAGTCGGAAACATTAAAACACGTGCAGATTTGATCCGAAAGGTCAGACAACTTTATAAATCCCGATTGGGAAGTTGAGCTTGACGGCGAAACAGGGACAGTTGGGGTTTTTGATGTCCCCTCGAGTGCTGGGTCGTTCGAAGGTGAACTATTCCCACGGAAGCCAGGAGGAACCTGATTTTGCTTGTCCGCTGCACTCGATATTTTAGGCATGCTAACAGGGGGTATCACCGATGGAACTTGTCGTTGAAGTTTGGGAGTGGACACATTTTTGCGCCGGGGATTCCCTTGGAAAATGAACGGTGTGCCCTCTTCAGCTGTGTCCGCTTCTACTTCGTCAACTGGCAACGTGGAGAAGACATTGTGTGTGGGGATTGGTTGTTCTTGTTGTTGTTCGGCCGGTGGAGAAGCGCCCTTTAAAATTTCCGCAAAAGTACGCTTTGAGCGTTCCTTTAAAGAGCGTTTTTGTTTTTCCCAGTGACTCTTGTAAGTTTCACAAGCCGAGAGCACATGTGGAATTCCTCTGCAATATGGACACTTTTGCTCAGTCGCACTGCAAGATTTACCCACATGTTGCTCTTCGCAAGTTGCACAGCGCTCCTTGTTGGCACAATAAGCTGAAGTGTGACCAACTGACTTGCATTTTTGACAAGTCATGGGCTTTGGCACGAAGAGTCGCACTGGCAGCCTCAATTTGTCCACCATAACGTAGTCAGGGAGAGCGGAACCAGCAAAAGTTACTCGAAACGAGTCGGACGGCGTAAATTTAGAGTTTTCCCCTTCCTGGGAGACTTTGCCGAGTTGTTGGCATTCTAAGATTTTGATTTTCATCAAAGGTAGTTTTTTAAATCTACCATCTCCTTCTATAATTGATTCGCTCGTCAGACCCGTTTCGGTTATCACTCCCGAGATTTCTACGTCATGGGAAGGCACGTAGACACGATACTCTAGGGTAAATCTCTGGTCGAAGACAATATCGTTTGCTTCTTTCCGATTATCCACGACAACACGCAGTTTTGTCGGTCTAACTTTTGAAATTTCTTTCACGGAGGAGTATCTTGTCAGATCTTTCATGATCTGAATAACATTAAGCGCTTTTCCGTTCGGCTTAGGCCTGAGGAAAACAACCCATGGACCAGTTCCAAGTGCATCTTCCGGATAGACCTTGACACGTGGAGAGGTGATAACATGAGAAGGAGATGACGTGGATTGGGTGGGATCGGTGACAACAGGGAGGGGAGGTGGGATCGAAGGAAGGGCGGAAGTGCTAGGGGATGGAGAGGAGTGAGTGGCAGACTTTTTAGAGGGGGGCTTGGTGGAGTTAGCTGACTCGTCCCCGGACGAAGCATCTCCTGTTAAAGTAACGCGTTTAAGTGTTTTCGCTGTTCCTTTTTTGTTATTTTTTACTAACATTGGGGAGTCATCGTCAGAGATCTCCATATTTGGAGACCCCCCTTCTGACATTCTACAATTTGTACTTATAATCTAATGTATTTAAAAATAATAATAAAAAAAAATAAAATAGAAAAAAAGAATTAAATATATTAATTTTTATTCACCCAATTGTACACCAGTGCAGATAAACTGGCAACCGATGCTTGCTTCCCAATCGGTTGATCGCGCTCGGCACAATTGAATGTGTGTCGCACACTACCACACACAGTCGCCGGGGGTCGTTGAATCGCACTGTATGCGAATGAGTTGTAAGTGCGACGAGGATGGCGGCTCCTCCTCAATCGGATGATCACGCGCAAAGAATAGCTGCGATTATGAGTCGGCCAACGGCACTTCACCACACTATCCACGGTATGCGCAATCACACTGGTATTGATGTGTACACGCGCGATATAATGCCAGCAATGGCGATGATACAGCAGAAACCAATCACTTTTCCAGCTCTGCTGAAATGATTTCCCGGTTTGTACACTGTCCAATGTTCCGCGGTGACAACCACGCGCGACGTGAGAAAAAAAACCCCAAACGAAAGAAGGAGAAAAAAAAACACTTGTCCGGTTTTGTAGCTAACGAGACCAATCGAATATCCGGAGTCGCAACAATCACGTCTGGCTACCACAAACTTTAGACATGGAATGACGCTCTCCAGACTTGAATCTTGTTGAAAATCTTAGGGGGAATTCAAAATGAATTTAAAATTTTTTGATACAGACTTTTTTTTTGCTAAAAATACAGCTATATAGATTTTTTCAGAAAATTTTACCGGATCAAATATGGCAACTCTGATCATTCTTTTAACAGGATGATTCACGTTAAACAACTTATGGAGCATCTTAAATATTTCAAATAAGAACTTGTGTTATTTCATAGAGGTCGATGATATTCAGACCCCGTCGGCCCCCAAAATCAATTTTCGTTTCTGTCGACCCCTGGGAAACCGAAATCGACCCGATAGGGTCGATATCGACCACTTTGAGAAACCATGGTCTAAACTATCTAGAATTTTGCTGATCTTTTGAGTCAACTCTAACTAAATCAAAATCTACAAACCGACCCTGGCTATAGCTGTTTTGATTGAATGCACTCGTTGCCAGATGTTGCAAATCATTGAGATCCTTCAAAAACACATGCCAGTTATCAGCCGATTGTATCACAAAATGGGACATATTAATTCTCATATTAAAATTAACAAAAAATGATTCATTGTGTGCTCCCCCATTCCGGCAGTTGTTAACACTAAAATCTCGATTTGGCAGCAGTGGCAAGTAGCAATGTTTGCATTTATTTGCAATTCAATAAAGTTCGACTACCTCGCGCCACGTCGCAACCTTCCAGCCCCTCGGTTATTCCATTGATTTCGGTTTTTGCAAACGCTTCTAAACGTTGCAATTCCTGCAGGTCATCAGAATGTGTGCCCTGATAATGTATTCTGTGAAATGTGTATTCCCTAATAAACGCTCATACTCTGTTGAACCGACGCGCACCCTCTCTCACACACACTCACACATACCCCCACATACAGAGGCGCCTACATCGAAAAGTTGAAATTTAATTCAATTCAATTCAACACACATTCTGTTCAGTCAGCAACAATATGCTTTCATTTCCCATTTGATGCTCCTCCATATGTTCGCCTGCCTGGAGCATCACCCCATCGTGAGGGGTGGTGGGGGTGATGTTCGAAGAAACGAGGATACGTAAATCGAAATGAGTTATGTGTGCGTTGTGGTTCAATTGCAGCATCGCAGAACCAATTTGGAAGTGGGGCTGAGTGCATGTTTTGTCGACTAATTCTCGGTGGGGTCTTCATTATGGACGAAATTTGCTTAGAAAAGTGGCAGAAGTCGGGCCTGATTCTCAAAAACACTTCACGATGGAAACGAAATAAACGGCACGCCACTGAACTACGTTTTACGAGTTAGTGAAGTGTCGAAGATAATAATGAGGTTTCAGGCAGAATGAGCACTTTTCAAATAAAAATAATTAATGAAAATTAACTTCTTCGTATCAAACTGGTGTTCAATGTGAATGGAAAACATTGTTTTCTTCATGTGGTATTATAATCTCATACAGAAAATTTATCTGAATATAATTTGATATTATAATGAAGATTTAGTGGGAAACTAATTTCATATCCAGATGTCGACACCGTTCCGTTGTCATCGCGGATACATTTCATTTCGTTTCCACCGTGAAGTGTATTCGAGAGCCCGTCGAGGCCCGTCGTGTTTTACGCATTCATCATGTCGGCGAGGAACAAGTTTGATCCTAGGTAGTGCGGACTGAATCAAAACGGCTGTCAAAAAAGATCCAATTGAAATGTCAAAAGAGATCCAACGATCAGGAGTGTTATTTTTCTTATGATAATGATTATGGTATTGTTGCCAGGGGCAAAAAAAAATTAAAATAACAAAATGAACGAACTACATTTTTCCGTCAACTGTTTGCTTAACCATTGTATCTCTGAAAGAGCATCTCAGCCTTTCACTGAGCTACGCCTTTTTAATGTCCCCTCTCTTTGACATAACGTTTTTTCGAACGAAATAAAAACAAACGAAGGCAGAGTCACGTAAATGTTTACTCCTGCGATTTGAAAATATTCGATAAAAAGTGGAAGGAAGAGATGCCAGATTATTTTTAAAAAAAGTCTGTAAAAACATGTGAATGTCTGTTAAAAATGTGGAAAAGTCTGTAAAAGTGTGCAGATCTATAGAAATGTCTTTTAACGTTAATTTTCACATATTCATGAATACTTTGTACATCGTGATGCACGTAAGATTGTATTTTGTTCTCAGATCTTCGTCAAAAGTGGTAATATTGTTCTTTATCGCAAAACATTAGACTCGTATTTTTTTTTATTTTTTCATTGGGGTGCCCATTTCCATTTTAGGGTGATCCAAAAAATAATTTTTTTTCCACTTTTTCCCAAAATGACTTTTTTCTAAAATTTATAGCTTTCGAACCACTTAACCGATTTAGATGATCGACATATCAAATTGAAGCCAATGAGCTTTAATTGAGAAATATTGAACTTGCAGATAATATGGATCCTATTTTCGTAATTATTGATTGTAGTCGTTTTTTAATGTTTTCATGGCTTTGGATTAGACGGCGCCAGTGGTTGTATGGTTAGCGTAACAGCCTCACAATCCGATCGGCCTGGGTTCAATCCCAGCTGGCGTCGTTGGGATTTTCTGAGGCGAAAAATCTCTGGTTACGTCTTCCTTCGGAGCGGAAGTAAAAGAAGTTGGCCCGGCTCATGAGTTGTTGAGTCTGATAGGTAGGAACAGGTGGAGTCGCCTCCCTGATGTCGGTGATTGGCACTAAAGTGGCGGAAATAGGCCGACGAAAAATAAGCGAAGATAAAAAAAAAAAAAAAAAAAAATGGCTTTGGACTAGGGGGCGCTATATTTTTTTATATTTTTTCTTGGAAGCTGAGAATTTATTACATAAAATATCTCGATATCAGAGATGCTATTTTTTTCGTTTTTGAAATATGATTTTTCAAAACTAATCGATGGTTCGAAAAACAAATTTTCCCCATTTTTCCCACTACAAAAACATAACTCTTGAACTATTGGACCGACTCATATCATCGACATATCAAATTGAAGCTTACGAGCTATTTTTCTTTGGAAAAATGTTACTTTTGCGAAAAAATTGAATTCTTGTTTTTGTAATTATTGATTGATTTATTTTTTTATAGTTTTCTCGTTTAAAGATAGGAGCGCTATATTTTTTTTATATTTTTTATGGAAAGCTGAGGATTATTTACCTAACATATCTCGATATCAGAGATGTTATAATTATCGTTTTTAAGTTATAAATTTGTAAATTTAACATGTTTTAAGTCTTCGATCAATATTCATATGTGACTAAACTAGAACTATGCTACTAGAATCCTTCCCGCAAGTGTGATATTTTTTTCAAATTTTGCTTATTGGCTTCAATTTAATACATCGATCATCAAAACCGGTTCAGTAGTTCAAATGTTATGGTTTTTTGCAGAAAGTTATTGGACAAAGGGGGAAAAATGATTTTTCGAACCACCATTACTTTGAAACATCATATCTAAAAAACATAAAAATAGCATCTCTGATATCGAGATATGTTATGCAAAAATCCTCAGCTTTCAAGAAAAAATATAAAAAATATAGCGCCCTCTAGTCCAAAGTCATAAAAAAATAAAAAACGACTACGATCAATAATTACTAAAATATAATAATTTTTTTTCGCATGTTAAATATTTTTTAATAAAAGGTTACGTCAATAGTTTCAATTTTATATGTCGATCATCTAAATCGATTCAGTTATTCAAAAGTTATTAATTTTCATTTGTCAATTTTGGGAAAAAGTGGAAAAAAAATATATTTCGGACCACTTAATAACTTATGTGTCGTAAGTGTGTTTAAATGTTTCAATGGTCTACACATACATACATACACATACATACGCGTTGTTAATTTTTACAAAAATCAGTATTTCTTCGTTGATTTATTGGACATCCACCAAGGCTTGCAGTCTTGTCGTTGATGAAATTTATAAGAAAATACAGTGTATATTTTCCATCCGCCATGCAAGGCTATACAAGTTTTAGATCCCCACACGGCCATGAACCATGTCTGTGGTAACAATAACGAACAGTAACCCATATTTCGTCATAAGCAGACCCGAAAGCGAATGTAAATTGTTGAGAATAGAATGAAAATTTTTATTCGATTTTGTTTTAATACTTAGAAGAAAAAGTCCTGACCCTAGCTTAACTATTTTTCAATAAATCTCCTTGCATTTCAGCAAAACAATCTTATCTAGAACAAAAAATAATTATCAGAGACAATTTTCGTTCAAGGTTTTTCGTTACCTGCAGAGAATGCAATTTTTCATTAATTGTGAATAACCGTATCCTCTCTTTCGTCTGCAATGATGTCAGGGCAAAAGTACTTATGTGTATGAGTTCCAAACTTCATACACACCAGATGGGCCAACCAGAAAGACTTATAGTTTTTATTGTTATTGAAATAGACTGTTGAAAAAAAAAAACAATTCTAGTAGTGATAGAATTTATTTTTTCATACAATGTTTGTTGAAAATTATTCTCGTTATGTTTCAAGAGTATATATTGAGGAAAAGTAGGTAGCTCTCGATGAACGCAGGGTTTGAAACACATACATCTGACAGATAACCTATTCTGTATATGTTTGTATAGGAGACGTAAACGACAAAATGAACAAAATCGACTTTTTCGCTGTTTCGCATTCTACACAATGTAATACGTTTGCTCAACATGCCAACAACGTTTCCGAAAAATCACAGTTTGTCCGCATAACAGACGTAGTTTCATACAGCTTTCATACATCGTTCGAAAGTCAACTATTGTCAGTATTATGTGCTATAAGCTAAATCTACATTTGAATCACATTCTTTGTAGAGTCCAAACATGTCTGTCACGATAGTGTCTTATTACTTAGTGTTTCCTAATAGATGAAAATAAGAAACCATTGAAACGCTGCTCATATAATTATTATTTTCTGTACACGAAGAACAAAGAGAAGCAATTGTGTATTTTAATGTTATAATTACCTAAATTTCTGAATTTGAATCTTCAAGTAGATAATGAAACAATCAGATCAATAGTAAAATTTAAATAATATTGGTTCTTAGCATATAACTCCTCGGATTCACCATTGACTTATTCCACATACTCAGCATTTACTCATACCGTTGGAGTAAGTCACTACACCGTCTTTATGCGATTGATCGTGATATCGGCAATTATGTTGCTAAAATTACCAACATCACAGATTGCCTTGGCAAATTCAATTAATTGAAAAAAACACGAATTTGCTGTTCTTATCATATCCCACTTGACTTGAAAGACGAAGAACGTTCAGGACCGCCAAAAAAGTTTGCAGATGAAGAATTGGAGGCTTTACTCGATCAAGACCCGTCACAAACGCAACAAGAACTTGCAGTTACACTTGGAGTAGCTCAGCAAACCATATCCGATCGTTTAAAAGCAATCGGAATGATAGGAAAGGTAGGACATTGGGTGCCGTATGAATTGATCACGTACGAACAACTGCTCAAACGGCATGAAAGAAAGGGTTTTTTTGCGTCGAATCGCTACTAGCGATGAAAAGTGGGTCCATTACGACAATCCCAAACGTCGGGCTACGTATGGATACCCCGGACATTTATCAACATCGACGGCCGCGAGGAATATTCACGGCCAGAAAGTTATGCTGTCTATATGGTGGAACCAGCAGGGTGTGGTGTATGAGCTGCTAAAACCGAATGAAACCATTACGGGGTACCTCTACCGACGATAATTAATGCGTTTGAGCCGTGCACTGAAAGAAAAACGGCCACAATACGAGTAAAGGCACGATAAAGTTATTTTGCAGCACGACAATGCTTGGCCGCATGTCGCGAAACCGGTCAAAACATACTTGGAAACGCTGAAATGAGAGGTCTTATCCCACCCACCGTATTCTCTAGACATTGTTCCGTCCGATTACTACCTTTTTCGATCGATGCAACATGGCCTGGTTGAACAGCACTTCTCCAGTTTTGATGAAGTCAAAAATCGGATCGATTCGTGGTTAGCCGACAAACCGGTCGATTATTTCCGCAAAGGGATCCGTGAATTACCAGAAAGATGGGAAAATGTTGTGACTAGCGATGGGCAATACTTTGAATATTAAATTTGTAACCATTTTTGCATAATAAAGCATTAATTTAAAAAAAAAACAAAGAAACTAATCGGTACTCCTATTAAATTTTATGATTTGAAAATATTTGTTTCATTTTAATTTGAATTAGCTCAGTAACTCTACTTTCGAAGTCGACCGCTCACAATTCTGCTGGTTATGTCAATGATCAAGTTCTTCTACCTTATCGTTCGATCGCTGAATAACAGACATTCTTTTTCGGAAATTTCCGGCAAAAAAAATCGTAATTATTTGCAAATTCTGAAATGGATTGAAATTGAATTCGAGTACGGAATGAGCTGCTCGTATGTATATGGCGTTAATGCCACTCCAAATTGATCGTCTGAGCGAATAGTAGCCTCAAACGATAAAAAATATCCACCCTCATTTGAAATCAATGTATTCTACTATTGAAAGTTATTATCCAAACTTATCGGTATACCAGCCAATACTACCAAAAAGTTGGCACACAGGTCCGAAATTTTATTGTGCCTAAGTGCCGAAACATTGTTCGGAAGGTAAGCCGTGGTGCGGTACAGCTGGTCATTCGGAAGCGTCTGATGCTCTGATGGTGGAACGGCATCTGGAGAGCTACTTCGCCAAAATGCGACCGATGATCAGCAACACCAATAAAAATAACGACCTCAGTTTGCGAGGGACCATGCCAACAAGCCGCTGGAGTATTGAAAGCGTGTTATTTGGTCGGACCAGTCCAAGTTCGAGCTTTTCAACAAGTAAAAACGACTCCGAGTGTGGCGGAAGAGTGACGGAGGCCTCCAGGACCGACATCTACAACCGACTATGAAGCATGGTGGTGGTGCATCATGGTGTGGGTCTGATTCTCGTGGGCTGGGGTGGGAAACATAACGCAGGTCAATATTTTTACGACTGTCGCTGGCTAAAAAAACATTATGTGTGAGAACCTGGGAGAATCCATGCTGAAAATGGGGCTGGATGATAACTGAACCTTCCAGTATGATAAGATCCCGAAGCATACTGCGAAGAATCGGTCCGGATCAAACCAATGATGTGGCCACCTCAAACCCCCAACTTGAATCCTGTTGAGAATTTATGGGCAATTTGGACAACAAGGTGGAAAAAACTGACGTTACGAACAAGCAAAACTATTTTGCTGCGTTGAAGAACTCTCAACACCTTCAGAAACTCGTGGAGAGTATACTAAAGCGTTCTCAGTTGGTTATCGAGACCAAAGAGGGTCCTATTGACTATTGATTATTTTTTTAAATTTGTTTTTGTTTTTTTTTTCGAATAAACCATAAAGTGTTTTTTTTATGTCATCCTATAAGTGCACATTTGGGAACAACAGGTATTTTTCTGTTTTCTAGTCTACTAATTACCTTCTTTTACGTAGTATTAACTGGAATGCCGGAAAGTTTGAAAAAAAAAACACTTTGGTTTCAAACGGGGGTGGATGTTTTTTAGCATACTTGACTGTATACATACTTTTGCTGCTGATTTATTAGTTTGAACTTCATAGTTTAGAGCAGGGGTTCTAAAAACTCATTTGGGCAAGAGACCCCTTTTCCAGAATTAAGTCATACCTTGGACCCCCGTAGCCAAATTTGTTTGGAAATCCTATCTTTGGTTTTTTTCTTACTGAATAATTATCAATTTGAGAACATTGCATTGCATTGATTAAATGAATAAACTCGACATCATTTTTTCACGCAAAAGGTCACGAGTACAATTCACACTCCCGACATTCTTCCAAAAAATGGAAGTGATGTGCCAAATCAGCCAAAAGTGCTGAAAGTCACTAAAATACAGAAAAAAATTCTCATCATATTCAACAAAATAAATAAAGATAAAATTTAGTAAATATCAAGTGTAATAAATAATTGTTAAGAAAAATTACTCACAAACTATAAAAAACATCCAAATCGCAAACCAATCTATCCACAACTACCAAAATATCAAAATACGGCTCAAAATTGGTTAGTTAAAACCTAAAATCTCCGCGTTCGTTGATTTTCAAATGGTTCCTTCGGTTTCGTGTTGTTTGTAACCAGAGTGAAGCCTTTTTCGACAAAGTATGACGATGGAAAAACGAGAAGATATTTTTCAGCAATGTCACACATCACCGGATACTGTTTTTCAATGTTTCGTTATAACTATGACATAACATATGACAACCTTGATTGTACTGCTGCCTCATCTGTGCTGATGATAATCAACTTTTCTTGTATTATCACCTTGGCTCATTCCATGGATGTGATTATAGTACTGATAGTATTATCCATTGAGCAATTCGAAAATTTTTAAGATTTAAATTTTTTTTAGTAAAATCCTTGTGTAATGCGTCCAAATGAGTGACATATGATAATATAACATGGTCTTGAAGCTTTTGTGATAGTTTTGACAAATGCGGAAACTGTGAATATACTCTTCTGCTTAAATTTTGTATTAAAGGTTTTTTCAGAAGGACCGACATTATTGATATTGTTTCAGCTGAAACACAAATCCAAAAAAGCTGATCTCTTGGTTCAGGCTCTTGGTAGTCAGTGAACTCCAGCGTGTAGAAGTAACCGGGTAAAGATTTCGTCGTTTTTATCATATAGCTGAGCGAGCCTCTCTGCGAATCGAGTGTTCAAAGAATAGCTTCGAAGGTTTTTGATAACACTCATAACATATAGTAAAGATTGATGCGATCTACGGCTCAGATTTTTTGCTACTAAATGCTGTCTGTGAATCACGCTTTGAATGGCCAGTACCTTACACAGTTGTAACTTTGAGTGAGCTGTTAACCCCCGATGATGACCAACCATTGATGGAGCACCATCAGTATGAATGTTCTTCCGTGGAATAGCTTTTTGGGTAAAAAAATCGATCGATTCTCTTCTGGTACCAGTCTTTATCAGGGCATGGAAAGGTTGAACTTGTTAAGGAATATCGGAAATTTTTATCAGCGTAACGCGTTTATTTCGTTTTTGGACACTGCTGTCATTCATTCGACGTCAAACAAATTTACATATGTGTTCATTCATATTCATTCTGTTCTATCTGAGCTTTCCTTAAAGTTCGAATCATGAGACTTCATTCACATTTATTTATTGCCATTGAATTGTCAGGAATGTTGTGACTGTTCATTTTCAACATCCCGATAAAAGTGTGATTTTCTCATTGAGACAGTGTCTTGCTCATTTAGTTATTTCTGAAATTACTCCGAAATGGCATCGCAAATCGGTGGTTCAGGCGGGAATGTCAACAAAAGAGCAAGATGTGCACGCACATTCACAAGAATTGCTAAGAATTACCTAGGCTTGAACGGCGAGGAAGCATTCTGCAAAATCGAAACGACTAGCGAACTTCGTCAATTTCATCCGACATTCTAATAGCACAGTTTGACCTGTCTGCGAAAAAATGGGTGGGTTATATGTATAATATAACCGCAAGGTTGACGTGGGACTACCTAAACTTAGCAATCATTTCAGTAAGCAGAAGATATGAAGGCATATTCTTCAATACAATCTTGAATAACCGAGCCAAAGTGTTGTGTTCGTACCTACTTTTGTAATCCGTGTTAGGAAAACCCTTTTTCGGAGTTCAGAAAAAAAAAAAACAATGCGTTTGCAGAAGTACCCCCGGCTTGCATGAACCAACAACTTCAACTTCTACTTTTTATACTATAGAGGATTTAAACCTGAAAGTTCATTCGCCTCTAGTGTCTGTACGATTTTCCCAGGTCCCTAAGTTTAGGAGACCGTGTTAAAGAAACATATTCTAGTTTGCACAAAGGCAAGCGAGTACAAAAGTAGTCGCAGTTTGGATTTATTTGCAAAGCCGATTTCCCCAGACACCTCGGTTCTAATGTCTGTGTTGGGGAAACATATTTCAATCGAAACAAAAATACCCCCGACCTGCATGAATTTGCAATACCAATTTCCCTGCGCTCCATAGATTTAAAGTCTATGTTAGGGAAATACATATCAGTCGGAACAAAAGTATCCCCGACTTTCATGTATTTGCAATGCCGATTTCTCGAAGGCTGCTTGGTTTTGATGGCTGTGTTAGGGAAACCGTAAATCGGGCCAATCAAAACGAGGCAGTTAAGGCGGTTAGATAACGCTTAACATTTTACAGTTTTTCAATTGTTTATCTAATGAAAAATGACATTTTATTAATTGCAATAGAAGCGTAGAAATATTCTCTATCAATTGATGCAAACATCTCTCCGATCCAGTAAGAAATGTTCGAGTTATAAGCATTCGGAATCTTTCATTTTTCGTTCTGTGTTTAGGTTTTCATTTTACCCCCCATATACTCCGGTTAGACGTAGTCCCACGTCAAAAAAATCGAACTATTCCCAATGCGGTCGTGTCTTGATTAAAATTAGTACTCTTTTTTATTTACAAAAAAAACTAACCTAAAATACAAATTTGTTTTTAAAATGTTTCCATATAAAATAGAAGTCATGTAGAAAATAAAAAAAATGGTAAAACTATTTTTGACGAACTTCGTGGAACATCGATTTTTTATGAGTTTGAGTTTTTTGAAAAGCCCCAAGTCTCTAGTTGCTAATAATCCCATAATGCGTTCAAATTGTCCAACTTATCATGTTTTTTAACGATTTTCTTCAAAGATAAATTATGATCATGGTTTATCCGTTTATAGAAATCACTATTTTTGAATGAAGAAATTCAAATTTTCTAGTAGATGTGGCATTTTTCATTGCTTGAGTTTACTGTCATCATATTAATTCATTCATAATTTAGGCTTTCTTAAGAATGTTACCTTGAAGATGAGTTGGGCATTTTGAAGGTGAATAACACTCAACACAGAGAAACTTCATTTCTGCATCGCGCGGAGAACAAACAAACTGCAGCGCGCCCAGCGGTTGCCATAGTAATCATGTGGACAAACCACCATCAGTGAGTCGAACAAACAATGATCAGAATTGAGGTAATCGAAATGTATTAATTACATGATTCAGATATATAATTTTGATTGAAATGGTGTGCAAGCATTATGTTTACAAAATTTTGTAAGTGTAATAATCCAAAGAAGGTCTGAATACGTATCAAATACAAGTTGAAACAAATGAAACTCAAATTGCTGCACTACTCGAGAATTAATCAAGCAAATGAAACCAAATTTGGCATGCGAAGGTTTTAGGGGACACGAAACGTTTCTATGGTAAACAAACACTCCTCCCCTCTCTCTGAGGGGGTTACTGCCATACAAATGAAGCATACATTTCTGTGTAATTTAAGAACTAATCAAGCAAACGGAACCAAATTTGGCATGTGGAGGTTTCAGGGAGCAATAAATGTTTTTATTATGGTTTGACACTCCTTTTCCCTCTCTTAAGAGAGGGGGGAGGTTGCTGAACAACTCGAGAACTAATCAAACAAATGGAATCAAACTTCGCATATAGAGGTTTTAGGGATCGATAACCGTTTCTATGGTAGTTCGACACTTCTCCTCCCTCTCTTAAGAGGGGGTTCCCATACAAATGAAACACAAATTTCTGCATAACTCGAGAACTAATTAAGCAAATTTAGCCATATTTTGCACGTGGAGGTTTTAGGGGGCATGAAACGTTTCTATGATGGTTCGACACGCCTACCCCCTCTCTAAGGTCATGGGAGCTGCTGGATCCATGAATGTGCGCTTAGTAAGAAACCGTGGATGTGATAACGAGACATAAATTTTAGGCGAGATGAAGCTTACCAAGCGGGTGTTTTTTTTTATCAATAATTGATACTGGAAACTAACCAGCATTATGAATCTGCGGGACGATAAACTTTTTGCGAATTAATAGCCGAATAGCAGTAGTTACTTCTACGTTCCAGTTCACGCACCTACAGGCATTCATTCGAAAACAAATAATGCTCTGGTTCCCCAAATCCACCTAGCCCCGTAAAACCTCCCACACCGTAGCTTTGTCCCGAAACATTTCAGAGGAACTCCCGCCCGTGAATGCGTGTAGCACTAATCCAAGGTTGCGCCCCAACGGAATGCATGCATTCCAAATACTCCAGTTCCTGTTAAGTCAACCAAATCATAAAACCCGAATCCCCCTATGCAATGAAATTCACCTCCACCAGCCGAGTCGAACCCATAAACAGGTTCAATCTTCCGCAGCGTTTTACACTCGCGCCGCGGCCATTCCGGTCGGAATTCGGCCCGCTCAATATTTCGAACGTTCGCTGCTCGATTCGAGCCCATATTCGCATAAATTCTTTATGGCCAATAGCATCCGGAGAAGTTTATGAAGATGAATTCCATTTTCGTTCGACTCGTATGTGTGTATGTATGCTTGCTCCCTTCCCTCCTCCCACCAATCGTTCGGCTAGGTAAAGCTATTTCCAGCTGAATGCTCCTGGCGAGCAGAACTCCAATCGAGATTGGCGCATACTGCACGAATAAAAGCATTTTTATTGGTCCCTTCGCAATGGTCCTGTGCAACGCTGCAGCATCTCGTCGTCGGCAGTTAAAGTGGCCTCGGAATGCACTTTCTCACTCTGTCTCTGGTCCGCGGAGCCAATTTGTAAAGCGCGAAACATCCCATTATGCAGCTGCGCTCGGAGGTGATAAATAGGGTTGTCTGTTCACCTCTATCGCAACTACTCAGTGTCAGTTGGACATTTTTCCGACAGATTGTTCCTGTTAGTGGCCGCATTTTCGATTTAATGTTGTTTTTTTTTTCGAATGAGTTGTTCAATATGCGCAAATATAAAAAAAAAAGAATCGCACTAGATAACCCCATTCGATAGCAGATTCAATGCAAATACCGCCCAGCGGATCTGTTGTACAGCGTATAAATCAATTTTATTTCCATTTTTCTCGCAACATCGCTTTGAGTCTATTTTTTCGCGCTGCCTTTATTTCATCCCGAAAAAAAAGATGAGAATTTTATTGTTCCATTTTGTGTGATTGATTTCGACTGTTTATGATGGCAACAATATTCGAACTTTCTTTTTTTTGTGTATCTGTGCACGCGCTTTTTGCTCAATTTACTATTATCATACAATATTATTGCTTATTAATAAATTTCAACTCGTTGGGCGCTTGGAACCGATGGCAGGACATTTTCCCACCGTTCGGAAATGAGGCATTCAAAATGGAAATGCCATAATCGATTGATCGGTCGGGTAGAAGAATCATCGTCGAACAAAACGGATATCGGATTGAAACCGGTTGATTAAACCCCGAATGTGTCACAATGGAAGTGGACGCGGAGTGAGCAACGGAAGAGAGGAACAGTGGGGGGCAGTGTATTAAAGTAGGTGTCGGGTTATCATTCGACGAACAATGTTTAATTCTCGGTGGCAGATTAAGCGTAATTGTGCGAGAATGTTTCCAACAAGTAACCATCTTGTTTCAAACCGTTTGGAATATATCGAAATAAGATACTCATGATTAAGCCTATAACATTTTATTACAAAAGTCAGCAAAACACAAAAATTCACCCCTTAACAATTCAGGGAGACGGCTTAGGACCACACTCCGCTATATGTAATTCTACTAACAATGTGAATAATTTTCAAATTAAGCATAGTGGTTATTCATTCCTTCCAGTCATTGATTTTCTGAGGAAGAAAAGTGGAGAAAACTCTCAAAGTCAAATAGCTTGAATAAATAGTTCACAATTTAAAACAAATCTTGCGTGAACCGAGCCATGGCTCCTGAAAACAACAAAAATGAAACCTCACTCTGTTGTAGGCCAATTATTCAATCTAAAAGCACTGGAGCTTGAAAATTGGAATCCGAAACGAATTTTCTTTGAAGTGCTCGACAATTAACTGCGGAGCAGCGATACACGCGAAGGCCACATACATACATTCACACCCACACCGGAATTGTTCCCGTCGCGCGCGCTGCCAGAAGCCGAAAGAATTTGCACAATTATGCAACCGCAGCAAATTACACCTGTGTGTGCAGCAGCAGCCTTTGATCAAAAGTACCCATTTTTTCTCTCAAGCAAGTTCCTACCAGAGCAACGCTTACCACGGGGCTCTTGTGGTAGCGGTGGCGGAAGAGATGGGGTAGCGTCCCATACGTCAATCGGCATGCGGTTATGTGCATGTACCTTGTTCTGGTGCTAACCTGGCACGAGACTAACACCCCGATTAGTGTGAGTGGGTAAGGGATGCAACATTTTTGCGCTGCCCGGCCTAAAATCAGACCAGTTGCGCGGGTAAACATTTGGAGTGCGATTTTCCGGTTCGTTTAAATATTTGTTTTGGGGTCATTGGGACGATTATCGAAACTGTTTTCGGACGGTTCGGATACCAAGATAATTGAATTCTAACATTTGAGAGTATTTGGGGTTTGGCACGTAGCGCTAATTGTTTGATCTCTACGACTGTGTGGTTTCAGTGGCCTAGAATTGATTTTTGTTTTCGTTCAAATGAGGATGTTTCGCTTTAACTTAGCGCGAAACAAATTTGTTTATTAAAGAGATCCATTTTAATTGATAAAAATGTTTTTTTCTAAAAGAAAGAAAGGTACTTACATATTAGTGTCACCGGAGCCGAAATTCAATAGATAGCACTAAAAAATAACAAAACAATGCATGCAACAAGGCAACAACAATACGAACAACGAAAGAGTAATTTTCTCGATAAATAAAATTGCTATTTATTGAATTTCGTAATACGTAAGTAATGAAAGAAACTCAAAAGCTTTCTATCCTTTCTTGATTGTTTCCTTTTATGTGTCAAGAATACCATATACTACATAGGCTAAAAAGTCCCGAGATTTTTCAACAGATGAACAAGATTCATTTCGAGAGGTTCATCTTTCACTAGTTTATGTGTGAAGTTTCATGACATTTCGTTTATTTGTTCACCAACTACAGTTGTTTAAGTGTCACTACCTGAGTATTCGTATAGAAAATGGAATGTCGTATTTTAGCCAAACATTGTTTTTTGATGGGAAAAACTTTTGAAAAATCAATGCAGTGGTTGACGAAATGTTATTCCAATTCTGCTTCTTGAGAATAACAGTTTATCGGTGGTTCAATGAAGTTAAAATGGGCCGTACAAGCACCGCAGATGCAGGCCAACAGAGGCTACGTATCCAGAAATCGAAAAACAAGTGCATCGACACGTTTTGAACGATTGTAAAATGAAGTTACCCGAGTTAGTTGAGGCTGTAGGTATTTAAAAAGAACAATTGGGATGCATTTTGCACGACATTTCGGACATGAAAAAGTTATACGGGCGATGGGTGACGCGTTTGCTGACCGTCGACCAAAAAACAGCGGCGCGTTGATGATTCAATAGTCAGTTTGGCGTTGTTGAAGCACAATCGAGTGGCCTTCTTTCGACGTTTTGTGACAATGGATGAAACGTGGATCCATTACCATACTCCTGAGTCCAATAGGCAGTCTGCAGAGTGGCACTGAAGACTTTTTCGAAATAAGATGTTTAGTACTATATAGGCTGACCAAATAGTTCAGGAATAAAAACGGGACATGTAAGCCAAAAATGTTATATTTTGATATTTTTCAATGAATTTTATTGAGTATATAAAACCAAGTATAAAACAAAATAATCAAACATTCTTGGATGTACCTATTTTGTTCTCCACAACGCCAGCCGATTTTGACGCGAGCCTCTACGGTTTTAGTTATCTAGAACTACGATTTTCAGTACGTAGTGGACGTACCGCCCGGGCTTGCCGACGTGGCGAAAACCGATTCGAATCAAACCGAACCCAACCCGAAACAAGTGGATCCGATTCGAGAAAGTCGAACCAAAACAAAACTAAGTAAATTAGCGTTGACGACATTGTGCTTCGTGTGTTCGTGACAGCTTCGTGCATCCGATGGGACTTCGGCTTCGTGCACCCGATAGGGCGTCTACTTTACATAACGAACCGAATATGCCACCTGGTACAAGCCGATCGACATCATTCGGCATAATGTGGACGCGCCTTTACAATCATTAATCGATAATTTTGGAGTCTCGTGAGAGCAGTCACCGAGCGTAGACATGCTTTTCGGTCGCTCCGTTAGCTTTATTTAGTTTTTTTTTCTTGTGTTTGTCTGTGAAGTGATGGAAAAAAACATTGTTTCGAAAACAACCCGAAACATTTGATCGAAGATATTTCGTGATTTCATGATGAAATATTTCTTCGAGCTCTGTGAATTTACAATTCACTCCTATGTTGCATCAGATAAATAAATCTGGGTTTTTCGTTAGAGTTTATTTTTTCTGTTCTCGCAACAACGTGTGGCTGTGTGTGTGTGTGTGTGTGTGTGTAGTTCGAGGCAATTTCCTGAGAAGACATCGAATTGCATCGCAGAGCGATACCAACATTTACGTGAACGACAGAAAGAGACGAACAAGCTAAGTCCCTATACCTTACTCTATTTGTCTTTTCCTATTTCTCCGCTCTATTTCTGCATATCTCGCTTATTGTTACATACACATTTATGAATGCTGTTTTCAGCAGAATCTCATTCGATTTCTATGTGTTTTAGTTTTTTTTTGTTCCACTGTATATATTTCGCTCCTTTCTGTTGAGCGATCAATCTGAAAAGTATGTAGTGATGGTTTTGACAACGTCATTTCTATGCAAGCTCCCTTGGACGAGTGGTTAGCGTCATAACTAACATGCCGGGTGTTCAGGATCGATTCCCGTTCTGGTCGGGGGAATTTTTCGTCAAAGAAATTTCCTCCGACTTGCACTGTGATCACGCGTATTCTAGAGCTTGCCACTCAGAAGGCATTCAAGGCGTGTTATTTGGCATAGAAATCTCAACTAAGTACTAATAAAAATGACGTGAGTAATACTACGTTGAGACGGCGAAGTTCCTCTAGGAACGTTAGTTCCATTGAAGAAGAAGAAGAAGAGGAAGAAGAATTTCTATGCAAGCAGCGAGTGTCAGGAAGTCGTCTGCACCAGCTGTATTGTATGTACCATTAAAAGACTTGTTTTCCGCTTTATTAGAGTGATTAGTGCGATTGAGATAGCTATGAAGAGGAAACAGATTTCACGGAAGATATGCACTTCTCATGTTTCTGGAATGGCGTTAACGTTCCCTGTGGAACTTTTGCCGTCTCAACGTATGCATTACCTAGTGTCATTCATTAATACTTAGTTGAGATTACGCGTGACCACAGTGCAAGTCGAAGGAAATTTCTTTGACGAAAAATCCCCCGGTCAGAACGAGAATCGAACCCGAACACCCGGCATGATAATGTGAGACGCTTTTTTTCCATTTGTTTATGTCGGATGAGTCTAGTTTTTCTCTTTCTCTCTCACAATCTCTTTACTCTCTACTCTCTTTATTCTCTACTCTCTTTACTTTCTACTCTCTACTCTCTCTGCATTATTCTTCAAGAGTCTTGTATACGAATGTCTTCTTATTTCTGACGTTTTTAGTGTTTGCAGGAGCATTTGTTTATGGCACGTAGTCAATGTTATTAGCGATTTTCGCATGGTGGTTAGTTGTCGTCCCCGTTGAGTTGTAATATAGCGTCAGCGTTGCCAGTAGCCCATATGCGCATAGACAACGGTACATTTGAACTATGATATGGTTTTCAAAATTTACCACTATCCGATATTTATCCCGATTTATATTGACAGTCATTGTCGTTGATGTTTTCAATGAATTAGCATGCTCAGCTATCAGGCAAGCTTTCGAATTAGGACGCAGCGCAGCGAGTTTAATTTCACTTAGGTATATGGGTGGATGAGCGTAAAATGTTAGCTTGATAGTGTTCTGTGTTTGCTTCCAGTTATTTGTAGTATATGCTCGAAAGCAGATGCGTCTCAATCTGGGGTGGGCTTGAACGGGATTTGTATTGACGTAAGACTACGTCTAACCGGAAGATATAGGGTGTGAAATGAAAATCTAGGCACTGAACAAGTAGGAAAAAATGCAAGATTTGGAACGCTTATAACTCGGGCATTTCTCAATAGATCGCAAAGGTGTTTGCATCAATTGATAGGAAATATATCTACGCATCTATCATAACGAATAACATTTCATTTTTCTTGAGATAAACAATTGAATAATTGTGAAATATCAAGCATTGTCCAAATACACTATGTGCCCATTTTTGATTGGTCCATTTTGTGCTTCTCAAATCGTACCGACCAAAACGGGCAACCAGAGCAGCAGCGAAATAGAATGAAGCACGATTGGAATGGAAAAAGAAAAAAAAATGAACGAAACATTGGTCGCAGTCTCACACATGAGTAATTCTCGAGTCAGCCAGTCAGCTTAAAAATCCCCGCTCCGCTGCCGTAACGATCATTCTCATCCAAACCATACACCACATTGTTTCGCATCACATCACATCAACAAACCAACACAAGCAGCCATGTCTGGACATGGCAAAGGAGCAAAGGAGCAAAGGAGGATCGCGACGATAAGAAAACCCGCATTCAGAACAGACCACAATCGGTTCCGTGGACACCAAGACAACAACAGGCAGTTGCAGCGAGTGGCGAGTGGCAAACGCAATCGCAAAACGGCAGCAGGTAGCAGAAGAAAAAAGTTCGGTTCGCATCACAACACATAAACAAACCAACCCAAGCAGCCATGTCTGGACATGGTAAAGGAGGAAAAGTGAGGGGAAAGGCAAAATCTCGCTCGAACCGTGTTGATCTGGAGTTCCCCGCAAGGGTAGCTAGGCCAAGCGCGTTAGTACCAGTGCACCAGTCCACCTAGCCGGCGATATATAGTTTCGGCCGCCGAAGTGATCGAGTTAGCTGGTAAAGCTGCTGTAAAGCGATAAGAAAACCCGCATTCGGAACAGAACACATTCGGTTCGGTGGACATCAAGACAACAGGCAGTTGCAGCGAGTGGCGAGTGGCCAACGCAATCGCAAAACGGCATCAGGTAGCAGAAGAAAAAAGTTTGTTCTTTATACAAACTGCTTTGTTGGCGAATCCAGAACAAGGCGGCATCGAGGGCGTTCGAAATGGTTTTTTTCAAAACCACGAGTACTAAGTTTTCTAAATTGGAACCATTCCATAAAACAAGGCGCTTTTCAGGGCCATTAAACCTTCCAAAAAAGAGTTTAGGAAATACAGTTCAATGCTTTCTAAAACAATATCCAAAATAATAATAAAACACAAATTGATTTTTTCATAATTTGTTTGCCAGGATGTGATGAGTATGTGAATTTGGCAGTTGTTCTGAGCTTATTGATTTTCACCAATTCTTAAATTGCTTCTAGATTGAAAGTACAGTAATTTACACTTATCTCGACATTTAGCTAATTGGACGGACCTGCAATGCGACACATTTAGTTGGACATTTTTGTAAACATAGAGTTCGGGGTCCAAATTATGACCCCACATTGAAAGTCGACACTGTACCACTGTCATCGCAAATGTTCAATTACAGGTTAAAATTACCTCCAATCCGATACTGAGTGGTGGTAATGCGACGTGCCATTGAATGTAATTTACTGTAAAATATGTCACAAGCTGGATGGGAAGAAATTTTCCAACTGTGAAAGCTGTGGCGAGTTGCCAATGCAATCGCTAAACAGAAAGGTTTAGCCGAACACGATGGGGATATCGAGTGATAACAAAACAATAAACTCTTTAGATTAAAGTTGATTTTGTGGTCCTGAAAAGGACCCTTTTTAGTGTTTGCTTCTGGATCAGCAGTCGGAAAACGCTCTTTACTTGGAGCAGGTATACTTCGTCACCGCTTTGGTACCTTCGGAAACCGCATGCAAGTTCACCGGGCAGCAACAGACTGATTGCGATCTGAATTTCCCACGCCGTAATGGTTGACCGTTTATTGTAGTGGATCAGACGCGGAGCTTCTGCTACGTTACGCTCAAAGATGCATTGACGCTCATCGCCTTTGATGAGAAACCGGTGTCGGAATGATCCTGATTCAGCACCTTATGATGTAGATAGCATATGATTCCTTCTCCTTCTTCTTGTCGGTTTCCGAAATATTCTTCTGCGCCGTGCCGAACTTTTTGGCGGCTTTTCCACTATTCCACTAGTCTTCGGTGCCTTCGTGTTTGTTAGAAACAATTGCATGTGAATCCAATGAGCGAACAAATCGTAATGAATGTATTTTTTTGCCTTTTAACGCTCATTCGTTCGTCTCGTTGGACTCGCCCCTTTGGCTGAGTCTGCCGATTTGTGAGTGTGTGAGTGTGTACCGCTAGAGTACAAAACGCGCGGACCCAAAAAAAATCTCATTTTCTTTCAAGCCAGTGTGGTTGTATGGCATCGTTTAACATCGCATCGCAGCACATCATAAAAACAAAACACAACACCAAAGGTTCTTTTCAGAACCACCAACATGTTCATAAAGAGTAAACAGTAAACTAATTCATTTTTCAGGTAGATAGGTAGGTATTCACGTAGGAGAACAAAATAAAACAATATATTTAAAATATATATTTAACAAAAGCTGTCCCCTTTGTATAGTCCTACGTCACTCCGGTTATGTCCTCGACATTACCCACCCGTCTTTTTTGTGTAAAATAAGGGTTTCTATATTCAATGCATACCGATCTCAATAGCTATAAAGTATACATTCCGATATATTGTAGGAGACTTTTTCAGGACATCCTTTATTGTTTTCAACCACTTCGAAATACATCCGATGTTCTTATTTTCGTTTCGTCGAGTAATTATGTCCACGTTTACAGATTCACACCTCTCAGCACAATTCCGATCCTAATGCAGAGGTGACCTTTTCAGGCCGCCCTTTAATACCTTCAGCAGCTACGAAGTGCATTTGATTTGTGAATATTCGTTTCGGCAAACAAAGGAGACCTTTTCAGGTCACCCTTCAATAGCCACTACTAAATGTATTTGATATTCGAGTTTTCGTTTCGTCGAGTGGTCGATAGTTCGCGTTCACATAATCACGTCACTTACCAGAGTGAATCCTGATTCTTACCTCTCCCACTCCCACAAATATCCCATCCGTTATAATCGCTAGGGAACCACGCTATAGAGACAACCCTTCTGGTCTTCGGACGGTGATTATCATACTAACATTCCTTCCCTTCCCCTAGTGACTGTAAGGACGTGGCCGGCGTCGTTATTGACCATTCAAAGCTCGAATCACCGAAAATTGCACAACGAGAATGATTTGCTAGTCTCAAGCGTCATTCTATGTGTTCTTTGTGCAATTTGGTTGGTTCAGGTCAATCGCGGAGAGCAGAGGATAAAGAAATTGAAAGCTGACGTCAGATGCCAATTTTTGCCAGAACAGCTATTGGAGTAACCATCCGAAATTTCGAAGCAGCTGCTTGAGCCCATGATTGGAAGGATTGCAGAACGATGTTTCGTATATGTAGATTTGTTCCCGATATATAATTATCGATATAAGTAATGTTAAAACATACATATTCAAAACTTCAATAGCAGAAACAGATTTTTCCATTATTCTCGAACTTTCAAGACTGAATTCAATTGCTGGGACTATCCCATTAAGCTAAACTAACCGGACTTTCAAATTATTACAGGTTCAGGCACAATTTTCGCAAGGCAGAGGACTTGCGGCTCTATGGATCCCATAAAAAATATCTGCGTTAAACGAGGAAGCAAACATGTTTTGAGAGAATAGAACTCGTAAGTTGCGTTAAAGCTAGCGATTGATTGTGGATATAAAATTGAATAAATGTATCACTGCTTATAAAAATAATGCTTTTGGTTGACCAAAAATCGGTACGATCCTGATTTCTTCCAGATTTTCATTTTCATTTTTCCTAATTTTTAAAAATAATAGTTGGCAACTCTGTCGACGTCTATAAACGGATTGATGAGAACCCTCGGACAAAAGTAAAAGTAAAAGTAAGGCCATCACAGACAAATATATAAAAATGGTATTCGATACTCTTCGTACTGTACACCCAACATAATTAGACTTTGAACGGGCGTTTTCCTCTTCTGGAAACTTTCTTAATGAGATCCGATCTAGATTAGAAGACGACAAAAATAACATTCCATGTGTCCTTAAGTATTATTTTAACCAACTTTTTTTTTTATTCCATTTATTTATTTAAGGCTCATTAGCATTTTAGATGTAACAGAGCCGAATTTTAATCGTGTACATATCACATGGTTATCATATCTATAATTAGCACATTACACAGTACTTGTCATTCGCCAGTATTCCTTCTATACCATTACATATGGTACATTCACACAGTAGCCATTTAGGCGTAAGAGTATTCTTTCTGTTCTTCCATTATCCACAGTTGGACCACCGGACAGCGGAGACAGTTGATTGATCATTGTTGAGTTATTTATAGAACAGCAGCCCGATGTGTCTTGCAGAGCAGAGCAGTTGTATGGATGAATCGATCTTATTTCGACCGTGGATCGATCTCCATCGCTGATGATTGTTGCGTGGACGTAGTTTTTCTGTAACAACACAAAGATGGTCAATGAGGGCCCTGAGTTTTGAACTCACGATCGATCGCTTACTAAGCGAACGCGCAACCAATGTGGCTACGGAGACCCCCAACCAACTTTTTGTAAATTATTCATTATCAAAAAGCCGTTTTTTCAAGAAAATGGTTTTATTTTAAAGTATTTTTATCGGTAAATTACCGGTTTGACCGGTAAAAAATTCTTATTGTTATTGGTTATTGGAATTTTGGCACGGTAATGCTATCCCTAGTGCCAATTCAGTACACAGATCACGATATAATGAAATTGAGATAACGTTAATAACTACTTTCGCTACGAATGAATTTTGATGATTTACACATCGAATCGAGAATTTTCTAAGCTTTGTTTGATATGCTATACGTTGTGATTCTCTAATCCGCAAAAAGTTTGAGTTAACAAAAAATGGAAGCATTCCTATTTTACATTTGCTCTACCTATTTGTGTGCTTACCTACACGTGCAGTTAATATGGCGCAACTTATGCATATGTGAGATCTAATGTTTATTTTGGGTTGGGAAAAAAGAAATGTCGTATTTCTGATCGAAATTTGATGCTTTATTTAACATACTTAAAATTATCCAATTTATGTCAAATATGCGCCGTTTTGTTCGCGTTTTGCATGGATCGGAAGAGATGATAATCACTTGGAGCCAGGTCCGGATTATACGGTGGGCGCAATAGGACATCCCATCCGAGTTCCCGTAGCTTCTGACGGGTCATCAAAGATGTGTGAGGCCGAGCAACACCATTCCTATTGATTATTTCTGGCCGCTTCTGGTCAATCGCCTGCTTCAAACGGTCAAGCTGCTCATAGTAGAGAACCGAGTTGAGGGTCTGGCCATAGTTGAGCAGCTCATAGTGGATGATTCCCTTCCAATCCCACCAAACACACAGCAAAACCTTCCTGGCCGGCAATCCGGGCTTAGCGATGGTTTGGGCCGGCTCACCGCGCTTCGACCACGACTTTTTTCGCTTTAGGTTGTCTTTAAATAGCCGAATAGTATTACCCGATGCAATAAGTACAACACAAGATATGTTTACGTGTTGCCATATATTGACAATATACGACATTTCTTTTTCCCCAACCCAATATATCTTCCATAAAGTTGTTTTTAGCGTTTTTTATCTATGTTGCAGTAGGGTGACCATGAAAAAACGGGATTTTTTGCTCTAACTTTTGTATTTTAAATTCTACGTCAAAATTGTCTTCGTACGACTTTTGGAGCTTATAAACTCATTTTGCGATGCAGAACTTGTCGATATCTTAATCCTACTTAATCCTACTTTCCACCAAAAACTTATGATTTGAATTTTAATTTAGTCAGATACAAAAAAAGACGGGTGGGTAATGTCGGGGACATAACCGGAGTGACGTAGGACTATACAAAGGGGACAGCTTTTGTTAAATATATATTTTAAATATATTGTTTTATTTTCTTCTCCTACGTGAATACCTACCTATCTACCTGAAAAATGGATTAGTTTACTGTTTACTCTTTATGAACATGTTGGTGGTTCTGAAAAGAACCTTTGGCGTTGTGTTTTTGCGTTTTTTTATGAAGGCTCACCACCTAGCCCCGTACATGGAATACATCTTTACATTGTCTTTGATCCCCATGTACGTCCATCACGACCATTTGTTTTAGAAAGCATTGAACTGTATTTCCTAAACTCTTTTTTGGTAGGTTTAATGGCCCTGAAAAGCGCCTTGTTTTATGGAATGGTTCCAATTTAGAACTCTAGCGGTACACACTCACAGGATAGAGACAAATCGGCAGACTCAGCCAGAGGGGCAAGTCCAACGAGACGAACGAATGAGCGTTAAAAGGGAGCGATGGCAAAAAAATACATTCATTACGATTTGTTCGCTCGTTGGATTTACATGCAGGCTAAAAAGGGTCCTTTTCAGGATCACAAAATTATCTTCAATCTAAAGAGTTTATTGTTTTGTTATCACTCGATATCCCCATCGTGTTCGGCTAAACCTTCCTGTTTAGCGATTTGTTGCCACTCGCCACAGCTTTCACAGTTGGAAAATTTCTTCTCATCCAGCTTTGTGACATGTTGTACAGTAAATTACATTCAATGCGACGTGCCGAAGCGCCACTTAGTGTCGCATTGGAGGCGATTTTAACCTGTAATTGAACATTTGCGATGACAGTGGTACAGTGTCGACTTTCAATTTGGGTCATAATTTGGATCTCTATGTTTACAAAAATGTCCAACTAAATAAGTCGCATTACATGTCCGTTCAATTAGCTAAATGTCGAACTAATTGTAAATTAATGTACTTTCAATCTGGGAACAATTTAAGAATTGGTGAAAATTGAATAATCAGGAAAGTCCCCAACTATCAATAAGCTTAGAACAACTGCCAAATTCACATACTCATCAGATCCTGGCAAACAAATTATGAAAACATCAATTTGTGTTTTATTATTATTTTGGATAATGAAAGCATTGAACTGTATTTCCTAAACTCTTTTTTGGAAGGTTTAATGGCCCTGAAAAGCGCCTTGTTTTATGGAATGGTTCCAATTTAGAAAACTTAGTACTCGTGGTTTTGAAAAAAACCATTTAGAACGCCCTCGATGCCGCCTTGTTCTGGATTTGCCACCAAAGCAGTTTGTATAAAGAACAAACTCTTTTCTTATGCTACCCGATGCCGTTTTTCGATTGCGTTTGCCACTCGCCACTCGCTGCAACTGCCTGTTGTCTTGATGTCCACCGAACTGAATGTGTTCTGTTCCGAATGCGGGGTTTCTTATCGTCGCGAGCTTTGCCAGCTAACTCGATCACTTCGGCGGCCGAAACTATATAACGCCGGCTCGGCCTAGCTACCCTTGCGGGAAACTCCAGACCAACACGGTTCGAGCGGGATTTTGCCTTTCCCTTCACTTTTCCTCCTTTGCCATGTCCAGACATGGCTGCTTGGGTTGGTTTGTTGATGTGTTGTGATGCGAACTGATGTGGTGTACGGTTTGAATGAGAATGATCGTTACGGCAGCGGAGCGGGGATTTTTAAGCTGACTGATTGGCTCGAGAATTACGCATGTGTGAGACTGCGACCAATGTTTCGTTCATATTTTTTCTTTTTCCTTTCCAATCGTGCTTCATTCTATTTCGCTGCTGCTCTGGTTGCCCGTTTTGGTCGGTACGATTTGAGGAGCACAAAATGGACCAATCAAAAATGGGCACATAGTGCATTTTGCCAATGCTTGATATTTCACAATTATTCAATTATTTATCTCGAGACAAATGAAATGCTATTCGTTATGATAGATGCGTAGATATATTTCCTATCAATTGATGCAAACACCTTTGCGATCTATTGAGAAATGCTCGAGTTATAAGCGTTCCAAATCTTGCATTTTTTCCTACTTGTTCAGTGCCTAGATTTTCATTTCACCCCCTATATCTTCCGGTTAGACGTAGTCCTACGTCAATAATATAGTTTCGAAAATCTTTCATCGTGTAGAGTGAAATATGCTTTTTCAAATGCTGCCAATTAACATTCTTTATGTTAAGCGGCTCATAGACGTTTAATATTATTGCGTAATATTTTGGTTTGTGCAATATAAGCGTTCGTCTAGAGGTAATATTGAAAGCTTGTGCAATGTATTGTGTTATTTTCAAAATCTTGGAAATATATTGTGCAAACGGAATAACTTTGGGTCGTCTGTTACTAATATTGCGCAATACCCTGTCAGTTTGTATCTAGCGGTTGTTTGAACTAGTGATCTCAAGCACGCATTATTATCATGAGTGACAAGAAAGTCGAAAAAGAATTTATTGTTGAAGTGCAATTCAAAATGAAATCGAACTAAAAATGCAGATTTCAAAAAGTCGTATTTTTGATTCCAACGAAAGTTTGTATTTAGTTTGGGTTGGAGGAAATATGAGTTTTCCACAGCATTTGAGAATTTTTTGACTCAAGTGTAACTTTTGAAAAGGGCGTATCGATTTTAGTAAAATAAATCTTTGATAATTTATATCTCAAAAACTATGAGTCGTACCGAAATAGTGACTTAGAAAGAGTTATAGAGTATTGATGTTGAAACGTGAGAAAAATATACACTGAGAAAAAAAGTAGGTAAAAATATTTTTTTAATTTACAAATAAAACTTCAAGTTGCAATACCTAACATACATATTTTTGAATTTTTTAAATTTTCTAAATGACTTCTATTTTATTTGAAAAAAATAAAAAAAAAAATAAAAATACATATATAAAATTAAAAAATTTAAATTGAAAAAGACAATAAATTAGAAATGTTTTTTTTCTAATATCTCGAAAATGCCTGCATTTAGAAGAAGATTGATGAGAAGCTTTTTTATTTTAAATCACATCAGAATTCACAATTTGTGGCTAGAAATGATTATTAACATACAGAAATTCGGAGTTTCGAAAATTCATAAAAAATCGATGTTCCACAAAGTTTGTCCAAAATATTTTCGCCATCTTGGACTCATTTTACAATTTTCTAAATGACTTCTACTCCATATGATTTTTTTTTAATTAAAAAATATGTAATTTAGATATTGCAAATTAAAGTTTTTTTTTGTAAATAAAAAAAAAAGAATACTTATTTTTTTCTCAGTGTATATTTTTTTCACGTTTCATGATTAATATTCTATAACTCTTTCTGAGACACTATCTTGGTACGACTCATAGTTTTTGAGATATAAATTATCAAAATTTCTCTTACTAAAATCGATACGCCTTTTCAAAAGCTAAGAACTTTCGTTCGTAATAAAAATACTCATGTTCTGTCATTTGTCGATTTCATTTGGAATTGCTCTGAATTTATTAATGCGTATCGTGGTCTTCCGACTCGGTTGACCAATATCCCAAAGGTATTTTCGACCCCACGACGAGCATGACTCAATCGAAGCAGATAAATAAATGCTATCTAATCTTAGTGTACGGGGTTTTACTTCCGCCAACAATTCTTCAAAGAATTTAAGCCAAATGATGCCGGATGATACTCCACCCACTCCGGGAGTTGTTAAATGCGTGGCCTGCGATGAGAAGGGATCCGGTAACTTTGTCTAGTGCGACAAATGCAAATCCTGGTGGCATTTCGAATGCGCAGGCGTCGATGCTTCGGTGAGCGACCGGGAGTGGAAGTGTGCTCAGTGCGAAACCGTTCCTAGCGAATCGGGTAAAAGCAGCAAATCCAGCCGAAGCAAATCCTCTGTCGCTGACGATATGAAACGGTTGAAGCGACAGCAGGAGATTGAGCGGAAGCAGGTCGAGCTGGATATGAAGAGGAGGTTCCTGCAGCAAGAGCAGGAATTACTGAACAAGGCAAAAGTAGCTGACGAAACCAGAAGCCAGAACTCCCGGATTAGTCAACGAGGACGCGATCATCGTGTGCAACAGTGGTTGAACAAGACCTCTAATGATGATGAAGAAGGCGCGGTAGGTGGAGAACCATTACCAGCTGCCTCGCACACGAAAACCAGTGGTCAACAACTACCCCCCGGCACCGGCGATCAGCAGACAGACCCAAAGACGACGAAGTCAGGCAACCAATTGCACATCCGCGAAACCCGTGATGAAGTGACCGAATTGCGAGCGCAGCTGGCGCTCTGTATGCAGCGAATGGACCAGGTTATTAGCCAGCAGTCGGCGAACCAGGTACCACAACAGACCCCGATGAGTGTGCCCATGTCTACAGGTGCCATTCCTAAAACATATCCTAACCATGAACAGTTAAGTAGACATCAACCACCCCTACCCGCTGGAAATAAAGGCAGATCCAGCTTGTTTGACAGGATAAGTCCTCCCACAACCAAACAATACAATCGCTTCTCATCTCTGTGTGAACCACCCAGAAACTCGCTCCCAAGCTTTTACGACTGGCCCCCTATGGGAAACAATCCTCCTCCAAACCCTCAACCTTTCCCCCCAAGGCACTCTCAAGCTTCCGCAATAGCCTCGCAACCAGGTCCAACATCGCAACAACTCGTAGCTCGGCAGTCTCTGGCTAGGGATTTGCCAACATTTACCGGGGATCCAGCAGAATGGCCGATATTCATCTCCAGCTACAACTACACGACCGAAGCGTGTGGCTATACGGATGGCGAAAATATGGTCAGGCTGCAGCGTTGCCTGAAAGGCAGTGCGCTCGAAAGCGTAAGAAGTCGGCTCGTGATACCCCGTACGTTCCCGCAGGTCATCGAGACACTGCAAATGCGATATGGACGTCCGGAAATCCTCATAAATGCTTTGCTCCAGAAAGTTCGGTCAATTCCAGCCCCGAGATCGAACCGGCTTGAGGGACTCATCGATTACGGGACTGCGATTCAAGCACTGTGCGACCACATCGTAGCAGCGAACGAGCTGACTCACCTGTCGAACCCTACACTGCTCCAAGAACTAGTAGCCAAGCTTCCGGCCGACCAGAAGATGATGTGGGCAGGGTACAGACGTGGCGTTGGCAACGTAGACCTGACAACGTTCTGTGCTTACATGCAGCAAGTGGTCGAGGATGCCACGAGCGTGCATTCGTTTGAGTCAGACGTAAGAAGGACGCAAGGAAGGGAGCAGGGAAAGGACAAAGTGAAGCAGAAAGGTTACGTCCATCAACATGCGTCCGGAACTTCCGGCTTATCCGAAGCAGCTGAGCAAAAGCCGGCCGACAAGTTTCAATGCGCAAACTGCAGAAAGCAAGGACATCGCATTAAGGACTGCGGAGAGTTTAGGACTCTCAGCATCGATAATCGTTGGCGGAGAATTCGTTCGTTGGGTGTCTGCCAAAACTGCCTTTTCAGGCATGGCCGACGTTCCTGCCGAACTGTTACACGTTGCGGTATCAACGGATGCCAGTACCGACATCATCCTCTTCTGCACTCTTCGCCCAGGCCATCGGATTCAGATGCTGTCACACAGGTAGCTGACAACCACACTCATCGTCTGCAGAGTTCGAGTGTACTCTTCAGAATTGTTCCGGTTACTCTCTACGGGAACAACGGCCAGGTGAATACCTTCGCCTTTCTTGATGAAGGATCTTCTCTAACGCTGGTCGAAGGAAAATTGGTGAAGGAGTTAGGAATATCCGGCAGCCCACAGCCGCTCTGCCTGCGATGGACGGCGAACACCTCTCGGACCGAGAAATCTTCAATGAGTGTGTCCATCTCCATCTCCGGAGAAGGCAAGGAAAGGAAGCACCAGATCGTTGGAGCGCGAACGGTTGAGAGCTTGAATCTACCAACGCAGTGAAACGTTTCGAATACTTGAAGTACTTGCCTCTGCAGAGTTACCAGAATGCTACGCCTAGGATTCTGATTGGACTGGACCATCTGTCGTTGGCCCTGCCGTTGAAGATCAGGGAAGGAGATGGATCCGGTCCCATCGCAGCCAAAACCAGGCTTGGCTGGTGCGTTTACGGTCAGCAGCAACAGCAACAGAGCACCTACAGTTTCCACATATGTGGATGCACGCATAATGAAGAGCTCCACGAAACGTTGAAGCAGTTTTTCACTGTAGAAGAAGTCGGAACAGTCGGCCCTTCCTTTCCGACGTCGGATCAGCGAGCCCAGCAGCTACTGGAGCAAACAACCAAGCGAGTCGGAGACCATTTCGAGACCGGGCTGTTGTGGGACAACGACTACATCGAGCTTCCAGACAGCTATCCCATGGCGTTGAGCCGGATGAAGTGTTTGGAGCGTCGTATGGAGCGAGATCTAACTCTCAAGGAGAAGGTACACCAGAAGATACGGGAGTACGTGTCCAAGGATTACGCGCATGTAGCGACGGACGAAGAACTGGAGACCGCCGACCCCAGGCGAGTCTGGTATTTGCCGATAGGGGCAGTTACGAATTCACGGAAACCCGACAAGATCCGCATCATCTGGGACGCAGCCGCGTTGGTAGATGGAACATCTTTAAACAGCCATCTACTGAAGGGTCCGGATCAACTGACCGCGCTGCCTGCGGTTTTGTTCAAATTCCGGCAATTCGGGATAGCGGTGAACGCTGACGTGCAAGAGATGTTTCATCAGCTTCGGATGGCGGCACGAGATAAACAGTCGTTACGCTTCCTGTTCCGGTTCGATCCAACGCAGCCTCCCATAATCTACGTTATGGACGTAGCCACGTTCGGAGCGACCTGCTCACCGGCCTCGGCACAGTTCGTGAAGAACTTGAATGCCAAGGAACATGCCCAGCAATACCCTCAGGCTGCGCAGCGGATAGTCGACAATCACTACGTCGATGACTATCTCGACAGCTTCGGGGATGAAAAGGAAGCGAAGAAGATTGCAGCAGAGGTGCGTACCATCCATCTCCAGGGTGGCTTCGTCTTGAGGAATTGGAACTCGAACAGCAAAGCAATACTAGAGTCTCTGGGGGAACCTGGGACCAACGAAGGCGAGAACATCAACCTGGTCGACAAGCAGCACACTGAGAGGGTTCTCGGAATGCTATGGATGCCAGCGACTGACGAACTCTGCTTTCGACACACATGAGTGAGGAGGTACGCGCACTTATCGAGAGCGGTACTCGTCCAACGAAACGAGAGGTGTTGCGCTGTGTGATGAAACTATTCGACCCATTGGGACTGCTAGCAACGTTCCTGATTCACGGAAAAATACTCATCCAGGAGTTGTGGCGCACCGGAATCAACTGGGACGAGCAAATCCAGGACACTGAGTGGAATCGCTGGCGAGAGTGGGTACAGATGATCCAGTTTATTTCAACAATTCGCATTCCGAGATGCTACTTCGAAGGAGCGACGAATTCCACCTACGAAAATGCACAGCTACATGCGTTCGTCGACGCAAGTCCAGCGGCGTATTGCTGCGTTGTATATCTACGCGTGATGAACTCCGCTGGTTCCGGAGTGTGTGTATTGGTTGCAGCGAAGACGAAAGTGGCACCGTTAAAGCCCATGTCCATACCCAGGCTCGAACTGCAGGGTTGTGCACTCGGTGCGCGGATGCTGAAGTTCGTCCAGGAAAACCATACAATTCCCATCACGAAACGCTACTTGTGGACGGACAACACTACGGCGCTTTCCTGGATCCGGGCGGATCCACGCAACTATCGACCGTTCGTTGCCCACAGAGTAGTTGAGATTCTGGAGACTACCAGTGCGGAGGAGTGGAGATACATGCCTTCAGCATCCAACCCGGCCGATGAAGGGACCAAGTGGGGAAAAGGCCCATATTTCAGTACTGATAGCCACTGGTTCTCGGGACCAGAATTCCTGCAACACCCAGAAGACGCATGACCGATTTCACCAGCGATGCCCAGCATCGAGACGGAGGAGATACGAGCTTCTGTCCTGTTCCATCTCGCGTACGAGCCCGTTATCCAGTTCGAAAGGTTTTCCAAATGGGAGAGATTACATCGCACCGTTGCCTACGTGCTGCGCTTTGTCAAGAATATCAGCAGAGAGCGTAGCAAAATATCCGGTGATTTGCAACAGGAGGAGTTCCAGGCAGCGGAAGCGGTGATCCTGCAGCAGGTGCAGTGGCACAGTTTCGGACCGGTGTTGGTGAAGCAAGGAAGAGCCAGCGTGAAGAGGTGGGTCGCCCTCTTCACCTGCCTCACGGTACGCGCGGTCCACCTTGAGGTCGTGAATAGCCTGACGACTTCATCCTGCATTTCCGCTGTCAGAAGGTTCATCGGCCGTCGAGGGGCACCCGTTGAGATGTTCAGTGACAACGGGACTAACTTCCACGGCGTCGAACGAATACTTCGTCAACAAATCGCTACGGGGCTCTCCGAAACCTTCACCAGTTCGCAGTGCAAATGGAGCTTCATTCCGCCTGGAGCCCCACACATGGGCGGCGCCTGGGAAAGGATGGTTCAGTCAGTGAAGGCTGCAATGGGGGATGCTTACGGGGATGGGAAGCTTGATGAGGAAGGACTTGGGACTTTAGTTGTGGAGGCAGAGAGTATGGTTAACTCTAGGTCTCTAACGTACTTGCCGTTAGACTCTGATGAAACGGAAGCTCTGACACCGAACCATTTTCTGCTCGGGAGTTCAACTGGGGCAAAGGTACCGGGTAAAGGCATACGACATCAGCAGCGAAAGCTCCAAGAACTATGGGTGGACATCCAGGACCAGCTGGACATCTTCTGGAAACGGTGGCTAAAAGAATACCTGCCGGTCATTCGCCGTCAGCCGAAGTGGTTTGAAGAAGCGGCGAAGGAGATCACGGAAGGTGATTTGGTTCTCATCACCGATGAAGGAAAGCGTAGCGAGTGGAACAGAGGACGTGTAGAGCGAGCGATTCGAGGATCGGATGGGCGTGTACGACAGGCGATTATGCGGACTGCCGGAGGACTCGTGCACAGACCGGTAACGAAGATAGCCTTGTTGGACGTCAAAAAGGATCGTGCAGTCTTGGCCGATGGCAAGATGCACCCGGCGGAGGATGTTGCCGCAAGTCTACCGATCTACTACATCCACGATGGATCTGGTCACCCGGTATTTGAAAGCGACGCTTCAACGGAAACGTTACCCGCTGTCAGGGAGAATGATCGTGACGCAGACTCGATCGATCTGTCAATCGACCAGATCCGGCTGAATCATACGATCGACCACATTGATCGCGGCGTTAAGTGGAGCGGAGTGAATTTATTAAATTAATTACTACCTAAAAGTTTGTTACTACTGTATGAATTTGTTTAAATACCTAGTGTAGTGTACATTATTAATTATTCTATTATTCAATTTGTTATTCTAGATATTAGTTCCCACTTCTGTGGAGAAAATTTATTATCCTATAGTGCGGTTTCTAACCCCCAAAATTGAACTAATGCACTAAATTGTAAGAAACCTAAACTGTCTAAAATTATTCATAAACCTAATTGAAACTACCTTTGCAGCTTTGAAGCAGATAAATAAATGCTATCTAATCTTAGTGTACGGGGTTTTACTTCCGCCAACAGTTTATGTCAACCGGTTCTCGTGTGTGTTTTATTGGGAATTTCGTCGAAAGGGGTCTAAGTGCTTTCGGGGGTGCTTTGCGCTTCAAATGTATTTGGTGCTAAGCTGAAGAGATGCAGCAGAAGAGGTTTAAACTACGGTGGACAGCACTATCTTCTTAAAGGTGGAAGTAATTTACGACGATACAGGCGCAACAAGATATTGCAATATTGTGGGCTGTGTTCTTTGGTGAAAACAGAAGATAGTTTGTTTCGCAACGCTTGTACCCGCCTCAATAATTATGTAGTCCTACGATATCAATGCGGTCGAGTATAGGACACCACCCTTCCAAATTTTGACCATTGTCCACTTTTGAAACAAAATATGTTCACCCATTTGAACAGGCAGCTTTTTCACTAATGCTACTTTGAATATCTGACCTTCTAGAAATTAACTTTAATACAATCCATATATTCAATAGTGTCTAGCCTTTCAATATTGAATGTATTGCAACGCAGTGTTTTGATAAATTTAGCATACTATATTTCATCTGAATCAACTAGAGTTTTAAGAATAATTTACACCTCCCTAGTCAAAAGTTATTCTCCTCATATTGATGAATTCTAATAAAATTATCAAAATTGAAAATAACTTCAGCAACATTGTATCTTCCAACAAGGCAGATAAATGTCTGAAGGGCACTAACCGATCGGTGGTAAAAAGAAACCTTAGTTTGAGGCACGGGTTTTCGAATAAATCGCATTGTCCAAAACATATTTGTTCTCTCCCTATACTCAAAATACGGTACAGATTGATAAGAAGATGAGACAATAAAAAATGGTTGGAAAAAACGGTACTGTGCCGTTCAAAACGGTACGTTTGGTCAGCCTAGTACTACAGAAAGGGATTCGAAATGTTGGAAACTTGCTATACCAAGTGTATTGCCTCCGGAGAAAACTATGTTGAGGAATAAATACAGCTTTTCTCAAAAAACCATTGTTTTCATTAAAAATTTTGGGACTTTTCAGCCCATGTAGTAAAGTTAACAAGCCCCGAAATAGTCTTGTTGCGCTTCTTTACCAGCCCGCATCGAGAGCGTTTGCACAATATCAGTGTCGGTCCCAGCTCAGTGTATTAATATAAAATATTGTATATTAAGTGGAACTAGAAAGTAATTAAATTTTGTGAAACATCCGAAAACAAACCGTATATGTTTTTATTTTCTTATTTTGTATCTGTCAGTCCTAGTCAGTCAGCGCTTTCCTACCAAAAAGCTCAACGTCGGCCCCTGGGGACCGAGGCGGAGCTCAACGTGCTTATCAAAGTTCCTGAAAGCAAAATCAAATGCGTTCCACCTATAGTGAGCACCGCTCGATGAGCCAGGCTTGTGCGACTCATTGATGGCAAACACCAGAGTGAACGTGTTAAATAATCACGATGTAAAACTGGGTGTCGGTTTAGGACCACCCCGACTCTTTCCAAATATATATACCGTTCCAAATATGTATACCGTTTCTGTAGGTAACAGAAAGATTAAATTTATATATTGGGTGTACGAATAAGTCCCAATCGTATGACTCAATAGGTTTGCCATTTCAAACATACACATCGGACAACACTGAACACAACTTTATTATAGAGATAAGGGTTGAGGCTTCAAATATCAAAGTTGAGACAATATTTTTCCCATCACTCCAAAACTGAAAATTACTGCAAACAAGCGAAGACAGTAGCTGAGACACATCGAATTCTTGTGGAAAGTTACGGCAAGCATGCTCTGTCGGAACCAACATGCAGAGCTTGGTTTCACCGATTCAAAAGTGGTAATTTTGACCTCGAAGATGAGGAGCGCCCCGGTGCATCAATACCAGACACAAGAACAACTTGCAGAAATGTTGAGAGAAAAACAACAAGTAATTTCACATCATTTAAAGCAACTTGGAATGATTCAAAAACAAGGCAGTTGGGTCCCATATAAGTTGAAGCCGAGAGACATTGTAAGGCGCGCATTGAATCGTGACTGGTGACGAAAAGTGGACACGGTACGACGATTCTAAGCATAAAAAAGCTTGGGTTAAGCTCGGCCAGCCATCAACATCAACCGCAAAACCAAGCTTATGCTGTGTATCTGGTGGGATCAGCTCGGAGAGATTTATTATGAGATACTCAAACCAAATGAAACTACTTGACGGACTCGATTATATACATTTTCTGATTTCTTATCATTGTATATAATCGAATCCTGTATATAATCGAGTCAAAAAATATTTTTTGACGTAGAACTTTCAGGAAGGGTGCCAATTTAGAAACCAGGTAGCGTTTTTATGAAATAAAGTTAACGTTAATAACTATTTTCACAGCAAACGAATTCAGAAGATTTGCATACCAATCGAATTGAAAATTCTCTAAGATTTGTTTGGTATGCAATACATTACAATCCCCTAATCCCTAAACGTTTTAAATTAATGAAAACTGGAAGCATTCCCATTTTCCCATACATTTGTTCTGCCGATTTGTGTGCATTTCCGAACAGAGCTGTCAATAACGAGCAACTTATACATTCGTTTCTGCCCGTTTCAAACTTATTTGGTATAAATAAGCCATCCACAATTGGAACCCACACTACTTCTCGTTTGGTGGTCATCGGCGAACATCGAACGAAATTTCCTGTCGGGAAAGACAAGGGAAGGAGGAGTATGGAGTAGAGTTTCTTTCCACTGATTGAATGAAATGAAACCACAGTTGCGAGCGAGGAGTAAGTAAGTGGAACACAACGAGCGCCCTCGAAGAAGCAAACGGAAATCATTTTTTTTTATTCTTTATTTTTGAGACTTTCAGCCTCCTGGGCTGGTTCGTCCCAGAAGCAAGCGGAAAATTTTTGTTCTATTGCGGGTATGGAAGTGTATCCAGAATTGAAATACGTACATACCCTTCTTACATTTTTTTTTAATTCTTTTTTTTGCATGTATTTTTTTGTTTTTCTTGAACATAAAAAAGGAATTTGATTTTAGATTCATCCCCTTAAAGTCACAAAACACCTCTCTCACATGAAAAAAAATTATCCAAATTCTCTCAGAAGGTGATAGACGATCATATTTGATGAAAAAAAATCCTCCTACACATATGTTCGAATTTCAACAATGACAGATTTATAGAAATTTTTTTTTGTTTCGGACTCTGTTGTCTCAAACTGGCTCTACATTAAAAAGTACGCTACGGAAGACGATTCTAATACTTTCATTTGAAAGATGAGAAAACTAGTACCGGATATATAGGGTTGGGGAAGAAGAAATGTCGTATTTCTGATCGAAATTTGACGCTTTATTTAACATACTTGAAATCATCCAATCTAAGTCAAATATGCGCCGTTATTTAGAAGGCAACTTCATTATACCCCCTCATAAACCCCCCCCCCTCCCCCTCCTTATTTGCAAAAAACTCAGACAGCCAGTTTTCGCAAGCCTCTTTTGAGGCCAACTTAGTATCACCAAGAGCGTTTTGCATGGACCGGAAGAGATGATAATCACTTGGAGCCAGGTCCGGACTATACGGTGGGTGCAATAGGACATCACATCCGAGCTCCCATAGCTTCTGGCGGGTCATCAAAGATGTGTGAGGCCGAGCGTTGGTGGAAAACAACACCATTCCTATTGATCATTTCGGGCCGCTTCTGGCTTCTGGGCCTGCTTCAAACGGTCAAGCTGCTCACAGTAGAGAACCGATTTTTACCCCACTGTACATGTAATAGCCACCTACATTTCACCTTAACGTTGAAAGGTAACATTTATTATTGAAATGGGTCATATTTGAAATATATAAAAAAATCCGAACTGTATATAATCGAGTCTAAAATTGTATATAATCGAATCATATATAATCGAGTCAAACCTGTATAACGACAACAATTGATGCGTTTGAGCCGAGCTCTGAAGGACAAGAGGTCGCAATACGCCGATAAACACGACAAGGTGATTCTGCAACATGACAACGCTCGGCCTCATGTTGCAATTGGTGTCGAAAAATACTTGGAGAACATCAAATGGGAAATCTTACCCCACCCACCAGTCATCGCTCCCTCCGATTAACATTTGTTCCGGTCGATGACACATGGCCTGGCTGAGCAGCGATTTACCTCCTATGATGATACCGAAAAATGGGTCGATGACTGGATTGCCCCAAAATACCAGTCCTTCTTTCAGCGTGGAATCCGTATGCTATCCGTATGCGATGGACAGTACTTTGAATAATCTGTGACTTCTCCTCTTTTGACGCAGAACTAATTCTTTCATTAAGGGTGCCAAATCAGAAATCAGGTTTACGTTTTTATGAAATAAAGTTAACGTTAATAACTATTTTCACTATGAATAAATTATCATGATTTGCATACCAATCGAATCGAAAGTTCTCTAATATTTGTTTGATATGCTATACAATACAAGTCACTAATCTCTAAACGGTTTAAATTCATGAAAACTGGAAGAACTTCTTTTTATCTCATATATTTTTCTGCCGATTTGTGGGCTAACTCTAGCCATATTTTGAATGCGTATAACTCGAACATTTCTTAACAGATCGGAAATATGTTTGCATCAATTGATAAGAATTGATAAAATATTATTTTTCATGAGAAGATCAATTGAATAACTTCAAAATGTTGACCGTTATTTCAACTACCAAGTTTTGATTGGGTCGATTTACGGTTTCCCCAACACAGACTTCAATAGCGATGTATCTGTCGAAATCTGCAAATATACATGTAAGTTGGGGGTATTTTTGTTCCCACCGAGCTGTGTTTCCCTAACACAGACTTCAGAATCAATGTGCTTGGGGGAATCCGCTTTGTCAAAACATAGCATCATCATTACAAATATGTGCGATACAACTGAAGGGACTTCTATAGGTAACCCTTGCTTTCATTTATATTCCCCCATTGCACAGTAATGACATTGAAACGCAACTTACGGATGGCATCAAACAGTTATCGCACCCATTCTTCCTGATGGGTGACTTTAACGCCTCCCACTCTTCATGGGGAGGAAACAAATGTGACAAAAGAGGTAAAACAATTTTGGGAATCGTCCAAAAGCTAAACCTCATCATACTTAACGATCACCGTCATACCAGGATAGATATCCATCGCGAATCATCATCGGCCATTGACATCACGATTGCTTCCTGGGACCTCGCCCCCAGGTTGAGCTGGATCGTTGATAGTGACTTCAGAGGTAGTGATCATTTCCCCATCCACATCCAAACCCTGTCAAGAAACCCAAACATTCGTTTGCGCAGGAAATGGATATACCAGTCGGCTGACTGGGAAGGCTTCGAATCCACAATCAACAGCTTACTTTCTGAACATGAAAGCTGCCCTGTTGAGGAATTTACCCACGCCATTATTTTAGCGGCTGAACAAAATATCCACCGTACCAGTGGGAAACCCGGCCGAAAGGCTGTCCCATGGTGGAACGACGCAGTTGCACAGGCCATCAAAAGGAGAAGAAAATCCCTCCGTATCCTACGACGCCTTCTTGATGGAAGCGCTTGCAAAACGATTGCCCTAACAAACTTCCATACGGCTAGAGCTCTAGCCAGGAAGGTAATAACCGAAGCCAAGAAAAACAGTTGGATGGAATTTCTTGATGGCATCAACCCTAATACTTCTACATCTGAACTTTGGAACAAGGTCAACGCACTTAGTGGCAAGAAAGCTTCAAACTGCTATTCCCTCGAAATTAATGGCACCTTCACCGAAGATCCAGGCATCATAGACCACTTTGCCACTATTTCAGCCACCTCCAACTACACTAACGAATTCAAGGCTATTGAGGCGGAGGCGGAACTTAAAGTTTTTCCTCCTGCTTCGGAACAGGTCCACAAATACAACGATAAGTTCTCTTTGGACGAGTTGTTATGGGCAATAAAAATATCCAAAAGCAAATCAGCTGGCCCAGACGGAATCGAATATCCGATGATCAAGCATCTACCTCTTCATGCAAAAACTCTACTCCTTCGGATATACAACGAATGTTGGGCTAACAGCTTTTTCCCAGATGCATGGAAAACGGGCTTGGTAATACCTATCCCAAAAGTAAAGGAGAGTAAATGGGCCGCGAATAACTTCCGTCCCATAACCCTCCTCAACTGCTTAGGGAAAGTCTTCGAGAGAATGATCAATCGAAGACTTAGGACGGCCCTTGAAGAATGCCAACTATGGTTTCCGCCGAGGTAAAGGTACGGGCACCTACTTCAGTCAACTCGATCATTTCTTTCACTATCGAAAAGGGCCACCATAGCGAAATTGCTTCACTCGATCTAGCCAAAGCCTATGATACCACATGGCGCCATAACATTATCAATCAACTCCACCGATGGGGTTTTGAAGGCTCCCTCTTCAACATTCTTCGCTGTTTCCTCACCAATCGAAGCTTTCAAGTCTACTTCGGAGGAGTACTTTCGGATCACTGTTGCCTAGAAAACGGAGTACCACAAGGTTCGGTTCTATCAGTTTCCCTCTTCCTCGTCGCTATGCTGTCGGTTCTAGAGGTTATCTCTAAAAACACCGAGGTACTGGCCTATGCAGACGATCTACTGCTGATGACAAGAAATCCTTTCCCAGAAATAGCCCGCAGAAGACAGCAGGAAGGAATCTCGGCTGTTAGTAACTGGGCAAATTCCATTGGGTTTAAGTTTTCGGCAGAGGAATCTAATATAATGCACTGCTGCAAAATAAAGGTCATATGAAAAGGCTTAGAACATGTCTAATCAATGGCAGGCCGATTAAAAGAGTCAGCTCAGCCCGAATTCTAGGAGTGCTAGTTGACAGTAAACTATCTTTCGGACAACACCTCAGAAATGCTAAAGCTAGTATGAAGTGCCGCCTGCGGCTGGTGAAAGCTTTAGGTGACCGATGCCGCTTGAGTTCTCGTAAAACCATCTGCAACATAGGTAAAAGTATTATCTTCTCTAGAATTCGATACGGCATCGAACTTTTCAGCCGTGCCTCTTGGGCTCACTTGAATCACATAAAGCCTGTCTACCATAGTGTGATTAGACATGCATCAGGAGCCCTTCAGACCAGCCCAATAAACGCTCTGCTTGTGGAGGCTGACGTAGTTCCTTTCGAACACTTCCTCACGAATATCCTAACCACTAAAGCCATCCGGACGTCCGAGAAATACCCGGATCTTCTATCCATTTACTCCAGAGCTAACATTTGGCTGCAAAATATTAGCCAAGTCACCCTCCCGACTATTGCCCCATTAAGCAGAGTTGGTCAACGCCCATGGCACGCACATCCGCCAAAGATAGACTGGTCAATCAAAAATGCTGTTAGGGCTGGGGAAGCCAGCAGCATTGTTACGGCCTGTTTTAATAACCACCTCCATAGTATCACACCCACCACAGAATCTTCACAGATGGGTCTTTTGATGGCAACCTAACAGGGTTCGGAGTTTTTGCTAATAACACGGAGCTAAAATTCCAACTGCCTTCCATATGTTCGGTATACTCCGCCGAAATTGCCGCTCTCCTTGTCGCGACATCACTCTGTGATAACGACAGTAAAGTGGTGATCTTCTCTGATTCCTATAGTGCATTACGGGCGCTACAAAGTGGCGATAGTAAACACCCTTGGATACAAAGCATTGAGGAAAAAATTACAGGGAAGGACATCACTTTCTGCTGGGTCCCAGGGCACTGCGGAATCCAGGGTAATGAACAGGCTGATCGTCCCGCCAAAGAAGGTAGGCTCTCCGAACTATGGACCACTTCCCCCCCAGCAAAAGACACCATCAGATGGGTCAGTCAATCCCTCAGATTGAGCTGGGAGAACAGTTGGTATTTTTCCCGCGACCTCTTCTTAAGAAGGATCAAGAATACTACTCTTCCCTGGAAGGATAGTATTCTCCGATCTACTCAAGTATGTCTGACACGTTTACGTATCGGGCATACATTTTTAACACACAAATTTATCATGCGTGGATTGGAACCAACACTATGTGAGTCGTGCAATGCAAGACTCACGGTGGAACACATATTAATCTCATGCCCTAAATTTAATGCTTCAAGAATAAAGTTTCAGGTTGCAGACACCATAAGGACAGCACTATCGGACGACGCCGTCGAGGAAAAAAGGACCATCGATTTCCTAAAGGATACAGGTTTATTTGACCAGATCTAATGTCTAATTACTACATTTACCTATACTGATAAAATTTTGTTTGTCTTCTCTGCTACTTTCAGCAAAAGATGAGCAGGTTTTTACGCCCTTTTTTGAAGCGAGCTCCTCAAGCACACTAAAAGGGGCTTTTTCCCTGTTCCAATTGTTTGGTTGTGTTTTTGGCCCCGGGGCCGTGTAGGGTGCGGCGATACGACATACATCCATGGCGGTTACTAGGTCGAGCGAGAATAATGAATTTTGCAATAGTTTTCTTAGTTTTCTCTTCAGTTAAATTTCCCGCCCTCAACGGCAAGAGACGAATGAACTCTCAGAGTTTAAAGTCTCTTTAATTCAATACCGTTACCGTTTGTCAAAACATGCAAGTCGGGGGTATTTTTTCCCACTGAGCTGTGTTTGTCTAACACGGACTTCAAGTTTAATGTGCCTGTGGGAATCCGCTTAGCAAATACATGCAAGTCGGTGGTATTTTTTGGTGTTGAATACTTTTGTACTCTTTTGTCGTGCGCAGACCGGAATATGTTTCCCTAAAACGTACTTTCAAACTGTGAAGCCTGGGGAAATCGTCATTTCAGATACTAGAGGTGAATGAACTTTCGCGGTTCGAGAATTACGTAAACATGAGATTGGCAATAATTTCTGAGGGAAATGTAAAATATAATGATCGTTTGACGATTCTCCCGTTCACATATTTTGGTAGTCCTAGACATCATATCAAACGTAAAAGGACGTTCATCAAATTTATTTGTAACGAAGAACATAATATATTACAAAAATTGTGGTGCTACTATATTACAAAATAATATTCTAAGTGGTAAACAAGTGGATTGCATAATATAATTGCGTAGTTCTACGTCGATAATGTGCGGTCGTGTCCTAGATACAACCCCGTACATTTTTTTGACGTAGGACTACGTCTTTCATTTCTATACAGGGGTGTAAAATCAAAGTTTCGAAAACGAAAGCGTTACGCCGGAGACCGAGATTTTGAGCGTTAATTGCTCCTAAACAACTGAACGGAATGGTATGATAAACACTTCATTCGAAAGATAAAATGTCTACGCGTTCTATACTTGTTACTTTCTGATCCAAAAAACTTGCTTCAATAGTCTTAAAATTGCTTTCAAAACAGGCTATTGAAATCACCAATCGGTATATAAGCGAGCGCCGCTCGGAAATCCACTCAGTTCTAATTGAACAGCGATTGGAGCATGTTGTCGCTGTTGTGGTGAAGCTCTTCGTTTATCATGAAAGCGCGGATGAACGGTGTCACCAAGAGCCTGTTTGTGCACCTTCGGCCAGAAGGGAATCCATCAGGAGGAGAGTGATGCCACAAACGGTTTCCCGGGAAAATCTCGAAGCAGCCACTACACACACACACACATACACGCACGGAATTCTTTCCGTTTGGATGCCATTCAGCATCGAGAAAGATCCGGAAAATAATCTGCCAGTTCCTCTGGGAATTTAAAAATACATTCATGTGAAAGAGTTTATTTGAATGTTTTCTATCCATGTAACACTGTGACCAAATACATTTGGTTTTGTGATTTTTCAATCAATAGCAATTAACAGGATAGCTTCTGAAGATTATCCTTTCCCATCAGTAGGATATTTCCGTATCCAATATTGGATGCATAAAACCTTGTGCCTCCAACGTAACGCTCTCGTTTTCGAAGTCCCCCAAATATTCATTCATTCAGAATGAATTCAGATTCAACTTCAAACAAATGATCTCTAAATCAACGATAGTCCTACGTCACCCTTGCGGTTATACCATAGATATAGCCCACTTCCTTTTTTTTATAATAAAACATTTAACTTTTCAAAAAAAAAAACGCAGGGAACTTATTTGTACTTCCAATAGTTTATTTTAATAAACATACCTAAAGCAATTGAAATTGAATAGTTTTGTAATGTTTCGCAATCTATTGAATTCATTTTCCATATTGAAAACACAAAATGGCGCTAAAACACTAGAATGAAGAGAACCAGAAAAAAGTGACCATATCATCAAACTGTCATTGTTGTGACACCTTTCATTTGACACTACATACTGAAAATTCGGTAGGAAGCACCGTTCAGGTAGGTTCAGGACCACCGGTTGCGGTAGGACGAGAGATCTCAGGGGAAAGTGAGAAGTATTCAGAGTAATAACCAAATAGTATATAGCTTGCTGCAACACGGTGAAATTCTTATTTAATACAACCTATTGTTTGTGTGACGTGACAACGCTTTGTGGAGACTGTTTTTTTCGCACAGAGCGTGTTGTCACGTTAAAAAAATTCATGCCGATTTTCGCAAAGTTCTTGCGTGTTATTTGAGAAACTGAATATAAAGGGTGTGTCACATCAAATTGCATCACGGAAAAAACGCTGTAGAAATTTAATTTTTAGGAATTATATCTTCAGCTGTCGCTTATAATCAGATAAGAGTGTATCACAGATCACGTTGGCCATGCTTCACTGTCAATTTTTCGTAAATTTGGAAAAATGTCGTCGAACGAAAAGAGCGTCGTGAATTAATCCTGTGCACTCATTTCGAGAATCCGGAGTTGTCACATCGGGACATCGGTAAGATGCTGGGAATCGTCCAATCCACAGTCAGCAGAGTGATAAAACGATACTTCGAGAACCTAATCATCGACCGGAAGGATGGATGCTCCGTCAGTGAAAAAGATCACAAGCGCGTAGTTAAGCAGTTTAGACGTGATCCGAGAAGTTCGGTCCGGGATGTCGCCAATAAGCTGAATTTGTCAAGTTCATTCGTCCAGCGGACCAAGCAGCGGGAGGGCCTTCGTACATACAAGGTTCCGAAGGCTCCTAACCGCGACGAAAGGCAAAACATGGTGGGGAAGACGCGAGCCCGGAAGCTGTACACCGAAATGCTGACGAAGCCGCATTGCCTGGTAATGGACGACGAAACCTACCTCAAAGCGGACTTTCGTCAGCTGCCGAGCCTGTTGTTCTTCTCCGCAGAGGACAAATTCAGCGTTCCGGAGGAGATTCGCAAGCAGAAACTATCCAAGTTTGCCTAAAAGTACATGGTGTGGCAAGCGATCTGCTCTTGCGGAAAGCGGAGCGCCCCCTTCCTGATGACCGGCACGGTAAACGGGCAGGTTTACCTTAAGGAGTGCCTACAGAAGCGCTTACTACCACTATTGAAGCAGCATGAGGGCCCGACCATCTTCTGGCCGGATCTCGCTTCCTGCCACTATTCAAAGGACGTGTTGGAGGGGTACGAAGCCAACGGGGTCGCCCAATAGAGAAATATTGGGCGATTATGAAGCAGGCCCTCCGGAAGAACCCAAAAGTTGTCAAATCGGAGGCGGACTTCAAGAGAAAATGGATTTCTGTTCAAAAAAAACTACAACCTGACGTTGTACAGAACCTTATGGACGGGGTAAAGAGGAAGGTGCGAGCATACGGGCTTGGGCTCGAAGTATGAATAAAAAGAAAATGCCAAAAGTTGTTTAATAGTTTTTATTTTACTGTCTAAAATTTTCAAAAGGATCGGTCTACTGGGCGAATTTCTACAGCGTTTTTTCCGTGATGCAATTTGATGTGACACACCCTTTACAAGAATCCACGTTCATCTTTTGTTGACAAATCATAGAACAAAGTTTATTTGTATGTTTTGAAACGGAACTGAAAATACAACATTAATGTTTAGTGTGACAGAACGTTGTCACGTCACACTGGAATGTAAACTCTCAATCGTTGTACACACTCATTTATTTTTAGCATGACAGAACGATGGGTACCGGTTGAATCTAAATAAATATATTTTTCGGAGAGTTGAAACTATTTGAACATTGACGAAATTTTCGTTTTTTCGATATTTCTCTCTTGCGTTTATTTGATATTTCTGTTATTTCTCATTTCAATGAATTCGAATGAAAACATGTTTACGAAAATTCTGAGAACATGAACGTCCGAATGGCCAGATAATTATTGAAATAAATCAGAGTCAATAGATGGTGACCTCTGATTAGTCATGCAATTGTACATTTGTACTACAAAAATAACGCAGCATCCTGATGGAAATCATCCCAAAGAGGAATGGTGTGCAATTACAACCACACCTTCTAACAATTGGCACCATGAAAGATTATCAACCCTAGATTCTGACCGCGAGATGGGCTCGTTTGCTCCGAACACATGTTTTTCTGGAGCAGGCTCTTTGCAAACACACAAACACGGCCTTGCCACCGCAAGCCTCCCCAAAACAAAATTCTGCAGGCGTACTCTCGGCTACGTAATATCCGATTCATGAAAATAAACATAATATCTGACCTGACCTCATAATAATTTCAGAGCAAAAAAAAAAAAAAGAAACGAAGAGCACAGCACCTTCCGTTTCCGTTCGCCGGAGGTATGCGCGGTGAGTGCGGTGTGGAACGAACCCAGGCGCTGCAATATGTTACTCCGGAGAGTGGGTGCATTTAGCCACGGACAAGTCTGGCACAAAACCCGAAAAGATTCCACACACCCGCAAAGATCCTGCAGCGTAAAAGAAGGCTGGATTTATTTTCCAAGGGCGAACACGGTGATGAGGTGTGTGAAGCCGGGATAAATGTAGCACGAAACGGTAGAAAAGCCCGAAACTTTTCCCCGTGTGTTGAGAATGGGTCCGGTCGATGTTTCATTTTTTTTCTTGAGCCTTGCCGGGATGAAATGTTGACATAGAAGGTACAAAGGTAAAGAGAAATGAAGTAATCGGTGGCAGGGAGGAGAGAGAGAGAGAAAGCTGGTCGAAAGGGCATCCTCACCCAAACACACATCTGAGCGCCCAGTGATGATGGACGGAAGCGAACGAATATACAGGAGTCGTGTCATTCGTATGAACTCTGCCGTGCCTTTGTGCGAGAGCCAAATAAATATAAATCTGATAAAAATGTTTTCCCCCGTTCGAGTGAATGCCACCGTATCATCATAAAAGTTATTTTTATAGTGAAAAGTTGATGCTGAATTGGGCTACATTTTTGGGTCCCGCCCTGGGAAACCCCACCGAATATCGGCTGGATCGAATATAAGCCTGATATATTGATAGGGGATAAAGTATGATTTTAATGACTTTATCGCAGTGAAAGTTACGACTTCAAATGTTGTTGTTAGGAAGAAAGGGTTTTTGGAAAATGGGTTCGTTTTTGGGGTAGCCTGTGTGTTGGTTGTGGGAATTCACATCCGCTTCGACGGCGAAGGAAACCGGCTATTGAGCGAGAGGAAATTATGATCGGGAAAGTTGGCAGGATACAGTCGGTTGCAGACATTCCCAGACGGGGGTTTTCCCCCCCGCCAATGAAAGGAGATTTTATTTGCTCTGGATTAATGGTCGGCAGGGAAGTTTGAATTTTTCGGAAAGTTTATCCGTCAATATTGATATTGCTGAACACATTATCGCTTCGGCGCTCGTTTGGTTCCTTTCCTCTCAACGTTTGAAATTTATCATCATACACTTATCCCACTGTTATGAATCAGCTATCCACTTTCGATGATTACCATTTTCATAAACATTCCGTTGGCTTCAATTATACTTCCACCAAAACAGTGTCGGAAGTGCCGCGTCAACCAGGTTAACATTCTCCTATCGCACAGTCATCAGCAATAAAAAGCAATTTTCCCGTCTCGATCCCACGGGAACGACTGATGCTTCATCTACTTGTCCGCCCGCATAAAGCTAGCGACCGTAAAACAGCTGTAAAACGGTGTCACTCAGGTTAACAGAAACAACGTCAACTCAACACAGTGGGATTTCATCTGCAGCCAACGAGATTTATTCCCCAAGATTATGGCTTACGAATCTCCCGCCAGGACTATCTGTCAGCGAGAGCAGCCGAGCGTGCGAGTCTCACTTTCTTTCCTATCTGCCAGGGATAACGAGGGCGATTGGACAGATCTTTTTATGTTTTATGACAGTTCCGTGCAATGCACCAGCGCGAACCATGCTGGCCAAATCGAGAATTGCTTGTTTGTCGGCACTGCTCTGTCCCTTTCATGTCTCACCACATTACTATCACACAGTCCTGGAGGATGGCCTCATAAAATCATGTCACGCAGGTGACCAGCCGTGGCTATCTTCATAAAACTTTGGGTGTTTTTCTTCGCTTCTGAGGGGGATAAAATCGATAGTTACCTTGAATATTGAGCCACAAAAAGAACTATTCGGATGTCACTAACATATCCAATGTGACTCTTGGCCAACAATGCAATAACTCTCATCCTGCGCCCGAGCCAACGACACACATTGTCTGGAGAAGACACCCATAAATCCTCAACTCGTGCTCAAGGACCAACGCGAATCAGTCCCTGTCAGTTTGCTGCTGCTATTGGTCCGAAACGGTCCCATCAGATCCACGTATGTGACCGGAATCACCACGTGCCACAACCGATTTGTGCCTGGCTCATGGTCAGACGAACTTTATCGTGCTTGTTAAAGTATTCCGTCCGAGCTCCGGGCCGATTCGTGACGGCCCTTCGGGATCCACCTGTCTTCACGGTCACCTTTGTCAGGGAGACAGGCCGGCGCACGCTGTCTGCGTGGCGGAGGTAAGCTTCACTTTTCTGTCGCTGATAATCTCACCGGAAAATTTCCGCTGGGGAAAAGTTTGTCCAAATCATAATCAAATTCGGACAATTGTTCGGACGGGAGAGGGGATTGCTTTCGAGCAAAGTTTTTTTTTTATGTCCACCAATTGAGTGTTCATGTACAAGAAGTTCGCAACAGGCAAATAATCTGATTCGGGCCGATCTGATTCGGTTCCAAGAAAATTTTCAGGTATTTATGAAGAAGCGCCGAAAGGAAATTTTTGGAAATTTTTCCAAATGTCTCTGCTATGTAATGGGCAATGTGACGAACAAGCTAGATTGGGATTTGAAATCGCAAACAATTGCTTATCTGGAGCCCCTGGATACGTAAATTTCCTGAATTGAAATTCAGAATGAATATGAAGACACAAACAATGATTATTCGTCTCGTGATTCACTCGTCGAAATATCTTGAGTTTCAGTTTTTGTGTACAATCTTGAAGCATTAATCCTTTTGCTTCAAATCAAGATCAAGGCATGAAAATGAGCGCTTCAGAAAAAAAAAAAGATTTTGATGTAGGACTACGTATTCCATTTCAGTACCGGGCTGTAGGTTCAAAGTTTTTAAAACGATAGCGTCACGTTGGAGGTGCAAGGCTTGAAACGTTAGTAGGGGGAAAGCGGTTAAAATGAACACCACATTCACTGCGTCCACATAATGCTACAATTTCCGTTCTTCGAAGAATATTATAGCTTAACTTACTGTTGTTCAAGATATCAGACGGTTTTTATTAAAAAAAATATAGGAGGTTGTGTCCAAGATACGACCGCATTGTTGTCGTAGAACTACGCTGTTATTTTATATAATTCGCTTATTTATACCTTCGGATATTGTTCTATAAAATTTTAGAAAGAATTGCTTAGTAGAATAATCTCTGAAATGGTTTTTTCATTGTAGAATCAGTTGACGATAATTGATTGATGATTCATTCTTGCCCTCGCAAAACAATACACTTGCTGATCGTATGTCGCAATTTATTTCATGTCAATGCATTGAAAATTTACCTCGCTATTCCGGTGGCCTTTTTCGCAATTGACATAGACTCGGCTACAGTCGATTATATACATGTTGCACCAGCACCATTATTCCACATCTCATAACTACATCAATATATCTTTGGCACCCCATGGAAACAACAACAATGACAACACTTGCAAGTATCAAATATCACGCTACATGTTATCTAGTATTGCCTCAAAGGAATCGCACTTCTAGGCATCGTTTGTACAACGTAAACCAAGCGCCAAACAAGCGTTCGCCATAACATGCATACAGAACCATACATTGGTGGCTTGAAACTACTAGGAATATAAACACTTCTCATCATTTTGCGCTATTCTCACAAGAAACGCTTCTGTTAATATTACTGGCCTCGAAAAAAAAGTTGCATTACTTTCTTATGCTCGAGAGAAGCGCAGCTGTCACCCTTAGTGGAGGAAGTTTTGCTACTGGCAAGTGAAACCTAATCACATACAAATTTCCAGAACGACATTTGCTTTCTTGGTGACTAAACAAGCGAAATAAACTCTTTTTGTTAATAACAACCTCGAAAACAGTAGCAATACTTCATTATGATCAATATTAGTGCAAATTCAATCCTAGCGAATCCAAATAACTTATAACATTCCAGTAAGACATTCAAGATTCTTGGTATTCTCCAAATATTTTTTGGCGCACAACCTTAACGCCTGCTTCGCCATAACGTCAGTTTAATGCATTGATGCATTGTTAAAGGCACCAAAGAAGCCCTTATGATGACGGAAAACAAACAATGTTAACTGCTTGGAAAAAGATTGAATTATGCCACACAGCTTGTACTCTGCTGTAACACTCATCGATGCCAATTCGCTGATGAGTTTGTCAAGAGCGACCGCCTTCACCACCATCGGGGGGAGCTTGATTTTGGTTGCTGCCTGGGTAACGGCGTTTACATTTTCGACCGACGCGCCGAAATCGCCTACATCGCTGTTGTTCGATGCGGTGTCACACTCGCAATGGCTCGGTTCAGTGCGAGCGCTTTTCACTGCACCAACATCGTGTGCATCATTAGATGACGCTTGCCTCTAAATTTTATTGGCCCTAGCAATGTGTTCGTTTTTTGCAGGGCTCGAGCCTGACTTCTTCTTCTTCTTCTTGCTCATCACACACAATGTTTCCCTATCACAGACTTCAAAATCATGAAGCCTGGGGAAATCGGATTTGCAAAATAGATGCGAGCTGCGGGTACTTTTGTACTCGCTTGAGTTTCTGCAAATCGAAATGTTTCCCTAACACAGATTTTAAAACCATGGAGCCTGAGGAAATCGGCATTGCAAAATAGATGTGAGCTACGGGTACTTTTGTACTCGTTTGCATTTCTGGAATTCGGAATTTTTTCCCTAACACAGACTTCAAAACCATGACGCCTGTGGAAATCGGCATTGCAAATTAGATGCAAGCAGGGGGAACTTTTGTACTCATTCGCGTTCCTGCAAATCGGAACGTTCCCTAACACAGATTTCAAAAACATGAAGCCTAGGGAAATTGGCATTTCAAAATAGATGCAAACTACGGGTACTTTTGTACTCGCTTGCATTTTTGCAAACCGGAATGTGTTTTCCTCATACAGATTCCGAAACCAAGAAGTTGGGAAAATTGGTATTGTAGATACATTCAAGTCGGCAATACTTTTATACCCACAAGCATTTCTACACTTTGGAATTCGTTTTGCTATCATGGTCCACAAAAGCGGGTACAAATGCAACGCTTTGGCTCGATTATTTACGACTGCATTGGAAGATATCTAATCATGTCGCCAGCTCACCGAACTTCTACGCATACCATTTGATGATTAGGCAAAATGTTGATAACTATTTGCTGCGATAACTGCTACCATAATGCATAAATTGACTTAAATTGGGATTTGTTTGCAATTGAATTCGTAAATAGTTTCATTCATTCACTAGTTTAATCAATAATTTAATCAATACACATAAAAGATAGTTCTGCGCAGCGGCGATATCGTACTCCATGAGGAACATATGAGGTGGGACTATTGCTGATTGAAGAAAAACAATTGATTACTAAGCCAACGGCAGTCCTACGTCAACCTTACGGTTATATCATAGGCATAACCCATCCATAGTTTTTTGATATATTCACTGTTCATGTTTTAAGCAAAAAAAAAATGCTGGTTTCCTGTCTATTGGTACATAACACAACATATGTCGCGATAACGATTTTCGTAAAGTGACCCCCCCTATATAGAAATCAAAGACATAGTCCTATGTCAAAATAAAAATAGTACATTTTTCATTAAAAGAAAATAAGATGTAAAATCGAGCATTTTTTATCGTGCGGTTAAAATGATCACATGGTGGTGGTAAAATAAACAATTACACATATCATGCTTAATGGGATAGATTTATGCGTTGTTCCTTATTTAAATTTGTTCAAGTCATTATTGAAATAGTAGGTACATGTATGAATCAAGCTGAACTTATTCACCTAGAGTAGTAATGAGAATTTACTCATATGTGCGAAAAGGAGTAAAAAACACGTAATGCTTCACATATTGAGGGTTGGTTTTGGTCGATGTGGCATATTTTTTCAGGGTCAACGCCACAAAAGGAACCCCTAGAAAAGTAACATTTGATGAGGTAGATCAGCTTTGGAAAACATGACTTTACAAAAAACATGACGATTTATTAGTCGTTATCCAGCGGTGGCTCATTTTGCTCCAAACAACAAAAAAATTTCGAATGCGAATTAATCACTGAAACCAAACAAAATATCTGTTTACCTCTCATTGAATATGTGAGCAATTGTCCAAACTGATGATTTGTCGAAGATATCAGGTCGAATAATTTAAATTTCACGGGAAATTTCTTAAATACGATGCACACAAAATTACATCAAAATGGCTACCGTGAGAGAAATTTCTGTTTTATTTATTATTGACGTAGAACTGCGTCTTTCATTAAGGGTGCCAAATCAGAAAATAGGTCACGTTTTTATGAAATAAAGTTAACGTTATTAACTATTTTTGCCGCGAACGGATTCTGGCGATTCACATACCAAACGAATCGGAAATTCCCTAAGATTTGTTTGATATGCTATACATTATAATCCCATAGTCTGTATATGGTTTAAATTAATGAAAATTGGACGCATTCCCATTTCCTTATACATTTGTTCTGTCCATTTGTGTGCTTTCCCGAACAGAGCTGTCAATAACGAGCAACTTGTCGACAAGCAACGAAGGGGAAATCGTAAGATGTAAAGTATCCGTGAACAAAGGAAAAAAAGAAGAACGAAGGGTAATATTTGTTTCTCGCTGAGGCAAACTTTTATTCTTCGTGAGGAAATCAACTGAACAACATCGTTGCTGGGCGAGCTGGACGGCGAGGGATCGAATGCCTTTCTCAAGGCAATGGGGGTGGAGGATTAATATTATGGATAAAGTAAAGTTTTCCAAGGACCTTTTTGAAGGTTGCAGACGAATTCCAGTCGCGTGCCAGTCGCAAAACTGCTTTCAACTAGGATTGCATTTGCGCTAATCTCTATCATAATGAAGCAGTGCTACTTTTTTCGAGGTTGTTGAGATTAACAGATATAGTTTATTTCGTTTATTTAGTCATTTGTCATTTAGTCATTTGTCATTTAGTCATTTTTACATTTGACAGTTATCCATGAAACAGGGTGTCTTAAACAGCTTCAAATGTTCTAGGAATAAGATAATGAAGAAGTATCAATTTGTTTATAATAGAATCATCGAAGTTTGAGCAATGGTTCATTTTACCAACCCTGTTCATTTTAACTTCATTTCCCCTATCACTTTACCGGCCGAACAAAGTGGTATGATAATCACATCATTCGAAAGATGAATTGTATACGAGTACGCATACGGTATACGTGATAGTGTTTGCACCATCAAGCAATGTCAAAATTGAAAAATTTCTTAAGAATTTCAGCCCCGATTTTTTTTTATTTATTCAAAAGGGGATGTTTCTGAGAGTCTTAAACTATCTAAAACTACCTAAACTATCATCGATCGAAAATCATAATACGCTGCCACTTTGTAATGGTGTAATTGCCGAATTTGAGAAATCAGATAAAAGAATCTGATTTCTCAAATTCGGCAAGCATTCGGTCGCAGCTTATTATTTATTTATTTATTCTATTTATTTATTCAAACTAACTTAGCTGACCCGGCAAACTTCGTCCCGCCCAATTTTTTTAGTTATCAGATACACGTTTTTCTACTAAGCGCACGTTCATGGGTCCATTCGCAGAACTGTTCATTGATTGATCTTATAATCTACCCTTTAAAATTATTTTTTACTATAAAATTTCATTTACTTTTTTTTTCATTTACTTCTACCAAAACTCGACATTATAATATCAGATTATTTTCAGACACAATTCTTGGGCATGATTTTTCATCCACTTGCAAATAACATATTTCTCCGTTACATGGAATAAATGTTTGATACAGAAAATATGATAGAATGAATACAGCCCTAAATCGGGCAATTCCTTTCTCCTGTTTTGCTATTTATCTAGATAGGAGACGATATAGGAGTGCGTTTTATCACATTAAAATCCATTTTCACTTTCGAACAAAGTTCAATTTCGTTACCGCAAACAACAAATGGACTAACAATGCTTGTCACTATGTAATTGTAGAACACATGCGAATTGAATTTTTTGAATATTCCCACTTTCCTTAAGAGTTTTCCGAAAATTTTCAATTGTCATGTTTGGTTGGAATATGTTTGGTTGAAATATGTGCATTATTTTTATGGGACCCCTTCTCCTTTCCAGAGGAGGAAAGAGTGTCATACCATCATAGAAACATTTCTCGTACCAAAAAACCCTCACATCCCAAATTTGGTTCCATTTGCTTGATTAGTTCTCGAGTTATGCAGAAGTTTGTGTTTCATTTGTATGGGAGACCCTCCCCCTTTGTATAGGGGGAGAAGTGTCGAACTACCATAGAGATCCCTAAAACCTCTATATGCTAAGTTTGATTTCATTCGTTTGATTAGTTCTCAAGTTTTTCAGCACCCTCCCCCTCTCATTCTTTAGAGAAGGGAAAGGAGTGTCAAACCACCATAAAAACATTTATTGCTCCCTAAAACCTCCATTTGGCAAATTTGGTTCCATCGCTTGATTAGTTTTCGAGTTATGCAGAAATTTGTATTTCATTTCTATGGCTAGTCATGTACCAATGTTCATTTAATATTCATAAATTCATAAATTGTAATCCATTATTAGGATTCTAAAAAGGGAAGTCAAGATATTTTTTCGGAGAGTAATAAGGCTTGAAGCCGTACCGAATTTGTAAGTTCATATATACGATAGACTTATACAATTTGTAATTCTTATTCAATAAATTTCTAGCTTGAAGCAAAAGAATCAGCATTTGATTTTATTCCCGAACACAGCTGATAGCTGATCTTTGTTGTCAATTCGCTAATTTTGACAAAACGAAATTATTGACTTCTATACGAAGTCAAAATTTGCCGAGTAGAAAATATCGGAAATTATTTTTTTTTATCTGTAATATAGTGATTTTCAACTCATTTGGCTGGTTCGTCACTTTTAACTTCCATTTTTGGAAGAATGTTGGGAGTGAGAATTGAACTCGTGACCTTTAGCGTGAGAGGCATGGATGTTACCACTACGCCAGATCGCCTCCACAGCGGAAATTATATAAACACTGATCGGTAGCAATCTTGACGATATATTTTAGGCAATTATTTTACTCGCAAAGCTAAAACTAACGTTTCCATCAACCACATCATCGGTCGAACTAAGTTTTTCTGTTCTTCGTTGAATGAAGACCTACTTAAGATCAACGAAGGGAGAGGGGAGCTTATACTTTTGATTATTGAAAATAAAATGCTTCTTGAGCTCCAACTTTAGAGTAATTTTTTTGGAAAACATAACTGACCGATCTGCCCATCGCACAGAACGAATAATTTCATTACCGTATCGCTAGAAGAAATTTTATTTAAAAAAATAATTTGTTCCCGAAAACGAGACTAATATAATATTTAAGAAATGTCCAAAATTAGAATTAGACTCAGAAATGCTTGAAATACGATGAAACATGAGATATTTCAGCCAACCCATTCAAATTCTTGCATTAAGAAAACAATATTCGAGCTCTAATTAACCTCCATTTTGCAATTTTGAGTTAAAGTTTTGGGTCACCGTGTAGGTGCACAACTAGTCAATTTACTCACGAGACGCCACTGAGGAAACTTCACCGCTGATTCGATAAACTGGAAGAGAAGTGATGGTAAAACACTTAGGAAACGAAAAATACCCCAAACAATTAATCGATAACAATGAGAACTTTATTTTCTGCAGACGAAAATTTACATCCAGCTGCTCTTTGTAGATTACATTATTGTTTTTATTTACAATTTTAACAGAAGGCCAGCTATGTGTACACAGTTTCAAAGGTATTGATACACTGTACTGCAAGTTTGTACATCATTAAAATTTAAAATAGAAATGTAATTTATCAATTATACAAGGATGCTTTCTTATCCTGTCGGTATTTCCCGACTTTCCCCTACAGAGCAATTCCAAATGACACACAAATGACAAATGACAAATTACAAAACATGAGTATTTTTGATTCGAGTGAAAGTTTGTATTCCGTTTGGGTTGAAGGAAATATGAGTTTTCCACAGCAATTGGGATTTTTTTTGACTCAAGCGTAACTATTTCGGTACGACTCATAGTTTTTGAGATAGAAATTATCAATGATTTCTCCTACTAAAATCGTATTGATAATTTATATCTCAAAAACAGGAAGTGGGTTATATCTATGGTATAACCGCAAGGGTGACGTAGGACTATCGTTGATTTAGAGATCATTTGTATGAAGTTGAATCTGAATTCATTCTGAATGAATGAATATTTGGAGAACTTCGAAAACGAGAGCGTTACGTTGGAGGCACAAGGTTTTATGCATCCAATATTGGATACGGAAATATCCTACTGATGGGGAAGAATAATCTTCAGAAGCTATCCTGTTGATTGCGATTGATTGAAAAATCACAAAACCTAATGTATATGGTCACAGTGTTACATGGATAGAAAACATTAAAATAAACTCTTTCATATGAATGTAATTTTAAATTCCCAGAGGAACTGGCAGATTATTTTCAGTAACGATTAGATATTTCCACATTTTCCTCGATACTGGAAGCCCACCAGTGGTTAATGCTAACTCGATAACCATCTGTTAATAGCACTTGATTGAAACATATTTGGTCACAGTGTTACATGGGTAGAAAACATTCAAATAAACTCTTTCACATGAATGTATTTTTAAATTCCTAGAGGAACTGGCAGATTATTTTCCGGATCTTTCTCGATCCAAACGGAAAGAATTCCGTGCGTGTATGTGTGTGTGTAGCGGCTGCTTCGAGATCTTCCCGGGGAACCGTTTGTAGCATCACTCTCCTCCTGATGGATTCCCTTCTGGCCTAAGGTGCACAAACAGGCTCTTGGTGACACCGTTCATCCGCGCTTTCATGATAAATGAAGAGCTTCACCACAACAGCGACAACATGCTCCAATCGCTGTTCAATTAGAACTGAGTGGATTTCCGAGCGGCGCTCGCTTATATACCGATTGGTGATTTCAATAGCCTATTTTGAAAGCAAATTTAAGACTATTGAAACAAGTTTTTGGATCAGAAAGTAACAAGTATAGAACGCGTAGACATTTTATCTTTCGAATGAAGTGTTTATCATACCATTTCGTTCAGTTGTTTAGGAGCTATTAACACTCAAAATCTCGGTCTCCGGCGTAACGCTTTCGTTTTCGAAACTTTGATTTTACACCCCGGTATAGAAATGAAAGACGTAGTCCTACGTCAAAACTATGAGTCGTACCGAAATAGTGTCTTAGAAAGAGTTATAGAGTATTGTTGTCTTAACATGAAAAAAATGTACACTGTGAAAACAATTAGTACTCTTTTTTTTATTTACAAAACAATGTGCAATATCCAAAATACATATTTTTAAAAAAAAATTCATATAAAATAGAAGTCATGTACAAAATTTACTTTTCTTTAAAAATAGGATTGAGAATTTAATATAAGGATTCAGTCTGTGGAATTATTAACAATTCGAGACGGTGATAAATAAATAAATAAATAAATAAATAAATAAATAAAACTATTTTTGAGGAACGTTGTGGATCATCGAATTTTTGTTTGTTAACAATCATTTTTAGCCCCAAATTATGATTCCTGATGTGATTTAAAACAAAAAAGCTCATTATAAATCTCCAACTAAATGCAGCCATTCTCGAGATATTTTGAAACATATTTCTAATTTATTGTCTTTTTTCATAGACTCATAGTCACATCAGGAATCGTAATTTGTGGCTAAAAATGATTGTTAACATACAAAAATTCGAAGTTTCGGAAATTCATAAAAATTCGATGTTCCACAAAGTTCGTCAAAAATAGTTTTACCATCTTGGACCCATTTTTTAAATTTTCTACATGACTTCTATTTTATATGAAAAAATAAAAAAAAAAAGACGGGTGGGTAATGTCGGGAACATAACCGGAGTGACGTAGGACTATACAAAGGGGACAGCTTTTGTTAAATATATATTTTAAATATATTGTTTTATTTTCTTCTCCTACGTGAATACCTACCTATCTACCTGAAAAATGGATTAGTTTACTGTTTACTCTTTATGAACATGTTGGTGGTTCTGAAAAGAACCTTTGGCGTTGTGTTTTTGTTATCACTCGATATTCCCATCTTGTTTGGTTAAACCTTCCTGTTTAGCTATTGCGTTTGCCACTCGAAACAGCTTTCACAGTTGGAAAATTTCTTCCCATCCAGCTTGTGACATGTTGTTCAATAAATTACATTTAATGCGACGTGCCGGAGAAACACTTTGCCACTCACTGAAACTAATTGTTGCCTTGATGAGCGCCGAACCGAAGCTGCTCTGTTCTTGATGCGGATTTTCTGATTGTCGTGAGCAGCTTTGCAAGCCAACTCGAGCACTCCGACGGCCGAAACTCTATAATCGCTGTTAGGTATATTGTTGCTCCGGCACCAATCCGTTCGGCCTAGTTACCCTTGCGGAGCAATCAGTGAATGCGACCAACAGGGAACTGGAGACCTGCACGGCTCGAGTGAGACTTTGCCTTTCCCTTAACTTGTCCTCCTTTGTTACGTTCACGATGCCGATGCCGTACAACTACACGGGTTTACGGTTTGAAAGAAAATAAGATATTTTTTTGGGGTCCGCGTGTTTTATACTCTAGCGGTACACACTCACAGGATAGAGACAAATCGGCAGACTCAGCCAGAGGGGCGAGTCCAACGAGACGAACGAATGAGCGTTAAAAGGGAGCGATGGCAAAAAATTACATTCATTACGATTTGTTCGCTCGTTGGATTCACATGCAGGATAAAAAGTGTCCTTTTCAGGATCACAAAATTATCTTCAATCTAAAGAGTTTATTGTTTTGTTATCACTCGATATCCCCATCTTGTTCGGCTAAACCTTTCTGTTTAGCGATTGCGTTTGCCACTCGCCACAGCTTTCAGATTGAAAATTTCATCCCATCCAGCTTTGTGACATGTTGTACAGTAAATTACATTCAATGCGACGTGTCGAAGCGCCACTCAGTGTCGGATTGGAGGCGATATTAAGCTGTAATTGAACATTTGAGATGACAGTGGTACAGTGTCGACTTTCAATGTGGGGTCATAATTTGGATCTCTATGTTTACAAAAATGTCCAACTAAATAAGTCGCATTACATGTCCGTCCAATTAGCTAAATGTCGAACTAATTGTAAATTAATGTACTTTCAATCTGGAAACAATTTAAGAATTGGTGAAAATTGAATAATCAGGAAAGTCCCCAACTATCAATAAGCTCAGAACAACTGCCAAATTCACATACTCATCATATACTGGCCAACACATTATGAAAACATCAATTTGTGTTTTATTATTATTTTGGATAATGTTTTAGAAAGCATTGAACTGTATTTCGTAAACTCTTTTTTGGAAGGTTTAATGGCCCTGAAAAGCGCCTTGTTTTATGGAATGGTTCCAATTTAGAAAACTTAGTACTCGTGGTTTTGAAAAAAACCATTTCGAATGCCCTCGATGCCGCCTTGTTCTGGATTTGCCACCAAAGCAGTTTGTATAAAGAACAAACTTTTTTCTTATGCTACCCGATGCCGTTTTTCGATTGCGTTTGCCACTCGCCACTCGCTGCAACTGCCTGTTGTCTTGATGTCCACCGAACTGAATGTGTTCTGTTCCGAATGCGGGGTTTCTTATCGTCGCGAGCAGCTTTGCCAGCTAACTCGATCACTTCGGCGGCCGAAACTATATAACGCCGGCTCGGCCTAGCTACCCTTGCGGGGAACTCCAGATCAACACGGTTCGAGCGGGATTTTTCCTTTCCCTTCACTTTTCCTCCTTTACCATGTCCAGACATGGCTGCTTGGGTTGGTTTGTTGATGTGTTGTGATGCGAACCGATATGGTGTACGGTTTGAATGAGAATGATCGTTACGGAAGGAAGGAAGGAAGGTATTGTATTATAGAGACTTTAAACTTTTGCAGTTCATTCGTCTCTAGCCTTGAGAAAGGCCCTTTGAAAACTCTACTCTACTCTACTCCAGCGCTTCCACCTCCGCCCTCTTGCCTTGAGAAAGGCACTCGATCCCTCGCCGTCCAGCCCGTCCAGCAACGATGTTGTTCAGTCGGTGTCCACAAAAAAGAATGATCGTTACAGCAGCGGAGCGGGGATTTTTAAGCTGACTGGCTGGCTCGAGAATTACGCATGTGTGAGACTGCGACCAATGTTTCGTTCATTTTTTTCTTTTTCTTTTCCAATCGTGCTTCATTCTATTTCGCTGCTGCTCTGGTTGCCCGTTTTGGTCGGTACGATTTGAGGAGCATAAAATGGACCAATCAAAAATGGGCAAATAGTGCATTTTGACAATGCTTGATATTTCACAATTATTCAATTATTTATCTCAAGAAAAATGAAATGTTATTCGTTATGATAGATGCGTAGATATATTTCCTCTCAATTGATGCAAAAACCTTTGCGATCTATTAAGAAATGCTCGAGTTATAAGCGTTCCAAATCTTGCATTTTTTCCTACTTGTTCAGTGCCTAGATCTCCATTTCACCCCCTATATCTTCCGGTTAGACGTAGTCCTACGTCAAAAATTAAAAATATGTATTTTGGATATTGCAAATTGAAGTTTTTTTTTGCTTATAAAAAAAAGAGTACTACTTTTTCTTCTCAGTGTATATTTTTTCATGTTTAGACATCAATACGCTATAGCTCTTTCTAAGACATTGGGCCCTATTATAGAAATCGAAGCGATAAGAATTTTGCTCGTTAGCTCTATTCTACTATTATAGAAATCGAGCAATTCGATAGCACCGAGCGAGTGATAACTATCGATGCAAGTGTCAGAACTTTTCGAATTGTTTGGTTCACTTGTTGCATATCTTCAGAGAATTATTTTGTTTTGGCTTGCATCCCTTTGGGAAACATTTCAGAAACGCTTCAGTATATGCAATTTGCAACACATGTTCGTTTGTTTTGATCAGCATTTGTTTTACGGTGGCACATTTGTTACGCATATTTCAGTGGCTGAAAATGAGTGTGGCGGAAGAAAAAAAAAACAAATCACCACCAGTTTGAACGGCTTGTTTCAAAATGGAAGCGAATGTAGACATTGCTCGAGGTTTTTGTGGAGGCAGTTCTAATATAATCCCGGTAAAGGGAAAAGTTGGAGGAATTCAGAGAGGAGCTTAATGCACTGAGACCACTAATGCATCTAAGTTCAGAATGGCAGAAAGTAAGTATTTCTTTTACGATACACATAACTTTCATAAGTAAATTTTATCATACTTATTGGATTTCTTTCAACCGAATTTCCTACCTAAAATTGCTTACTTCTACTAGCATACATTAGTACGTTATTTTTGGCAGCAATTTTCTGTTTTATTTCTATACTATGTCAAACTATACCACTTTCACTACAATAGATCAAACTAATGGTCGGAGTGGTATAATGCTCTATACCATATGCTAAAGCTATCCTGCAAAACAATAATGATTTTATTTAAATTACAGGTTTCGATTGACATGAGGGGAAAGGTAAAGAAAACACTAGCACGCAACAAGCGAGAATTTAGAGCAACAGGTGGTGGTCCCAATACAATAAAGCTATCGACGCCGCTACAACAAGAAATCAACGCTAAATGAAAATTACATGTTGCATTACATGAATAACAAAAATTGTTTTACTAAAAAAAGGGAAATTCGTGCATGACTCTTTACGGAATTCCATAGATTTTCTAATAATTATATTTTTTGTACAGCAAATTGTTCCACACTGTCGTTTTTATTACACATGCATGCGTGCCTTATGCCTATTAAGCTTTATTCTTTGATAGAATATCAATTTACTCCAGAACATAACCATATTAACACTTTTGGAAATACATTTTCATAGCAGGTACCTCAAAAAAAGATTTGGCATCCTTTTTATAGTGCTTCATGAAACATTTCAAACTTGCTTCAAAATATTTTATCACAACCGCTGACATTCGAGCTTGCTAACGAATCGAGCAGTTTCCCTCGATTTCTATAATTCCAGATTTTACTCGGTGTAATAGTGATAGTGATTGTATCGATTCGATTTCTATAATAGGGCCCTTTACTTCGGTACCACTCATAGTTTTTTAGATATAAATTATCAAATATTTCTCCTACTAAAATCGATACGCCCTTTTCGAAAGTTACGCTTGAGTCAAAAAATTCCCAATTGCTGTGGAAAACTCATATTTCCTCCAACCCAAACGGAATACAAACTTTCATTCGAATCAAAAATACATGTTTTTAAAATCTGCATTTTTTGGACGATTTCATTTTAAATTGAACTACATGCAAAAGATAAGCGAAATAATGAGACTATGAAAAGTTCGTCGATGGTTAAATGAGAAAAATATATATTATTAGAAGCAATTGATAACATTTTACGGGGAAATTTATCTTGTTTCATTAGCTTCTATCTTCGGGTCTGCGGATATCGGAGATGTTCCGGGTTTTTGAAGGTTAGGTTGAAACCTGAGAAAATATTAACAGATTGACAACTGGACTTATTTCCAGTTCCTAAAAAAGACGATTCTTTAGCGGAAATCTGAATGCGTTCGCCGTTTGTTCCCGAATAAGACCAATATTTGTGCGCCCTTATCCAAATTATAACGACCAACATAAACTGTTCTGTGTTCCAAAATATTCTCATCACACCAGAGGGTCATTCTATTGCAGGAATCAAATTAACCCACTGCGATCGTCTCTCATTGTTCCATCAGCAGCCTCAAACAGGAAACACAATCACTAATTTGAGCCCCCCCGTGTTTGTTACGTGATCTACGGCCATCCCGAGGGCTCTCCAGCACATCCGGAAACCAAATAAATGTGTGCCACATAAATACGCTTACACTTGGCTGGGTAAATAAGTGTGCTCACTCGACGCCCCGGATGCCGGAATCTATTTGACACTGATGATGTCACTTGTGTTCGGTCGGATGGCATCGAAAAAGCGAATCACTTGCGCCGGGGGTGAGACACTTGAAAAGCTCTTATCGAAAAGCGTCGCTTGCTGAACACGGAACAACACCCGCGCAATTATATCTCGTGTGCGCGCGGGTGTGTGTGTGTGCTTATGTTTGTGTTTTTGATATTTATTTGATGGACACTTTGGGAAAGTGGAAAATGCTGACTTTGGTTTCTGCAGTGTATTTAGGCGGTGTGTTTGTAAACGGATTTGGATAGACTCGAGTTTAGCTTGGGGTGCCACAGTTGATGAGTGAATATGAGAATCAAACTGAACATTCGTTTCCAATAAATCAATGAAGTTAGCATTTCCTTGTATCCTCGCACAGCCAGTTCAATTAATGTTCGTTTGTTGTGATTGGATTACAAATTAATTCCACAAAAATCCAATCGATTTTAACGACACAACAATACTGAGTAATATTCTCACTAGCGTTTGTGCTCGAATTTTGGGATACATGATGCAAATGAGGCGTTCATTCTTTCGATTAATTGATTATAAAGGGTGTGTCACATCAAATTGCATCACGGAAAAAACGCTGTAGAAATTCGCCCAGTAGACCGATCCTTTTGAAAATTTTAGACAGTAAAATAAAAACTATTAAACAACTTTTGCCATTTTCTTTTTATTCATACTTCGAGCCCAAGCCCGTATGCTCGCACCTTCCTCTTTATCCCGTCCATAAGGTTCTGTACAACGTCAGGTTGTAGTTTTTGACGTGGGACTACGTCTAACCGGAATATATGGAGGGTAAAATGAAAACCTAAACACAGAACATGCAGGAAAAAATGAAAGATTTCGAATGCTTATAGCTCGAACATTTCGTACTGGATAGGAGAGATGTTTGCATCACTTGATAGGGAATATTTCTACGCATCTATCGCAACTAACAAAATGTTGTTTTTCATTAGATAAACAATTGAATAACTGTAAAATATTAGGCGTTATCTAAACGCCCTAACTGCATCGTTTTGATTGGCCCGATTTACGGTTTCCCTAACACAGCCATCAAAACCAAGCAGCCTTGGGGAAATCGGCCTTGCAAATACATGAAAGTACCCCTACTTTTGTTCTCATCGAAAAATGTTCCCTAACACAGACTTTAAAACCAAGCAGCGAAATCGGCATTGCAAACACACGAAAGAGCCTAGAGGCGAGTGAACTGAAAAGTTTAAACCCTCTTAAAGCCAAAAAGAAGAAAAAGAACACACGAAAGTAGGGGGAGCTTTTGTTCCCACCGAAATGTGTTCCCTAATAGAGATTTCTAAACAAAGGTGCCTGGAGAAATCGGTATTTCAAATTCATGCAAGTCGGGGGTATTTTTGTTCCGACTGGAATGTGTTTCCCTAACACAGACTTCAAATCCATGAAGCGTGGAGAAATCGGCATTGCGAATTCATACAAATCGGGGGTATTTTTGTTCCGATTGAAATGTGTTTCCCTAACACAGACTTCAAAACAGAGGTTTCTGGGGAAATCGGCTCTGCAAATAAATGCAAACTGCGAGTACTTTTGTCCTCGCTTGCCTTTGTGCAGAGTGGAATATGTCTGTCCTAACATGATCTTCTAAACTTAGGAACCTGGGAAAATCGTGCAGCCACTAGAAGCGAATGAACTTCCCAGTTTCAAGCAAATTCGAGATTCGAGAAGTATGTACACTTTTGGGATGTAAACTTCAGAGGGAAATGTAAAATAAAATAATCGTTTGATAATTTTTTTTTGTCTTTATTGGAAAGATTTTCAGCCTTAGGCTGGTTCATCAAACGTTTGATAATTCTTCCGTACATATATTTTGTTCTAGTCATCATACCAAACGTAAAAGGTCCGTCATTAAATTTACTTGTAACGAAGAACAATAAATCACAATAAATGAATTGACTTTACACGGCATTTGTTCATTTTTTTCACTCACAGAGCAAATGTATTGAACTCAATTGAATTTGGAAACTGTTTCATTCAATCAAGAATTTAATCAATACAAACGAATGATTGCTAAGCTAAGGTAGTTCCACGTGAACCTTGCGGTTATATCATAGATATAACCCACTCATTTTTTTTTTTAAACAGAAATCCATTTTCTCTTGAAGTCCGCCTCCGATTTAACAACTTTTGGGTTCTTCCGGAGGGCCTATTTCTCTATTGGGCGAAGCTCCGGCGCGTTGGGCGGGTTCATTTCCTTTGGCACGAAGGTGACCCCGTTGGCTTCGTACCACTCCAACACGTCCTTTGAATAGTGGCACGAAGCGAGATCCGGCCAGAAGATGGTCGGGCCCTCGTGCTGCTTCAATAGTGGTAGTAAGCGCTTCTGTAGGCACTCCTTAAGGTAAACCTGCCCGTTTACCGTGCCGGTCATCACGAAGGAGACGCTCCGCTTTCCGCAAGAGCAGATCGCTTGCCACACCATGTACTTTTTGGCAAACTTGGATAGTTTCTGCTTGCGAATCTCCTCCGGAACGCTGAATTTGTCCTCTGCGGAGAAGAACAACAGGCCCGGCAGCTGACGAAAGTCCGCTTTGACATAGGTTTTGTCGTCCATTACCAGGCAATGCGGCTTCGTCAGCATTTCGGTGTACAGCTTCCGGGCTCGCGTCTTCCCCACCATGTTTTGCCTTTCGTCGCGGTTAGGAGCCTTCTGAACCTTGTATGTACGAAGGCCCTCCCGCTGCTTGGTCCGCTGGACGAATGAACTTGACAAATTCAGCTTATTGGCGACATCCCGGACCGAACTTCTCGGATCACGTCTAAACTGCTTAACTACGCGCTTGTGATCTTTTTCACTGACGGAGCATCCATTTTTGCCGTTCTTCACCTTCCGGTCGATGATTCGGTTCTCGAAGTATCGTTTTAGTACTCTGCTGGCCGTAAATTGGACGATTCCCAGCATCTTGTGTCCCGATGTCCCGATGTGACAACTCCGGATTCTCGAAATGAGTGCACAGAATTAATTCACGACGCTCTTTTTCGTTCGACGACATTTTTCCAAATTTACGAAAAATTGACAGTGAAGCATGGCCAACGTGATCTATACACTCTTATCTGATTATAAGTGAAAGCTGAAGATATAATTCCTAAAAATTAAATTTCTACAGCGTTTTTTCCGTGATGCAATTTGATGTGACACACCCTTTATCCGGTACACTGTGGCTCTCGTAGTCGAGTGGAGAGCGACGTCAGCAAGCTTCAACCCAATACCGATGAAAATGATGTGAATATCACGTTGCGAGTGCAAAGTTCTCTCAGAATGTTTTGCGCCATTGAATAATCGATGATCTCGTATCGTCACCTTTTGGTGCAGACCCGCAAAAATAATCCATCAATGCGTTCGTGGTACACAAAGAGAAAGGTGTAATCCAATCAATTCAGTAATTACCATCTCTGCCAGTTTGTGCACCGCCATGTTTCATTTTTTCCCCACGCAGGATAATATATCAATCGAGAGATCTTTTTCATTCTTGGAATACAAAACAGAGAATTTTGTTTTGAATCCAATTGTTATAAAATAACAGAAACCTTTTATTTGGGAAATTTCATAGAATCCAACTGAACGATTGATTGTCAGCAGCTTTTCCTCCAGTCTCCCAACTCCCAATTTTTGAACCTCTTTTTTCAACTCGTTTGATGATGTCTACAATCTAACGAAAGAAACCCATGACTATGAAAATGTTTAAGGACAAAAAATAATTGATTATATGTGATGTACTTTCGCTGGTTGATCTACAAACAAATCTTCAAACTCCTCAGGGATTTTGCCATCAACCATCACCAAACAATACGAAACGAAAGCAGATCCAACAAAATATTTTAAAGTGAATCTCAAATTTCAAAAGTATTGAATTTCAAACAACTAATCTAAGTAACACTCCCGATGCTCCAGCATTCTTACCGCTCTCGTAATTTTCCACAGCCAGCAGTCACAGCCAGCAGGATTTTTGCCATCTGAAGACATATATCAATTCCTGGGGGTGCCATTCTCCTGCAAGGATACGGATTCAAGACAACCATTGGCTGTTGTGTTGCCACTGTTTTGTATTCATGGAAATTTGCATAACTGCCGATATGAAATATCACAAGCTTGATATAGTGCTCGCAAAACGTAACGTATGCGTTCGGTGTTATGGTAAGATTGGTTACGTTGGTCAAACAACAAGAATCGGACAACTCCTTGGTCCTCCACCCACTCCCCATCGCCCCGCATGTTGAACAAAGCTTCCGAGCGAACCGGTGCTGTTCCAGGATTATAACCAACGAAATAATCTCATCCTTTTGCAGTATTGAACATGATGCACAACCAAGAGCTCCGCCGTCGATGCATGTGAATGCATTCAAGCTGTGGTTGAAAGTCCTTATTATTACACAAGCGGGGATGCGGGAATGGAGCTGTTGTGGTATGTCTGCTGGTGCTGGGATCGTGGTTGCTACAGCAAGCACTTATATTTCACTAACAATTCATGGTTGTTTTCAGACTAAAGGAAGAACAAAAAAACAACGACCTGGAATTGATTATGGTCTCTAATCGGGAGATTGTCATTCCGTTTCAGTGAGCACATCATAATCTCAAACACGTATATATGATGACATTCCAGCAGCATCTTCCTCGTTATGATGTTTGTTCGGTCTGGCGGAAACGCGTTTCTTAGGCGCACGTGTTTTTTTTTGTTTCGTCCGAATATTACTTTTGATATAGTTTCTGTTTTTTGTCGTAGGTTTGCTCGTTTCCGCTCGACAAAGCCGAATAATAATCGCAATAAATCAGTCCTAATAAACAATACCTTGATTGGTGTTATTTGTTTTTTTCTTCTCTCTCTCGGAATCGATTCTCGATGTTTGTTACTAGCTAGAGTGGTGCGGAGTGTTTGTTGTTGGACTGTTCAGTTGGAATGAAAATTCGCGTAAAGGTCACCACTCAGGACCATCCTCTAAAGCAGCGATATTCAACCTTCGGTCAGTCAAGGTTTTAAATTATTTTATGTATGCTATAAATAACAGAACTTAAGAAATCATTACCTATTCAGTCATTCCATGCCAAACCGATATAGTGGTTCTCATTATTTCGTCAAAAGAGGTAATTTTGTTCTTTATCGCAAAACATTAGACCCGATTTTTTTTCATTTTTTCATTATTTTAGGTCATTTTAGGTCCGAAAAATCATGTTTTTCCACTTTTTTCCCAAAAATGACTTTCTTCAAAAATTCATAACTTTTGAACCACTGAACCGATTTATATGATCGACATATTAATTTGAAGCCAACGACGAAAAATAATTATCGGTCCATCGTTTAAATTTTAAAACCCATATCTTAAAAACCAAATAAATAGTATTTCTGATATCGAGATATGTTGGGGGTCTCCGTAGCCTCATTGGTTGCGCGTTCGCTTAGTAAGCGTTCGATCGTGAGCTCAAAATTCAGGGCCCTCATTGACCATCTTCGTGTTGTTACAGAAAAACTACGTCCTCGCAACAATAATCAGCTATGGAGATCGATCCACGGTCGAAATAAGATCGATTCATTCATACAACTACTCCGCCCTGCAAGACACATCGGGCTGCTGTTCTATAAATAACTCAACAATAATCAATCAACTGTCTCCGCTGTCCGGTCTAATTGGATAATGGAAGAACGGAAGGAAAACTCTCACGCCTAAATGGCTATGACAGGTACACGATTAAAACTCGGCTCATTTACAGCTAAAATAATAAAGCCTCAAATAAACAAAAAGGATAAGAAAAAAAAATTGAGATATGTAACTCAAAAAATCCTCAGCTTTCAAGAAAAAGTATTAAAAAATATAGTGCCATGAGAACAGTAAAAAACGAGTACAATCAATAATTACGAAAATAAAATACATTTCTTATGCAAGTACATTTTTTTTAACACTCCTATACTCGCGCATTGGTCTGTCAGACCGAGAAATCAATAATTCGTTCATTTCTCAGAAAATATCAACACTACGACTTTGCGATTCTCTCTAGCTTCGTTATTCATCGTTCGTCATCGTTTAGCGTATCGCATGTGTTGGTACAAAGGGAACGTGTGCCACATTTTAACACTTTCGGTCTGACACACCGACGCGAGTATAGGAGTAACTTTTTTGAACAAGTGCCTTTTTCATATTCTAGAATATTGTTGAATGAAATGTATAAATTAATGTTAGTGGCGTGGAATATTTATTGAATATAATGCATAAGATCATTACCGGACTATTCTTATCTGATTTCAGTCCCTTTTGTAACTGGATTGAACGGATCCATATATTAACTATTCGTCGATATATTCGTCGTTAGATTCATACGTTCAAAAGCATAATATAAATGTTTGACTTTCGTATAGTTATTCGCTAAACATTAGGCTGACAAAAAAGTCCTGCGGTATTTTTTTTGAATTTTCATTTGTTCATAAAATTAGTTACAATCATCTGCGCCGTTTTGTTCGATGCCAACTATAACAGGGGTATTATCCCAACGATGCCAACTTCATAATACCCCTGTTATAGAAGCTCGCTTCTTTATTGGCAAAAAACTCGGATAGCCAATTTTCACAGGCCTCTTTTGTGGCTAACTTCTGACTACCTAGCTCGTTCGCCATGGACAAAAACAGGTGGTAGTCACACAATCATCTGTTTTAAGTCAAATATGCGCCGTTTTGTTCGATGACTTGTTCCCAACGATGCCAACTTCATAATACCCCTGTTATAGAAGCTCGCTTCTTTATTGGCAAAAAACTCGGATAGCCAATTTTCACAGGCCTCTTTTGTGGCTAACTTCTGACTACCTAGCTCGTTCGCCATGGACAAAAACAGGTGGTAGTCACTTGGTGCAAGGTCCGGACTATACGGCGGATGCAAAAGAACCTCCCATCCGAGCTTCCGGAGCTTCTGGCGCGTCACCAAAGAAGTGTGTGGCCTTGCGTTGTCCTGATGGAAGACAATGCGGCCTCTGTTTATCAAAGATGGCCTCTTCTTCATGAGTGCTACCTTCAAGCGGTCCAGTTGTTGGCAGTACAGGTCCGAATTGAGCGTTTGGCCATAGGGAAGCAGCTCATAATAGATTATTCCTTGACAATCTCACCAAACACGCAGCAGAACCTTCCTGGCCGTTAATGAGGGCTTGGCCACCGTCTGAGCCGCTTCAGCGGGCTTCGACCACGACCGTTTGCGCTTCACGTTGTCGTAAGTGACCCACTTTTCATCGCCAGTCACCATCCGCTTCAGAAACGGGTCGATTTTGTTGCGATTCAGCAGTGATTCACATGCGTCGATACGGTCAAAGATGTTTTTTTGCGTCAACGTTTGTAGCACCCATACATCGAGCTTCTTTGTGAATCCAAGCTTCTTCAAATGGTTAATAACGGTTTGATGACTTATCCCCAGCTCTTGGCCGATGCTACGGCTGCTACTATGCCGGTCTTTCTCGGCTAATTCAGCGATTTTGTCGCAATTTTCGACGACAGGCCTTCCGGAGCGTGGCGCATCTTCGACTACCTCTACACCAGAACGAAAACGTTGAAACCATCGTTGTGCGGTGGAAATGGAAACTGTATCGGGTCCATAAACTGCACAAATTTTATTGGCAGCTTGAGATGCATTTTTGCCTTTGTCATAGTAGTACTGTAAAATATGTCGGATTTTCTCTTTATTTTGCTCCATATTTGCGACACTATAACTCACGAACGACTTAACCAAACAAAACACTGTCAAGGACTATATTATAGCGCGCAAAAATACCTTTCCAACAAGCTATAGTATGACTCGATACAATGAATACAACTAGAACTACGCGCTTACAACGACACCTCGCGGAAATACCGCAGGCCTAATATAATGGTCATACATATTTATACACACTTGTGAAAGAATTTCACTTTTTGCAGTAAACAGTAAACTATAAACTAATCGGTAGCTTATGATAATTTTTAACAGTTACGGTTTCGGAGATAGTTTTTTTAATAATGGACAATATCGACAAGAAAACAAGAAAAAGAAAATCAAGTTCCTAGAAATCCTTTTATATCGTCTTTTGCGCCCCATCTAAAAAAGGCATTAATTCTTAGTTTGCCAAGAAAACAGAGACAAAGAATACTAGAAATATGCTAACTTTATATTCCAGAACCTTTATCATCTGGTAATTAACTAGAAGACATTCTTCTCTTCGATAAAAGACCCGAAAAACACGCAACAACTGCATAAAATTTAAAAAAAAAAATTTTGTTTCGAGTATTCAGTTATGCTATGTTCTGATTCTTACTCCAATGAATCGATTGTGGTGATTAATACGTTTTTATGTTATTTTATAGCTTATACTTCCATGAATTATATTCAGTTGCTTACTTTTGATTAATTACAGTGAAAAATTCGAAATTCGTTTTTTGTGTTGGAGTATCAAAAATTACTCTATTTTGAGGAGGTTGAATTAGATGACTATTCAAATATAATAAAGACGAAGAAGACATATTTTATGGAATTTTTTCATTTATTAATACTTGTCTGGATCGACCCGATCCACCAACGATAGCTCAGGGAATTTATCACAATTTCACTTTCGAACCAACAATTAAAAACGCTTGGTACTTGACAAACTACACGGATTTATTACCAGGAAGTACATTTATTTTTACATGTGAACGGATTGACTACTGGACTGAGACTAACTTCCTTTCTCAACTCTATATCTATTTCCTATTATTTCATTTAAATCTATACTTTCTATTTAATTTACACAACCATTTGAAATTCAAAGACAACAATCACTCTATAGATAACAAAATATTACACTGACAATTACCCTATCGCCTTCTCTATTTACATACACTCATACACATATCTTTGCCATAATTCGCATTTTGCCAGTGGCGCATCATCCATAGGGGGCTGCCAACTCCGACATCCTCGCCCACCCAGAAATTAGATTATTTCTGAAAATATATAAAAAACCTCTTCGACTTGGGATGGGGAAGGAAAGAATGTTTCTGATACGCTATTAAATGTCAGTGTTGTCTGGCATTGGAAGTAGACAAATTTTCTCCACTGGTCTTTTTAGTAACCCTGTAGCCGTTCTCAAAGTTACTACACGAACAATTCCATCTTCTCCTGGGTGTACTTGTTCAATTCTGCCCATTTTCCACTTCATGGGTGGTTGATTATCATCATGTATTACTACTAATTTACCAACTTCGATTGCAATAGGAGGACGCCACCTTTTAGTTCTGCCTTGCAGCTGACAAAGATATTCACGTCTCCACCTCTTCCAAAAGTCCTGAAGTTTCCGTTGTATTTGCTGCCAATTATTCAAACGATTCAATGGTACCGCCGAAAAATCTGGATCAGGTATTGATTGAAGCGACGATCCTATCAGGAAATGTGCTGGTGTCAGCGGTTCCAAATCATTTGGATCATTTGATAACGGTGTAATAGGTCTGGAGTTTAAGCATCCTTCAATTTGTACAAGCAGTGTATACATATCTTCATGTGATACTGGGGTGTCTCCAATAACTCTCAATATATGGTGTTTCGCCGATCGAACTGCTGCCTCCCATATACCTCCAAAGTGAGGAGCACTAGGCGGATTAAAATGCCAGTATATGCCTTCTTCTGCACAAATTTTCGTCACCTTTGCGTGATGTTGGGAATCTTTCAAAAGTTTCAAAACTTCGTTGAGTTTGTTCCTTGCTCCGATAAAATTGGTACCGTTGTCGGAGTAAATATCTGAGCACCTACCCCTGCGTGCTATAAATCTGCGAAGTGCCTGTATGAATCGATCTGTTGTCAAATCTGACACAAGTTCCAAATGTATCGCCTTGGTACATAAACAAACAAAAAGTGCAACATAAGCCTTGATTGCAGTTCGTCGCGGTGCGGGACGGATAAAAATTGGCCCGAAATAATCAACGCCTGCCTTCGAAAATGGTCGAGACACAGTCACGCGTGGTGCTGGAAGTTCTCCCATTAGTTGTTGTGCTGTGGTAGGTTTTGTGCGGTAGCATTTGTGGCATAAGTGAACTACTTGTTTTGCCACACTTCTGCCTCCTAGAGGCCAAAATCGAAGGCGAATTACACTCAGCATTAGCTGTGGGCCAGCATGGAGCAAATTCCGATGGTAAGTTTGCATTATCATTCGAGTGATTCGATGCCGAGCAGGTAAAATTATGGGATGTTTACTATTTTCAGATTCCTTTGAATGAGCCAAACGACCGCCAACCTTGAGAAGACCCTCTTGTGACAGGAATGGATAAAACCATCTCAATGGTGATTTGCTGGATACCATTCCTCCATTGGCCAGTGCCTTCCTTTCGGCAGCAAAAGCCTCGCGTTGGACCAGGAGAACTAGGTGGTTTTCTGCATCTCGAAGCTCAGCCGTAGTGATGAATGGATAAGTTTCCTTTTTCGGTGAGTTTTGTAGAATTTTCATTAATCTTTTCCATATTGCAGTGTGACGAATCAACGTTGTGTAGGAGGAAAACCTTGACAGATACCAGCCAATGAAATCTTCTTCTGTGGAAGCTGCAACAACAGCAGCTGTACGCCGACGTTCTGTGGAGCCATCCTTCCGGCTTATGTTAGTCGTGGATTCAGGCCAATTCTCGGGACCCTCTGCAAGCCAACTGGGACCATGCCACCAAAATTTATTGGATACAATATCGCCCGGAGAGATGCCTCTGGATATGAGATCGGCAGGATTATGTGTACCAGGAACATAACGCCAGGCACAACCCTCTGTTATGCCTTGGACCTTCGCCACCCTGTTTGCGACGAAAGTAGTCCAGTTATTCGGAGCGGATAGGATCCAGTTTAAGGCGCACGTAGAATCTGTCCAGAATGTGGATCGCGCTTCTACTCTGATAGCCTTCTGCACCTTCTCGTAAAGTTGTGCTATGAGCAGTGCCCCGCACAGCTCGAGCCTCGGAATTGTTTGCGTTTTCAAAGGTGCAACCTTTGATTTTGAAGTTAAGAGGTGAACTTCAGTATTCCCTTCTAGGTTTTGACTTTTTACATAAATGCAACCGCCATACGCTTTCTCTGATGCATCCGAAAAACAATGGATCTCCACCGACACAGCGTTAGGAATTATTATGCAACGTTTAATTTTTATTTCTCTCAGGAGGGGAAGTTGTTTGTAAAAAATTCGCCATTTCTCGCCCACCGTTTTGGGTACCGGTTGATCCCATTCTAATAATTTTTCATTATCGTCACGCAAAATCCAAAGGGATTGCATTAAAATTTTCGCGGTTGTTATTGTGGCTCCTATTATCCCGAGAGGATCAAACAAAGTGGCTATGATTGAAAGAATCCGACGTTTAGTAAGTATTGTTTCATCGTCGGTCGTGGAAAGTTTAAAATCGAATCGGAAAAAATCTTCATCAGGTAACCAGGTAAGTCCTAATGCTTTAACTGATGGTTTTGTATCTAAATTAATACAATTTTGTATCGCCAGGTTCTCTCCAGAAATTCCTCTTAATATTTCTGGGCAATTGCTCGCCCATTTCCTGAGAGAAAATCCACCGCTTTTCATCAGGCTTTCTAGTTGCATTCTCAGGTTGCATACTTCTGTTGGATTATTGGCTCCTGTGATGATGTCATCCATGTAGGCGTCTTCAATGATTACCTTGGCAGCTTCTGGAAAATGATCCTGTTCATCCATTGCCAATTGCTTTAGCGTACGAGTGGCTAGGAATGGTGCCGGTCTCGTTAGGAATTATTATGCAACGTTTAATTTTTATTTCTCTCAGGAGGGGAAGTTGTTTGTAAAAAATTCGCCATTTCTCGCCCACCGTTTTGGGTACCGGTTGATCCCATTCTAATAATTTTTCATTATCGTCACGCAAAATCCAAAGGGATTGCATTAAAATTTTCGCGGTTGTTATTGTGGCTCCTATTATCCCGAGAGGATCAAACAAAGTGGCTATGATTGAAAGAATCCGACGTTTAGTAAGTATTGTTTCATCGTCGGTCGTGGAAAGTTTAAAATCGAATCGGAAAAAATCTTCATCAGGTAACCAGGTAAGTCCTAATGCTTTAACTGATGGTTTTGTATCTAAATTAATACAATTTTGTATCGCCAGGTTCTCTCCAGAAATTCCTCTTAATATTTCTGGGCAATTGCTCGCCCATTTCCTGAGAGAAAATCCACCGCTTTTCATCAGGCTTTCTAGTTGCATTCTCAGGTTGCATACTTCTGTTGGATTATTGGCTCCTGTGATGATGTCATCCATGTAGGCGTCTTCAATGATTACCTTGGCAACTTCTGGAAAATGATCCTGTTCATCCATTGCCAATTGCTTTAGCGTACGAGTGGCTAGGAATGGTGCCGGTCTCGTTCCATAAGTGACCGTGTTTAGCTCATATGTTGCAACGTCTTCTGCCGGTGATGCTCGCCATAGGATCGATTGCAATGGTCGGTCCTTGGGATGCATATTTATTTGTCGAAACATTTTCTCGACGTCCGCTACAACCATTATTTGTTTTGTACGACAGCGTAATACAATCGATCGGAGTTCCTCTTGAATGGTGGGCCCTGTCATCAGTGCATCATTGAGAGAAATATTCGTAGAAGTTTTGCAAGAAGCATCGAAGACCACGCGTACTTTAGTGGTGCTGCTCGACTCCTTGACCACCGGATGATGCGGTAGATAGCAACGTTTGATTTCTCCGTTATCAGTTACCTTCTCCATGTGACCTAGACGACAATATTCCGTTAGAAAAGAAGTGTATTGATCTTTCAATTCAACATCTCGTGCCAATCGTCGTTCCGTTGCCTGAAGACGGCGAAGCGCTATTTCCTTTGAATCTCCCAATTGATCCACAATGCCTTCGTGCTTGGGTAAACATATGGTATAACGACCGTTGGTGTCACGCTGAACCGTATCAGTGAATATTTCCTCGCATCGTGCCTCTTCTGGTGAATAGTTTGACGTCGAACCAACTTCCTCACAGGACCAAAATTGTTTCATAAGCGATTCTAAATTATTTGAAGTCGATGCATTGCAATTTATGTGTAGTGGCTGGCCAATAGCTGTTGCACCGCCACACACCACCCATCCGAAAACTGAATCATTCAGGGCAGGTAAGTGATCACCCAATGCTATCTTTCTTCCCCCATGGAAAAAGTCGAAGAAGAATTCGATACCGAGTATGATATCAACAGGTTGGGATATGAGGAAGGAAGGATCGGCCAATTCGATTCCTTGTGGTATTTTCCATCCAGTAGTGTCCACTGTAGCAGTTGGAATGTTAACAGTGACCTTGGGGAGCACCAAAAAGTTCATTCCGCGTGAAAAATTTGATAAACGCGACCTTATTTTCGCCCTTATTCTTTGCTTCGCATTTGAAGCTAGGGATCCAATTCCTAACACCGAAATGTCTACCCTGTCTCGGTGTACCCTAAGCCGCTGACTTAATTTCTCAGTAATGAAGTTACTTTCTGATCCGGAGTCGAGAAGCGCTCGAGCTGGGAATCGTACACCTTCATCATCTTCAACGATAACGATTGCTGTTGCTAGTAGAACCTGCGACGCACATCTTTGGACAGTATTCGAAATGGATGAATCCGTGGCTGCCACGTTAGCCATTTGCGAGGTGGATGGTTCATTACCGCCGGAAGTGGAAGCGCATGGTGTTGCCGTTGATATTGATTTTGGGTTTCCTTCTCTTTGTGTTTTGAAGCATACCAATGAGTGATGACGCCCTTTGCAATGTCGACATGAATATTTGGATTGGCATTCCTTTGCTTGGTGGCCATGTCTGAAGCAATTTCGGCAAAGAGAACGCTTACGGAGTAACGTATCTCTCTCTGCGACTGACATCCGTTGAAAAGTACTACATTGGTATAGTGGATGATGGCCCTCACACGCTACACAGCCACTGAAGGTTTGTACTGCGCTATAGGATGTCCTCTGAACGGATGGCTTCTGCTTGGCAGCGGGTGGAATTTGATGCACAAATTTATCTACTGGCTTCGACGGTAGAGACTCCAGGATACGAACACGTCGCTGTAGAAAGTCTGTCAGGTCCTGCAGGGTGTCTTGCTCTTTCGTGGACGAATATTCTTCCCATCCTCTTCGAGTGGTTGAATCGAGACGAGAAGTGAGAATGTTCACTAGCAACAGGTCTCTATAATCGCCGGGCTGTACAACCTGGTCCAATGTTTGTACGATTCTCTGGAAACCTTCTAGCAAACCTTGCAAATCGGAAGTAGATTCCTTGGTGAGTGTGGGCAACTTGAAGAGTGATTTTACTTGAAGCTTCTTCAATTGCTTGCTGTTGTTGTACCTCTTTAATAACATATCCCAAGCGATTTGATAGTTAGCCTTCGTGATTTGCAAGGCATCTATCAGCGCTTTCGCTTCTCCTTGAAGACAACCCTTCAAGTAATGGAATTTTTCCACCTCCGGAAGATCCGATTTGAGATGTATAAGAGAAGTGAAAAGATCTCTAAAGCTGTACCATTCCTCGATGTTCCCATTGAACGTTTGCAATTTAATTTGCGGAAGGCGCACGTGATCTAGCGTTCCCAACATAGATGCATCGTGGCCACGAACGGACTGATCTAGAAAACCTGGCTCCTGTCTATCTTTAGCCTTATCCATCAGGAAGGATTTAGCAAAGTAATAACGCTCACTAAACTCCTGTCGTTCTTTCTGATAAGAATCTCCTTCTTCTACAAAATCATCGTGTGATTTGACATCAACCAATGTCTCTCCAAATCTCTCCCAAAGATCATCAAGCTTCTGTAGGCGCACGTTCACTTGGCTGGCGGATGTCTCTTCTTTGAACGTCTCAACAAATATCCAAATATCGTTGAACGTTGCTTGGATTTCTTTCAATTTAATAACCAATTGCTTCAATGATGGCGCCTTCTTTGCGGTGGAACTGGATGTAGGCGGCATTTTACCTCAGCGTTTTGTGAATCCGGTAAATTAAAAGGGAACTGGTGTAGAATTCTGCAATATCCTAGCTTCGCTAGGCATATACTGTATAACTGACCTTACAGAAAAACAGTTGAACCCAATGCAGAATGCGAAACTGAAGAATGACGTCACTCAATGGAATTCCAGCGAAACTATTCGCTTGCCAAATTGACCAAATTTCAGGAATATCGCAACTCAATTGCAATACCAGGGATACGTGTGAGAAGTCAGTCGAAGAGGGTATAAAACTCAATCAAAAACGTGTATTTTCTGAAGATAGCTTCGGCTAGCATATACTGCAGTAAATTGCACTAACCTGGGCAACAATTTACGGCTCCTCCTCTCCGTCTCACTTATGGGGTTGGTTGGTTTGCCTTGTACCAGGGTTCCAGATCGGTTGTATGGGTCCACAGCAATAAACGCACAGCTCAGCAGTTGTCGCTTGATGTTCCAACAGATGCTCCAAATCGGTTCAGAATGGTTGTAGAAACGACGAAATATTGGTGTAAGTATTTTGTCTTCCTAATTCGGCTGGACATATACTGAACGTAGATTTTTTACCTGGAGAAACTGTAATCCTGTCCTCGTTCAGTATCCTGTCCACACACGATAGTCCTCCCTTGGCCAACGGTGATCCTTGAAGAAAGAATGCTATCCACAAAGCAATTCTTTTGGGTCTATTGCTCTCCCAGTGATAACAATAGAATCGATGGACAATTCCTCAATTGTCTTCCGAATTTCCGATTGGAGTTGACTTCCGGCCTTGTAGAGTGTCACCGACTACCCGTTCCGATTGAAGTTGATTTCCAGTCTTGTAGAATGGCACCGATGATCCGGTTCGAAGGACCAATGTCTGGATCGACCCGATCCACCAACGATAGATAGGAATTTATCACAATTTCACTTTCGAACCAACAATTAAAAACGCTTGGTACTTGACAAACTACACGGATTTATTACCAGGAAGTACATTTATTTTTACATGTGAACGGATTGACTACTGGACTGAGACTAACTTCCTTTCTCAACTCTATATCTATTTCCTATTATTTCATTTAAATCTATACTTTCTATTTAATTTACACAACCATTTGAAATTCAAAGACAACAATCACTCTATAGATAACAAAATATTACACTGACAATTACCCTATCGCCTTCTCTATTTACATACACTCATACACATATCTTTGCCATAATTCGCATTTTGCCAGTGGCGCATCATCCATAGGGGGCTGCCAACTCCGACAATACTCTCTTCTTCAAATAAATGCCAATAAATCCTGAAAAATACACAATGGCAACATTACAGAGAAGTTCAATTTTCGGTCTGTGACACCGTGCGCGAGTATACGTGTTATGATTTTGCACGCGAGTACAGGAGGGTTAATAAAGGGCTAGCTCATTGGCTTCAATTTGATATGTCAATCATCTTAATCGGTTCAGTGGTTCAAAAGTTATGAATTTTTGAAAAAATCATTTTTGAGAAAAAGTGGAAAAAATGATTTTTCGGACCACCCTAAAATGGAAATGGTCACCCAAACGAAAAAATACAAAAATACGGGTCTAATATTTCGCGATGAAGAACGAAACTACAACTGTTCATGGAAATCTGAGAACCACTATATCGGTTTGGCATGAAATGGCTGTATTTTTTTAAGTAGGGCTACGTCTTTCAGCAATGGTGCCAAATCAGAAGACAGGGACGTTTCCGTGAAATAGAAACACCTCCTACAGACACAGACGATGTGTTTTCTCTAATATAGCAATTTAAGCTCCGCTCATTTTAAATTTATTGAGTATAAACAAGATATTCGCAATTTCTCAGCATTCACGATGCATCAGCTATCCAGCTAGCGATAAAACGGCAGCGAGGTTTGTATTCCTCAAGGGTTTAGTTTAGTTTCCAAATTGGCCTTTTTCAGGGCTAGGGGACAATAAACTGAGAATTTTAAATCTAGCAGACAGCAGTCTTTCTCAATGCTGATGTCAGAAACAGCTATTTTGTTCGATGCAGAAGAAGAACGGAAGATAGATACTTATGAGTTATCCCATAGAGGGAAATATAAAAAAATAAACTTTATTTCACTTTTATTTTTGGTTACAAAATGAATTGCCGACGTCTTGTCGGGTCGAAAATAAAATTAAACTAAACTGTTCCTACAGTACCTACTACCTAGCTGGCTAGCAGGGCACATCCGTCCAATTGCTACGTCAGGATTTCCGTTCGTCGCCGTTGGTCGGTGTGCGGTGTCAACTGTCCTGCTGGGTCAGGGAACCGCATCCGTTTCGCTGTCAGCAAGATTGTCCACGCTGCTGCCAGGAATGCCGGTTCAATGCGAAGTAATTGATAACTCCCGTTCTTCAGCTTTGATATTTTGACTACAAAAACGGTGGAAGAGTCATTATGAAGCGCCATCATTTCCAAATATTCGTACGTTTGATCATAGCTTGTGATTTCGATTTCCTGTGATTTTGAAAGTTGTATTGCCAGTTCTAGTTCCGTGGGATATAACATCGCCGTTGAGATTACACCAAGTCGGGAATGTTGGACAGCTTCGAATATGGTATCCAGTTGATAGCGAATTGTGTCCAGATTGAAGACTATGTTGAAGACTACTAATTTATATTGACTGTCTATACGCTTCTCTAGTCAGATTATTAATACTTTTTCCAAAAATATTATTAATTTTGATTTCTTCGTTTTTTTCTGTTATTAACAATTGTTTGAATTTTTTAGTGAGTTGATCTGATTGTTCAGCGTTACAAGGTCCTCGTTATCAAGGTTGATTGTTTTTATAATTGTGCCTAGAAGATCTATGCTTCTTTTCTTTCTATTTTTAGAGGTCAAGTTTTGTAAAATTAGGCTAGCTTGCCTGTGTTTTTGTTTCAGGATTTTTAATATTTCTTCTAATTGTTCATTTTGGTCCAATTTTGCGATTATTGTTTCGTATTGTCTTAATATCAAATGGAATGGCTGTAATTTAAATTCGTGAATTAGTTTATGGTAACCTTGTTTTATGAACACTTTTCCCACTTTGATTGCAAATATTGCGGGGTTGTTGTTCAGATCAGTAATTTCCAAGTGATTCGATTTCGTTATTGAAATGAGTGATAGGACTATAATTATGTTATGATGTTGCTGCAATGATAGGGGACAGAAAACAGGAAAAAGAAAACAAAAACAGAAAAAAATAAAGATTAGTTTTTCTAGTATTGCGTTTTTCTTTTCCGTTTTAGTTTCGTTTTATAGATTTTCCTTCCGTTTTCATCAAGTATGTTAGTGCGCATGTTGTCTGCATCTGTGATTTCGGTATCTTTCTTGGTGTTTTAAATTATTTCTTTTCCTTTCGAAGATCATGTCATTAGGTTGGAATACTTCAGGTTCTTCTCTGGACTTGTTAATTTTTTCAAGATCTTTTATTTTTTTCTCTTTATGGCTTGCAGAAAAGATTCTAAAGAATTCCTCTTTTTTTCTTATTCTTAGAAATACGGCGCAAGCACGACGCAAATTTCAGCGTAAACTCAGCTTTAAACTGGGCGCAAGAACGGCGCTGACAACGAAACATTTCATCTGTGTTTCGGAGCTTGCTCATTCGCAAGAGCGCATGTGTGCACAAGGAGTGGGAGCTCAACTGGGTACAAAAGTCTTGTTGCGCATCAGCACCGAGTTGCATTCTGAAGACTGATTTCACATCAACAGTTCCATTTGACGAGGATTGTCCTACATTTGTAAAATGATATTCTATGTCTTTTTTGTTCGAGAAACTCTTGCACGGTTGTAGACGTAAATGAAGCTTCTCGGTCCATGATGAGAAGGGAAGGTTTTCCTACATTTGATAGACAATGTGTGATTGCCTTTAGTATATATATTGTGTTACGGGTTCTTATGGGGATTGCCATGGTTAGTCGCGAGAGTTCGTCGCAAAGCGTAAGGAAGTTTTTACTATTTATAATGAAGACGTCCATATGAACGATTTGCAATGGTTTTGTTGGTTCCGCTGTTAATTCGTATTTTTGTTTATACGGACGTCTCTCGTACTTAGCTTTTTGACATAGTTTGCAAATATTCATGAACCTGGCGATCTTACTTCTCATACCTGGAAAAAAGAATTTTCTAGGAATGTGTGATTTCGTTTCGGTAATGGCCCTATGATTGGTGTTATGCTGTCTTTGGATGATTAAATCTTGTTCGAGTTCATCTGTGACGTCTTCTAGCATTTTTTCGGTCCAAAAGATTTTAAACGTTTTCGCTCTTGAGAAGTAGTTTTTGTGAATGGTTTGTAGACTCTTAAGTATGCGTTGATCGCAGAACAAACCGTTAATACAGGTTGGTGAAGCGTAATCTTTCAAAATGTTAATGAGAACGGCTAGACTGAATAGTTGTTTCTTGATGATTATTTTATGATAATTTCTAAAGACATTCATGGCTTCAACACTATTTTCCTCGGATGTTTCTAAAGCTATTTGATTTTTGAATTCGTTTAGTGGTCTTTCAGTTGAAGGGATAAAATCATTATCATCGGTATCAGCTGTTGAGTCATGCTGTCGTTGGACGTATTTGCATTCATTTCAATTTCAATTCTGGACAGGGCATCTGTATTTCCATTTAGCGTACCTTTCTTATATTTGATCTCGAATTCAAGCTCTTCGAGGGTTAGTTTCCAATTCAGAAGAAACATTTGATGAACTCTTCATTGTGTATAATTTTTGTGTCCTTTTTCAGACATTTAGTCAAAGTTTTGTTAACTTTGCAAAATCCAATTTCCTGTAGTATCCCAACAATCCAAGAAAGCCTTTAATTTGTGTGGTTGTTTTGGGAATAGGCCAGCTGAGATTTTTTTCGATTTTGCTAGGGTTAGGTTTAATTCCGTTTTGAGTTATAATATGTCCCAAAAATTCGCACTGTTTCTGCAGGAATTCGCATTTGTTAAACTGCACTTTTAGGTTGGCTTGTGCAAGCCATCGAAGTACTTTGTTTAGTTTATCGAGGTGTTGTTGCAAAGAATTTCCAAAAATGATTATGTCATCTAGGTAAACTAGGCAACAATTGCCAATAAGATTCCCTAGAATGCTGTTCATTACGCGCTGAAATGTCGCAGGCGCGTATTTCAGGCCAAAGGGCATGCGAATAAACTCAAAGAGCCCTTTATCTGTTCTCCTCAATTTGGTGAAATCCAGATTTCAGGTCCAGTGTAGAAAAATAAATACTACGACCAAGTCGGTCTAAAATTTCTTCAATTAGAGGAATGGGGAACTTCTCGTTCACCGTTTTCTCATTCAGTTTGCGATAATCAATGACGACACGCCATTTCTTCTTACCGCTCGCATCAAGTTTTTTTAGGAACAATTCAGATCGGAGATGTTCAAGGGGATATTGAGTTTTGAATGATACCATCTGCCAGCATGTCGTTGATTTGTTTTTCGACCTTTGCCTTGTGAATGTGCTGGTATTGGTATGTTTTTACGTGTATCGGAATATCGTCTTTTGTCTTAATGCGATATTGAATTGCAGTAGTACAAGACAACATGTCGCTTTCTTTATTAATTACTAGCTGACACGGCAAACTTCGTTCCGCCCAAAATTTGTTTTTTGTTATCAATACTTTCAAACATTCTCGTTTTCTTACTATGAGCAAGTTCATGAGCCCAATCGCAGAACTGTTCATTGATTGATCTTCTAATCGACCCCGTTGAATTTATCTTTTACTATAAAATTCCTAGTATTTCTAACAAAACTCATCATTATAATATCAGATTATTTTCAGACACAATTCTCGTTCAAGATTTTTCAACCACTTGCAAATAACATGTTTCTCCGTTACATGGAATAAATGTTTTATATAGAAAATATGATAGAATAAAGCCAGTCCTAAATCGGACAATTCCTTTCTCGAGTTCTGCTCTTATCAACACATCCGGCGATCCCTTTTTGGGTATAGATAGAAGAAGATATAGGAGTGCGTTTCATCAAATTAAAATCCATTTCCAGTTTCGAACAAAGATCAATTTCGCTAGCGCAAACATCAAATGAACTAACAGCACTTGTCACTATGTAATTGTAGAACATATGGGACTTTAATTTTCCGAATTTTCCCTTTTTCCTTCAGAGTTTTCCGAAAATTTTCAATTCTTATGTTTGGTTGGAATATTTTTGGTTGAAATATGTGTGATATTTTCATGGGACCCCCTCTCCATTCCATTTGTATGGCAGGCCACCGTACGAATTGAAGCGAATTTTTTATCAAATAGACTACGGTGGTGAGAGAACAAATATGATATCGTCACCGGCCGCACTGTTATGTCAGAGAATCAGTTCAATTCAATGTTCGCCTCAACGATATGATTGATGGAAACTGGTTCTTGGGCATTACATTTGAACGTGGCATGGAGATGGGCAACTATGGTGTTTTGTATCACTCTACCAACTCGAGCGACCAGCGTTTTGTTGAAATTTTAGAAACCTGGCTCGGAATATTCCTTGATTCTAGCAAATTGAATATATTATATTAGCAGGCGATTTCAATATTAATGCTGTTTCGAATCTTGTGGCGAGAATGCCTGGATTTTCCATTCGGTAATTTAGATGAATCAGCGGCTGTTCTAACTAATACCTTGAAAAATTGTACCAATCAGCTAGTTACGCAAAAGTTTGTACTTTTGAAAAACTCGAACAGCTGGTACAATTTGGATCTTTTGCGCCTCAAACGTGAGATAAACAAGTGGTACAACAAATTTCGTAGAACAAATGATGGAAATCATTGGAATATGTACACGATCGGGCGTAATAGATATTCACAATCGATTAAGAAAACTCGTTGTAATATATTCAGAGGAAGATTGATTAGCATCAAAACAACAGCAAAGAGCAAACCGCGGTCCATAACCTTCAATGGCACAGTTGAACAGTCTGAACCTGCTATAGTATCTAAGTTTAACGATTATTTTGTCAATAGTGTTTCATGCAGCTAATGATTTGAATCAAGTCGTTTTACATTTTTGCGTTCTTTAAGTAGATGGTTGAAGTATACGCAATTGAAATTGAATATAAATAATACTAAATTTATGGTAATTTCGCGAAATCGTTCTAATGAAAACGTCTCTATTGTAATTGATGATGAGACAATTGATCGCTTTCGGGAGATTAAATATCTTGGCGTGAATATTTATGATAAACTCAAGTTTAACACTCACATTGACAATGTCATCAATAAAATTTCCAAGAAGTATGAAATCTTATGCCGCTTGAAAAACGATATAACTATTTGTAGCAAAATACAGCTATACAAATCAATCATCTCTCCTCATTTAGACTTTTGTTCTTCCATTTTATTTCTAGCCAGCGGAAAACAAATACCGAGATTACAGTGCTTGCAAAATAAAATAATGCGATTAATACTAAAATGTAATAGGTTCACTTCCTCATTTCTGATGCTGGACGCTTTGCAATGGTAATCCGTTATCGTAAGCAAAGAATTGGTTATTTAACCATGGTGTTCATTTTTAAAGTAGTTACGGGTTGCTGCCTCGATATTTGTGTGATTGATTTGAAAGAGGAAGTGACTTTCATAGATATAACGCTAGAAACGCGAATGAATTAAGAACACCTAGTTTCTTGTCACGTGCTTCACAAAATTCGTTATACTTCAAAGGGAAAAATAACCTGGCTCTCTTCTCAAAATGATCTCTCTTTCCACGATTTTAATATAATACGCTTGGACCGCGATGACAGATACGGAGGGGTACTATTGGGGATCAATAAGTGTCACTCATTTTTCAGAATTGACCTTCCACCTATTGGAGGGATCGAGGCTGTTGCTTGTCATGCAAACATCAGAGGCAAAGACCTTTGTATTGTCAGCTTGTATTGGCCTCCGAGAGCTGCGGTTAGCCGCAAGCAACTTGTTGACATATGCTCACTCCTTCCTGAGCCACGATTGATCTTGGGAGACTTCAACTTTCACGGAACTGCCTGGGGGGAACAGTACGACGACAATCGTTCATCGTTGATATATGACCTTTGTAACAGCTTCAATATGACCGTTTTGAACAATGGGGAAACAACACGTGTACCTAAACCTCCTGTCAACTCAAGTGCTCTTGACCTCTCGCTTTGCTCGAATTCACTATCGTTAGATTGCAAGTGGAATGTAATCCAGGATCTCAACGGTAGTGACCACTTGCCAATCAAAATTTCTATCAACAATGGGTTGAATTCTTCTGAATCTATAAACATGGCATACGACCTCACAAGACACATTGACTGGAGAAAATATGCGAACGCAATTGCTCTAGCCATCAATTCCAGAGATGGTTTGCCTCCATTGGAGGAGTATAACTTCATTTCTCGTTTGATCTATGACAGCGCGGTTCGCGCTCAAACGAAACCCATCCCAGGTTCCACTATTCGTCGAAGGCCTCCCAATCTATGGTGGGATAGCATATGTTCCAAGCTTTATGTAGAAAAATCGAATGCATTTAAAGCTTTTCGGAAACGTGGAACCCCTGAAAATTTTCAGACGTATTTGGACCTTGAAAATCAATTTAAAAACTTGATCAAAGGGAAAAAACGTGCTTATTGGCGAAATTTCGTGGGAAGTTTGTCACGAGAAACGTCAATGAAAAAATTATGGAAAGTGGCTCGAAACATGAGAAATCGCCCTTCAACGAATGAAAGCGAAGAATATTCATATCGATGGATTTTCAATTTTGCACGGAAGGTTTGTCCTGATTCCGCTCCTGTGCAAAAAATTGTTCGAGATATACCACAAGATAGGTGCGATCTTGATTCCGAGTTTTCGATGGTAGAATTCTCTCTTGCTCTTCTTTCATGTAACAATTCTGCTCCATGGTCTGATAAAATAAAATTCAACTTGCTAAAAAACCTCCCTGATGTAGCGAAACATCGCTTGTTGAATTTATTTAATCAGTTTCTAGAGCATAATGTTGTTCCGGATGATTGGAGACAAGTGCGAGTTATAGCAATACAAAAACCCGGAAAACCCGCGTACGACTTCAATTCGTACCGCCCAATAGCAATGCTGTCTTATATACGGAAATTGTTGGAGAAAATGATCTTGTTTCGCCTTGATCGATGGAATGGCCTACTCTCAGGTACACAATATGGGTTCCGCAGGGGCAAGGGGACGAATTATTGTCTTGCGTTGCTTTCTTCAGAAATTCAAATGGCTTACGCCGGAAAAAAACAAATGGCTTCAGTATTCTTGGACATAAAGGAGGCCTTTGATTCTGTTTCAATAGAGGTTTTGTCAGACAAATTACACTCTCGGGGTCTGCCGCCTCTATTGAATAATATGTTATATAACTTGCTTTGTGAGAAACATTTGAATTTTTCTCATGGGGATTTGACAGTAAGTCGGATCTCCTACATGGGACTCCCCCAGGGCTCATGTTTAAGCCCCCTTTTGTACAACTTCTATGTAAGCGATATTGACAATTGCCTTACACAAATTGCAACCTAACACAACTTGCAAATGATGGAGTGGTGTCTGTCGTAGGATCAAACGAATCCGACCTGCAAGGACCCTTACAAGATACTTTGAACAATTTTTCAACCTGGACCATTGGGCTAGGGATCGAATTCTTCACGGAGAAAACAGAGATGGTGGTTTTTTCTAGGAAGCATAAACCAGCAAAACTAAAGCTTCAACTTTTGGGTAAACCGATCACTCATGCTATGTCATTCAAGTATCTTGGTGTCTGGTTCGACTCCAAATGTACTTGGGGGGGGCCATATTAGGTATCTGAGTAAAAAATGTCAACAAAGAATAAACTTTCTCCGTACAATTACCGGCACCTGGTGGGGAGCCCACCCGAAGATCTTATAATGTTGTATCGGACAACTATTCTCTCAGTGATAGAGTACGGCAGTTTCTGTTTTCAATCAGCTGCCAAAACACACCTCATTAAACTCGAGCGAATTCAGTATCTTTGTCTCCGTATTGCGTTGGGATGTATGCCCTCAACGCATACCATGAGTCTCGAGGTTTTGGCAGGCGTACTCCCACTAAAAGATCGCTTCAATGTATTATCTCTTCGGTTCCTCATCCGGTGTAAGGTTATGAACCCATTGGTCATCGGAAATTTTGAACAGTTGATCGAGCTAAATTTTCAATCTGGATTCATGAGCTCATATCATGAATTCATCACCATGCAGGTTGATCCTTCTTCGTATATTCCCAACCGTGTTTGTTTTCCTGACTACATCAATTCCTCTGTGCATTTTGATCTGTTCATGAAGGAGAAAATCCATGGAATTCCAGATTATCATCGATCGGGGATCGTTCCTACGATCTTCAATGCAAAGTATGGGCGTATCAATTGTGATAATATGTACTTTACTGAGGGGTCCTCTATGAATGAGTCCACAGGATTTGGAGTGTTCAACGAATTTTTTAGCACCTCCCTCTTCAGAATCCTTGCTCAGTGTATATTGCTGAATTGGCAGCGATTCACTGGGCGTTGGACAGCGTCGCCTCACGACGTGTTGAACACTATTACATTGTAACGGATAGTCTTAGCTCTGTCGAAGCTATCCGTTCAGTGAGGCCGGAAAAGCACTCGCCGTAATTCCTTGAGAGAATACGAGAAATTTTGAGTGCTTTATCCAGACACTGTCTGGGTCCCTTCAAATTGCTCAATTCCGGGTAATGAGAGGGCTGACTCATTAGCAAAGGTAGGTGCAATTGAAGGCGATATTTATCAGCGTCAAATCGCCTTCAATGAATTTTATTCTTTAGTCCGCAAAAATACCATAGTTAACTGGCAACGCAAATGGAACGAAGATGAATTGGGCCGGTGGCTCCACTCGATTATCCCTAAGGCTAGCCTCAAACCATGGTTCAAAAGTCTGGACTTGAGTCGGGACTTTATTCGCACCTTCTCCCGACTCATGTCCAATCACTGTTCGTTAGACGCGCTACTCTTTCGTATTAATCTTGCCGACAACAATCTTTGTGTTTGTGGCCAAGGTTACCACGACATCGAGCACGTTGTTTGGTCGTGCGAGCTGTATCTTGTCGCCAGATCGAATTTAGAAGACACCCTTCGGGCCCGAGGAAGGCAGCCCATGGTGCCGGTGAGAGACGTGTTGGCTCGGTTAGGCCTTGATTACATGTTCCAAATATAGGTATTCCTTAAAGCTATCGTGTGTGATTGTCCTTATACCCTTAGTTTTTCCTTTTCCTTTTCCTTTATGAGAGATCGGATCCCTTCTTAAGAATAAGATGAAATGTAAATACATATTAGATATAAGATAGGTTTAAGAATTGAGTGTGATGAGTGTGATTGAGAATGTGAGTGTGATCATTGCCAACATATCCTCATATCCCCTCCTTTTCCTGAAGAAAATATGTCACCCTTCTAAACTCGAGTCGACCGCGAGTAATCAATTTCCTATATTATTAACATTGGAATTAAGGAAAAATGTGTATATACTAGTAACAATACAGTAAGGAGTTCGGCTCCTTTAAACCTATGTAACTGAGCCTGTAAAAATAAACGATTTAAATAGAAAAAGGGATAAATGTTTTCAACTCGATGCCAAGACATCACGCGCAACAACACTTACAAAATTTAAGAGGCACTGTATTTCACACGTGAAAGCTGTGTTTTATCAACAGCCGAACGATTTTTAAAAAAAATTTATGCGGAAGATTTTACTGACGAAGTTTTATACGAACGGATAATTAATGTGTACAATTTTTTTGTAGTTTGTTTTAATATTTTCAATTAACCTGACGAAGTTTTTTTGTAGAAAGTGCCGATCTAGGAATGTTTCGTAAAGGAAAGTATCTCCATTTCTCTGGACGGGGATATTCATAGTCAATCCAAAAACAAGGCTGGCGGTGAACCTGTACTATGGTGGACCACTTGGCTGCAAGGACTCTTCGGGATCGTATCGGATCCGTGGCAGACATGACTGTGTATTGGCTTCTCTTTTGACATTGCAATTTTTTGAACTTATATCTGTAAATAAAATTAGTGCTTTTTTTGTGTTTGCTAAACTGATTACAATGCTGAGAAAAAATAAATAAATTATCTTTTAAATAACTCGTCTTGCTCAAACCTCTTCAGGAGAAGGTGGCATCATCATCACTGTTTTTAGCACGAGAAGAATATTCGCGATGCATACTGAGTGCGCTACGTGCATTTGCAGTACGAAGATAAAAGATTGTTTTTTGGATGTTGTTTCTGGGAGCGTAGGGATTGTTATTTTACTAAGAGATACTGAAAAACTACTTGGATGTTCAGGGAGTTCAGTGTATCGGGTTCGCTCCATTGAGGTACTTTTACACCGCAGTTCATTGGGGTATGGTTTGAACAAGATTTTTATTTGATCGTTCTCAATGATATCTGCGAGGAATCTTACGTTGTTTCAATGTCCAATGCTATTAAATTTGCAGATCATTTGAAACGCGGCAAGAAATTTTAGGTTGGGATGGCAGCAGAGAAACTATTAGAACAGTGGACAGCGAAAGGTAGATCATTTTCAAGGATATTTGTTGCAGTTTTTTCGTGGATCTGATCAAGCAAATCAGAAAAAGGTTCGATTTTGATGATTCGATGCTCAAGGCTGCAACAGTGTTAAATCCCATAAACTTTTTCAATTTGACAAGCATTAATGTTGTGATATGCGGCGATTCCAGGGTTCTACGATGAGAATATACAAGATCTGGAGAATGAATACCGTACCAGAAAACGAGCACGTGCATAATTGGTGGACAAAAAATTTGATGCCTAAAAAGATATGAAAGTTCACTCGCATTTTCGGCGCTTCGATGTCTCGTTTGTAACATTCTCACTATGCCTCACTCCTCGACAACTGTCGAGCGAATATAATCAAAACAAAAATAAGTTTCGAAATCGGCTCAGCAAAGATACAATGAACGCTATTTTGAGACCAAAAGATTTGATTGAACATCGTGGCAGCAGCTTGAAGATATTTTTAAATGATAGTATGCAATCTAGATTCATAAAAACTATACACAAGCATCATGAAACACACGAATAACTTGTAAATGTTAATGCAGAATTTGTAGTAAATAAATGAGTATTTTCTATGCTATTAACACTAGGTTTACGGACGTTTCTTATATACCTATCTCTACGAACAAGGGTCATTTTGACGCAACACACATATACAGCCATTCCATGCCAAACCGATATAGTGTTTCTCAGAATTTCGTGAAAAGTGATAATTTTGTTTCTTATCGCAAAATATTAGACTCGTATTTTTTATGTTTTCGTTAGCGTGGACATTTCGGTTTTAGGGTGGTCCGAAAAATCTTTTTTTTACCACTTTTCCAAAAATTCATAACTTTTGAATTACTGAACCGATTTAGTTGATCGACAAATAAAATTAAAACCAATTACCTGGTCTTTTTTCGAAAAATACTACAATTGCATGAAATTGGATTTTGTTCTCGTTGTCATTGATTGTATTTGTTTTTTTTTTATAGTTTACCTGGTCTCGGGACTAAGGGCGCTATATTTTTTCAAAATATTTTTTTTCTGAATGCTGAAGTTTTTTTTACATAACATATCGGAACATAAGACATGTGTTTTTTTTCCATTTTTGAGTCATGATTTCTTAAAGTTAACATGTTTTCAGTCTTCGTTCAATACTCCCATGCGACTAGATAAGATCTATGAGACTAAAATCCAACTTTTTCGGGAGTGTATTATTAGACTAGCTCATTGACTTCAATTCAACATGTAGATTATTTGAATCGGTTTAGTAGTTCAAACGTTATGAATTAAAAAAAAAAGTCATTTTTGGAAAAAAGGGAAAAATGATTTTCCGGACCATCGGTACACTTTGAAAAATCATAACTCAAGAACGAGAAAGAACACATCTACTCTCAAGAATATTTTCGAGAAAAAAATCTCACAAGAAAAAAATATTAAAAAAAATATAGCGCCCTTGGTTCCGAGACCATGTAAACTATAAAAAAAAAACAATACAATCAATAATTGCGAAAACTGAATTCTAATGTTTTGAAAGTTTAGTATTTTTTCAAAAATACCTGCTAATTGGCTTTAACTCAGTACAGGTCGGACTCGATTATCCGGGATTCGATTGTCCGGAATTTTAGACTCTTTAGGAGGTTTTAGATTATTCGGAGTATTTTTTTTTGATTTTCGGAAATTTTGAATAATTTGTATAATATTTCCATATTGGATAGCTTGGTATCAAATGAAAAGGCATGACCAGTATACAGCTATATATGGAAAATGCAAATTCAAGATGGCGGCCACTACAAAATGGCGGATTTCATTTTCGGATTTATGAAATGAGTTATTAAATGAAAGGGCTCGACTCGTAGAACACAGTTATTTATGAAAAATGCAAATCCAAGATGGTACTACAAAATGACGGATTACATATTTTCTAAAAACCCCATCAATATGTGTATCAAATGAAAGGGCTTGACTAGTAGAACATAGCAGATGATGAAAAATCCGCAGTCCCCAAACAACTAATTATTTTTAAATGGTTTAATTCAGCTTGACCTGCTTCTATGTCTGTTTGAATGTTTGTAGGGTTGTCCCACATTAATAGAAAATTGACCCCGTTCCTGTTTAATGATTGATCTGAATTATCTGCTTTTTCCTACTAGTCTAGAACTTTCTTTTGATACCCATATTGATGAGTTTTTGAAAAAAAATATATATGGCGCTATTTTTTGATGGCGGCCAATTTGGATTTGCATTTTTCATAAATAACTGTGTTCTACTACTCAATCCCTTTCATTTGATGTACATATTGATGGGATTCTGAGAAAATTTGTAATCCGCCATTTTGTAGCAGTTGCCATCTTTGATTTTCATTTTCCATAAACAATTGTGTTCTACTGGTCAAGCCCTTTCATTCGATACCCATATTGATGGAGTTTTGGGAAAACCCATATTGATGGGATTTTGAGAAAATATGTACATAAAGGGTGTGTCACATCAAATTGCATCACGGAAAAAACGCTGTAGAAATTCGCCCAGTAGACCGATCCTTTTGAAAATTTTAGATAGTAAAATAAAAACTATTAAACAACTTTTGGCATTTTCTTTTTATTCATACTTCGAGCCCAAGCCCGTATGCTCGCACCTTCCTCTTTACCCCGTCCATAAGATTCTGTACAACGTCAGGTTGTAGATTTTTTTGAACAGAAATCCATTTTCTCTTGAAATCCGCCTCCGATTTGACAACTTTTGGGTTCTTCCGGAGGGCCTGCTTCATAATCGCCCAATATTTCTCTATTGGGCGAAGCTCCGGCGCGTTGGGCGGGTTCATTTTCTTTGGCACGAAGGTGACCCCGTTGGCTTCGTACCACTCCAACACGTCCTTTGAATAGTGGCACGAAGCGAGATCCGGCCAGAAGATGGTCGGGCCCTCGTGCTGCTTCAATAGTGGTAGTAAGCGTTTCTGTAGGCACTCCTTAAGGTAAACCTGCCCGTTTACCGTGCCGGTCATCACGAAGGGGGCGCTCCGCTTTCCGCAAGAGCAGATCGCTTGCCACACCATGTACTTTTTGGCAAACATGGATAGTTTCTGCTTGCGAATCTCCTCCGGAACGCTGAGTTTGTCCTCTGCGGAGAAGAACAACAGGCCCGGCAGCTGACGAAAGTCCGCTTTGACGTAGGTTTCGTCGTCCATTACCAGGCAATGCGGCTTCGTCAACATTTCGGTGTATAGCTTCCGGGCTCGCGTCTTCTCCACCATGTTTTGCCTTTCGTCGCGGTTAGGAGCCTACTGAACCTTGTATGTACGCAGGCCCTCCCGCTGCTTGATCCGCTGGACGAATGAACTTGACAAATTCAGCTTATTGGCGACATCCCGGACCGAACTTCTCGGATCACGTCTAAACCGCTTAACTACGCGCTTGTGATCTTTTTCACTGACGGAGCATCCATTTTTGCCGTTCTTCACCTTCCGGTCGATGGTTAGGTTCTCGAAGTATCGTTTTAGTACTCTGCTGACCGTGGATTGGACGATTCCCAGCATCTTACCGATGTCCCGATGTGACAACTCCGGATTCTCGAAATGAGTGCGCAGGATTAATTCACGACGCTCTTTTTCGTTCGACGACATTTTTCAAAATTTACGAAAAATTTACAGTGAAGCATGGCCAACGTGATCTATACACTCTTATCTGATTATAAGCGAAAGCTGAAGATATAATTCCTAAAAATTAAATTTCTAAAGCGTTTTTTCCGTGATGCAATTTGATGTGACACACCCTTTAATCCGCCATTTCGTGGCGGACGCCATCTTGGAATTTCAAGATCATGGAATACGCAGTTTTATAATGACACCAGAGATAAAGATGTGTTCCAAATTTCAGATCAAACGGTCAACAGGAAGGGGGTTAAATTTCTATTGTTGTCGTACAGCGCTACAGGCAAAGTCACAAAGTTACAAAGTCACAAACATACAAATGGGTCAACCTAGATAAAACCGTTCAATAAATAAGTGCAAATCATAATTATATTACGTTTACCGAGAGAAAATTAGTTTTTTTATGACTCGATTGTCCGGAGGATTCGATTATCCGGAGTGAAAAAAAAAATCAATACTCCGGATAATCGAGTCCGACCTGTATATCGTTCATTTGAATCCATTTTTTCCACTTTCCTAATTAAAATCGAAATGCGTCAAAATGACGCGCCCCGTGAATCTAGTGTTAAAATAGATTTTTGTCTGCAACGAATAAAGGGTGTGTCACATCAAATTGCATCACGGAAAAAACGCTGTAGAAATTTAATTTTTAGGAATTATATCTTATATGTGCTCTCCCGTGGCCGAGTGGTTAGCGTCATAACTAACATGCCGGGTGTTCGGGTTCGATTCCCGTTCTGGTCGGGGGAATTTTTCGTCAAAGAAATTTCCTCCGACTTGCACTGTGATCACGCGTATTCTAGAGCTTGCCACTCAGAATGCATTCAAGGCGTGTTATTTGGCATAGAAATCTCAACTAAGTACTAATAAAAATGACGCAAGTAATACTACGTTGAGACGGCGAAGTTCCTCTAGGAACGTTAGTGCCATTGAAGAAGAAGAAGAAGAAGAAGAATTATATCTTCAGCTTTCGCTTATAATCAGATAAGAGTGTATAGATCACGTTGGCCATGCTTCACTGTCAATTTTTCGTAAATTTGGAAAAATGTCGTCGAACGAAAAGAGCGTCGTGAATTAATCCTGTGCACTCATTTCGAGAATCCGGAGTTGTCACATCGGGACATCGGTAAGATGCTGGGAATCGTCCAATCCACGGTCAGCAGAGTACTAAAACGATACTTCGAGAACCTAACCATCGACCGGAAGGTGAAGAACGGCAAAAATGGATGCTCCGTCAGTGAAAAAGATCACAAGCGTGTAGTTAAACAGTTTAGACGTGATCCGAGAAGTTCGGTCCGGGATGTCGCCAATAAGCTGAATTTGTCAAGTTCATTCGTCCAGCGGACCAAGCAGCGGGAGGGCCTGCGTACATACAAGGTTCAGAAGGCTCCTAACCGCGACGAAAGGCAAAACATGGTGGGGAAGACGCGAGCCCGGAAGCTGTACACCGAAATGCTGACGAAGCCGTATTGCCTGGTAATGGACGACGAAACCTACGTCAAAGCGGACCTTCGTCAGCTGCCGGGCCTGTTGTTCTTCTCCGCAGAGGACAAATTCAGCGTCCCGGAGGAGATTCGCAAGCAGAAATTATCCAAGTTTGCCTAAAAGTACATGGTGTGGCAAGCGATCTGCTCTTGCGGAAAGCGGAGCGTCCCCTTCGTAATGACCGGCACGGTAAACGGGCAGGTTTACCTTAAGGAGTGCCTACAGAAGCGCTTACTACCACTATTGAAGCAGCACGAGGGCCCGACCATCTTCTGGCCGGATCTCGTTTCGTGCCACTATTCAAAGGACGTGTTGGAGTGGTACGAAGCCAACGGGGTCACCTTCGTGCCAAAGGAAATGAACCCGCCCAACGCGCCGGAGCTTCGCCCAATAGAGAAATATTGGGCGATTATGAAGCAGGCCCTCCGGAAGAACCCAAAAGTTGTCAAATCGGAGGCGGACTTCAAGAGAAAATGGATTTCTGTTCAAAAAAAACTACAACCTGACGTTGTACAGAACCTTATGGACGGGGTAAAGAGGAAGGTGCGAGCATACGGGCTTGGGCTCGAAGTATGAATAAAAAGAAAATGCCAAAAGTTGTTTAATAGTTTTTATTTTACTGTCTAAAATTTTCAAAAGGATCGGTCTACTGGGCGAATTTCTACAGCGTTTTTTCCGTGATGCAATTTGATGTGACACACCCTTTATTTTTGATGGTACAGATTTTTGGATGAAAAATTACAGATGAGAAAGATTTTTAACCTCTCTGGTACAGATGAAGATGCGGCAACATGGCGCGAAACAATAGCACAAACCAAAACATTGTTAATAGAACCAATTTCCACAATATTTTTCCAAGCATGTTATTCCTAAAATGAAAAAAACAGGAAGTGAGTTATATCTATGGTATAACCGCAAAGGTGACGTAGGATTATCGTTGATTTAGAGATCATTTGTTTGAAGTTGAATCTAAATCCATTCTGAATGAACGAATAAATGAATATTTGGGGGACTTCGAGAGCGTTAGCAATATAGGATACGAAAAACCTTGTTCTGAAGAATAATCTTCAGAAGTTTTCCTGCTAACTGCACTTAATTGACAAATCACAAAAATGTATTACATGGATTTTTTATGGATAGAAAACATTAAAATAAACTCTTTCACATGAATGAATTTTTAAATTCCCAGAGGAACTGGCAGATTATTTTCCGAATCTTTCTCGATGCTGAATGGCATCCAAACGGAAAGAATTCCGTGCGTGTATGTGTGTGTGTGTAGCAGTTGCCTCGATGGTCACCTTCTCTTCTCTTGAAGGATCGGCTTCTTTGTGCTCCCTCACTGTTTCAAACAAACTGCTTGCGTTTGTTTGCGGGCAGATCTCGATCCTTCGCCGTCCAGCACCCTCAGCATCGATGTTGTCTTGTCGATGTCCTCACGAAAAATGAATGCGTCTCACTTTTTTTTTTTTGCAACTTAAATGCATTTTTATTCAGATGTTTTGATATTTCAATACATATTTTACAGTTCAAGTGACACAGTCTGGGCTTTACATCTTTGGTTCAGCTTTTGGATTGAAAATCATACTGTTGAGCAAAAGTTCCTTGTTTTTAATTTGGCAGTTGTTCACCATTTTAATGGTATTGTTTGAAATTAAATTTGAAAGAGACTACTTATAAACTACTAACTAACTAACTAATAACTAACTAATCTACTATATACAAATTTTTTATCAGGTCAAATTCAGAGGATCTAGATTTCTCAACAAATTTAGCTTTTGTTTCATACATAATTGCATCTAAATAGTTTTCGGATATTAGCCTCTTGGTGTAGATCCGAGATCCTTGTGTCAAAAGGACGATCAAGAATCATCCTCAATGCACGATTTTGCGCCACTTGGAGTTTGTTCCTGTGAGTCTGAGCACATGGCCCCCACACCACAATTGCATAAAGGATGGCAGGAGCTATGATTTGATTGTAGACGGCCAGTTTGTTCACCTTTGAGAGACGGGATCGTCGATCAGAGGGTACAGAGATCGAACCAAAGCGGAACACCTATTCAAATTCTTCTCCACGTGCTGACGGAAGAGGAGTTTCTGATCTATCACTAGCCCCAAATATGTTACTTCAGCGGACCACTCAATCCTTGTGCCATTCATCACCATAATGCAAGATGGAGGAGGTTTGAGTTTGGGAGACTGCCTGTGCAGGAACATGATTGTTTGGGTTTTGGAGGCATTGATTTTAATTTTCCATATGTTAGCATAATCAACAAAGGCGTCAAGGCATCGTTGAAGCCTATTTGTAATTTCACGAGGCATCCTCCCCTTGACGGCAATTGCGGTGTCATCTGCGAACAGAAAGAACGCGCAGCCATCTCCCAGGGGAGGAGTGTCAGAGGTGTAAAGGCTTTACAGCAAAGGGCCCAGCAGACTTCCCTGCGGGACCCCTGCCTGGATGGAAAATGTGTTTGACAAACAGCCATTCAACGATACCCTGAACGACCTTTGCTGAAGGTAACACCGGATGATTTTCACGAGATAAATTGTAATGTTAAACGAACAGAGCTTATATACAAGCCCGTCATGCCAGACACAGTCGAAAGCCTTTTCGACATCCAACAGTTCCATGGCTGTGGACTTGGATACAGCCCTGTTCCTTTGGATGGTGTTCATCACTCTCACTAGTTGGTGGATAGTCGAATGCCCCCGTCTAAACCCAAACTGTTCAGGCAGGAGGATGTTGTTGACCTCAACAAATTTTTGCAATCGGAATAAAATGATTTTTTCACAAAGTTTTCCCAGCGCTGAAAGGAGGCTGATAGGTCTGTAGCTTGAAGGTAGAGTTGGATCCTTCCCGGGTTTGCGGATCGGCACGATCTTCGCTTCTTTCCAGATGCTTGGATAATAGTGCAATTCCAAGCATCGATTGAAGATGTTGCTGAGCAGCGAGTAGAATTTGGGAGTGAGCCTTTTCAGGATCAGGTTGAAGATTCCATCAAACCCGGGAGCCTTCATATTCTTAGTGGCCTTCAACGCTGAGCAAACTTGTTCTGCGTTGACCTTTTCTTCCCGAGGTATGGCACAAGGGGAGGTATCTAGTTCTTGGACGCACTGCGCAACCTGCTGTTCGAGCGGACTAGCCATATGCGAGCAAATGCGACGATGCAATGTGATTGCCTATCGCATTCGCTTTCTCAATAGGCGCAACGAGGAGACTATCGCCGACCTTGAGAGGAGGAACTGGTTTCGGATGGTTTTTCAGCACTTTGGCAACCTTCCAAAATGGTCTGGAGCGATCATCCAAGTTTTGTACGGTGCGCCCGAAGCTGTTGTTTCGAAGAGAGACCATCCTGGAAGCAATCTGAACAGGCAGATCGGCCATCTCTTCCTTTCTGCCGAGATCCCCGGTCCTCTGAAACTGGCGTCTACGCAAATTTAGCAAGCGGATCAATAGTTGAGTGTGAGAGTCAATAGCAACGAACTTATCCCTCACAGGAACACGCCGCACACACGCCACGTCAGCCACGGAGATGGCGTATTGAAGTCCCTCTAATGCTTGGTTGATGTCCTGCACTGAATGCAGCAGCGGGTTCTCCTCGAGGTGATGGTTCACCATCATTCCAAACGCCAGCCAGTTGACGTGATGGTAATCCTTTCGAAGGTAGATGGCTGGAACAATGTTGACCCCTACTTCAGCAACCACCGGCAGGTGATCGGAGCTGAGATCGTTGAGCGCCACCGGCTTGGTCAGCATGATGTTTGAAAGGAAGATGTCCAAAGTCGATGGATTTCCCGCAGGTGAGGTGAAGGTCGGCTCGTCCGAGAACTGTACCGCATACTGCGCATGCTGCGCGTGGTCGAAGAGAAGCCGCCCGTTTTGATTTTGTCGGTAGTTCCGCCAATCCTCATGGCGGACGTTGAGATCACCCCCAACAACAAAGCGAGAAGAGGTGCGAGTAATGGCAGTCAAGTAATTCTGGAACTGACGCGCCATCCTGTTGCGAATGCGTCTCACCACCAGAATATCGCTTAAGTATGCTTTTTGTGCGTGATTGAATCGAGAGAAGGCGTGGTTTACTATGGCAATTTGGAAGGCAAACTAGAGGGGAATGAACTCTCTGAGCTCGGAACTTTCGGCGACTGAGCAATAATCGATTACGTGCGCATACAATATTGGATACGGAAATATCCTACTGATGGGGAAGAATAATCTTCAGAAGCTATCCTGTTAATTGCGATTGATTGAAAAATCACAAAACCAAATGTATTTGGTCACAGTGTTACATGGATAGAAAACATTAAAATAAGCTTTTTCACATGAATGTATTTTTAAATTCTCAGAGGAACTGGCAGATTATTTTCCGGATCTTTCTCGATGCTGAATGGCATCCAAACGGAAAGAATTCCGCGCGTGTATATGTGTGTGTAGCGGCTGCTTCGAGTTCTTCCCGGAGAACCGTTTGTGGCATCACTCTCTTCCTGATGGATTCCCTTCTGGCCTAAGGTGCACAAACAGGCTCTTGGTGACACCGTTCATCCGCGCTTTCAGGATACGAAGAGCTTCACCACAACAGCGACAACATGCTCCAATCGCTGTTCAATTAGAACTGAGTGGATTTCCGAGCGGCACTCGCTTATATACCGATTGGTGATTTCAATAGCCTGTTTTGAAAGCAATTTTAAGGCTATTGAAACAAGTTTTTGGATCAGAAAGTAACAAGTATAAAACGCGTAGACATTTTATCTTTCGAATGAAGTGTTTATCATACCATTTCGTTCAGTTGTTTAGGAGCTATTAACGCTCAAAATCTCGGTCTCCGGCGTAACGCTTTCGTTTTCGAAACTTTGATTTTACACCCCGGTATAGAAATGAAAGACGTAGTCCTACGCCAAAAATTATAATGCTGAAAACAAGTATTCATCCGGCATAAGGTTGCGAAAAGCAATATAAAATGAGTTTTTGCACTTATTTGACATCGGCAGTCTAAGTGTTAAGAAGGCTTCTCAGTACACAAATTGATATGAGACTTGATCTCTATGTGAGAACCCCTTTTCCAATTCTATAAGGCAAAGAAAAAAGAGCTACGGGAGACGAGAGACTACGTCAAACATCAAATTGTTCATTACTTCTTGGGAAAACATTATCCTTCCGTCTCGAAAGCAAGCATTCACGTCATCGAACGGTATCAATTATAAACCCTACCGAACACACACTGTGTGGAGTGTTATAATTCGTTCAGATGATCTCTTGAGGACCGTTTTGCGTGCAGACGAATAGAAAATGCTACATGGAGTGGTATCCTCTTCCATCCGTTCCAAACCACCTCTTCAACTTGAGCTTGGAGATGGTCGATTCGACCATGTTCTCCTGTTCGTGTAGCAACTTGTGTAGAGATTGTACGGAAACAAAAGCAATAACATTAGTGCAGTCCACCTCACTCCACTCTTGGATGGGGCAGAAAATTTCTGTTCAAACTCCCGTTTCTACTGAGAGTACAACCACTTGATTGAAAATGCTGGCTCAGGTTCAGGCACACAGCTCTAAAAGTTTCTAAGCAAGTTCAATTATCAACAGTCGTATGCGAGAGTACTCCGCGTGACCCATTTTTCACATATCAAACATAGTTAGATATAGTGAGGGGAAGGGAAAGGAAGAAACGTAATCATATAGCACCTATTGGAACAAACAAAATAGTTAGCTGGAAAACAAACTGCTCTTCAGTTGGTGCCAGGGAACATTGACCGAGTTGATTCGCAGTAAAGATAGACCAACGAAAAAAAATAATAATCGTACGCACGATTTTGCAGAGTCGCAGTTTTGTGTGGGATTTGCTCTACCAGAGGTTGAAAATAGTGAATATTGAGAGAAATCTATGTATTGATCAAATTATTATCTCCACTCAGAATGGGTTCATTTACAGGGAAGTAAATGATCAAATCAATTCGGTAAATATGGGTGGTGGTGGTTTGCCAATTTTGAAGGTACAGGGCGGACTCGATTATACATAGTCTCCGATTTCTTTCACTGTATATAAACGAATCCTGTATATAAAAACGTTGATGGGCCGAGGGGCACGGGCGGGATCTTGACATTGTGTGATTATGTGTAGTAATTGCACTTGAATTGAGTTTTTTCATTGTTTAAAATCTGTAATTTTTCCTCTTATTATACGTCAAATGGAAGCCCTGAAATAACCGTTTCCTGTATGAACTTGTACCTTTAAACGGGTTAAATGAAATAACGTGGTAGAATCCGGAATCAACAGCGGCGTAGTGAGAATAGACAGCGCCCCCGACAAATTATGAATTATGACAGTTGATTCGTATTTAGTTGCGCAGTTGATTCGTATTTAGAATGCTAGAATTGTCATTGCCTTGCGTGCTTTAGCTGAAACAAATTTGCATCTAACTCAACGTCTGCTAGCGATTCTTTCTCGATCGAAAAAACTAGAAGTGGGTTATATCTTTGATATAACCGCAAAGTGGACGTAGGACTAACGTTGACTTAGCAAAAAATTAGTAACAAGCATATAAATCTCAGACATTTCATCTCTTATACCTACCACTTCGTTTAGCCGAAAAAGAATTATTAACGCTCAAAGGGTTCATCGATTCTTCCCCGGAAATACCCAGCGCAACTAGTACCCACTCCCCAAGCCACGACAACTGGAATAATCGTTGATCCGGAGCAGGATTATTAACATTTGAGAAGGAATTGATTCCTCCTAGAAAGTACACAATAAAAATAAGGCCTCCTTCTCAACATTTCCAACTTCCCAATAACGACGATCGATTGCAACATTCGTAAACAAATATTGATATGTAATATAATATCCACAACACCATATCATATCGCGTTCTTCACTATCAAATCCATAGTCAATGGCACCCATCGATACCTCGGTTTTCGCTAAATGCTCCGTTAGGTCCGACTGCAGAGGAGAAATGGAAAGCGACAAACGGGAGAAAGATATGTTGGAAGTTGAAAGAAGATTGGCAGAAAACTTCAGCATTTTATCATTCGAATAATGTGATTATCATACAACTTCGTTTTGCCAGAAAGAGATTATTAATGCTCAAAGGAGGAATCGAGTCCTCCGAGGAAATATACAGCGCAAATTAGAATCGACTATCGATTGCGGCATTCGTACACAAATAATTTTATATCACAAACTATTGCAAATTTCATATTCTTCATTATCAAATCCATAGTCAATGGCACCCATCTGTATCGAATTATCATCGACACCACACTTTTCTCTATACACTCCTTTCAGTTCGACCTGCAAAAACTTTCCTAAACTCTAATGGGTTATATAAGGTAATAGCACGCTCTCCTCGGATACGACGGGCCAGCTGGATGTGACGCGTTTTGCGTGGATAGCACACAAATTGGTATCTTCGAATAGGCCTCCTGCAGTGCCATATCCTCGGAACTTTCGGCTTAAAGTCGGTTTACCAATCGACCAATTGAAAGTCCTGGGCAATTCCACGAACCAAACGCTGCAAAGGTAGCTTGCGGATCAGCAATTCGGTCGGCTTCTGATAGCGACGAATTTCACGCAAAGAGATGGTATCGATGTGGCTTCTTCACACTTCCTGCGGCTGATGCGCTTTTCCGAGCTGCTTCCGTGGTGCCTTACCACCGGTAGATTTACGAGCTGTCTGCTTGGTTCCGATGAAACGAGTCCTCACGGTGCGAAAGTAGAGGTAGAAATGAACGAAAGCAAAGGAAGCGTCATATTATAAACCATAACAGTATGAAATGTAAATCCCACCCCTTTTATTATGTTCGTAGCATAGCCTGAGAGAGAAATGAATAACATCGAATTAAGTATACACTAATGTATTTGAATCCGGACGCTTTTTGATCCGGACACTTTGCATTACATTCAATATCATACTGCAGCCATAGAATTTTGTGCATGTTGAAATAATGCGATTGATTAGTAACCATCATGCGATTGATGCGATTGATTAGTAACTATCAATCGTAAACATCGTTTGCCAGTGCGCGTAGAGCGGGAATTCCTTAAGATTCATTGCACCTCTGTATGTATTTGGTCGCAGCATTATATGAGTAGAAAGCAAATAATCGCTCGAAAATTACATGATTTTCGCGATGTGAAACATTTTCCCTTTTTCATGTTATGCATCCAATATTGGATACGAAAATTTTCTACTGATGGGGAAAAATAATATTCAGAAGCTTTCTTGTTAATTGTGATTGATCGAAAAATTACAAAACCAAATGTATTTGGTTGCAGTGGATAGAAAACATTAAAATAAACTCTGTCGCATGAATGTATTTTTCAATTCCCAGGGGAACTGGCAGATAATTTTTCAGCAACGATGATAGCAACGAGAGTTCCGCGTGTGTATGTGTGTGTGGCGGCTGCTCCGATGTTTCAAACGGAACCGTAGCATCAGTCTCCTCCTGATGGATTCCCTTCTGGCCTTAGGTGCACAAACAGACTCTTGGTGACACCGTTCATCAGCGCTTTCATGATAAACGAAGTTAGCTTCACCACAACAGCAACAACATGCTCCAATCGCTGTTCAATTATAACTGAGCGGGTTTCCGAGCGGCGCTCGCTTATATACCGATTGGTGATTTCATTAGCCTGTTTTGAAAGCAATTTTAAGGCTGTTGAAACAAGTTTTTAGAAGAAAAAGTAACAAGTATATAACGCGTAGACATTTTATCTTTCGAATGAAGTGTTTATCATACCATTTTGTTCAGTTGTTTAGGAGCTATTAACGCTCAAAATCTCGGTCTCCGGCGTAACGCTTTCGTTTTCGAAACTTTGATTTTACACCCCGGTATAGAAATGAAAGACGTAGTCCTACATCAAAACATAGTCAGAGTTATTCTATACATTCTATTGCCGAAGTCGCCCAAACAAGAATGTGAAGAAGCAAATGAAAAATGAACTTCACGTCAAGCTGATGTTGATGTTCATACCATTGGTGTTCATTGATAGTGTTGTTTCATATTTATCGACTCTCGCTTGAGCAGTAGGTTATCAATACAAGGTAGGCTGAAATTTGCCGTATTTGAATGTCGTGAACGTGAATATTTTCGAGACTGATTGCGACATAAAGGGTGTTCAGATCAAAAAGTGGTCAAACTAAATTGCGTGTAAATCGATTATTTGTTTATTAAAAAAATCAAATTATCTTTCTTTTTGAAGTTCAATATATATAAAAGACGGAAAAAATATTCAGTATTCAGTATTCAGTGAAGACACTCTTTCACGTAAATTTCCTGGTTGACGGTCCCGATTGCAACGAAAATGTCGCTTTTCAAGGTACATACACACAGGTACAGATAACTTGCCAAACGAGATATTTCTTGGCAAACTTTGATAGTTTAATATGCTTGCAAATGTTTGCCACCTTTCCCCTTCCGGTTGCTGTATAATACTCTTGTCCGGGAAGCTGTCTGAAGTCTGCCTTGACGTAGGTTTCGTCGTCCATTACCACGCAATCAAACTTTGTCAACAATGTCGTATACAGCTTCCGAGATCTTGTTTTTGCCGTAAGGTTTTGCTTATCGTTGCGATTTGGAGTCACTACCTTCTTATAAGTCGCTAGTCCGGATCGTTTTTTAGCTTCATGCACGGTTGTAGACGATATTCCCAACTTATTTGCGACATCTCGACCGGAGAGGTTGGGGTTGCGCTTGAAAGCGCTAGCCAGTCTTCTGTTCGTCACTGCGGCTCCCGGCTTTCGATTTCCACCAGATCCAGGTTTTCTAGTTGTCGACAAACGTTCCCCGAACACTTTTATTACTTTAGTGACGGTTGATTTTGCCACATTCAACGATTTTGCTATTTCTGCGTGCGTGTAGTTTGGATTTTCAAGACGCATGTACAAAATTTTGATTCGTCGCTCCTCTTGCTTTGACGCCATTTTGATAACTAAAGATCTAATGTCAAAATCCAAATAGAGGCATCATTCTACACACACACACCTACAAAATGAGGGGTGATCAGGTTTTTTATATGAATGATTAGACAAAATACGGCGAATTTAAGTTGACCACTTTTTGATCCGAACACCCTTTATATTGTGTTATATATCATTAGACAGGAAATTTATCCAGATTTTTTTTTTGCTTGAAACATGAACAGTGAATATAGTAAGAAAAGTAAACAATTTGACAATTTAATTGGGTATGTTTTCTATCAGTTTTTAGTCGTTGATATATTGAACATCCACCTAAGGATGCGGTCGTGTCGTTGGAGAAATCTTCAAGAATTATACATTTTACATCTGCCATGCAAGGGTATAAAAGTTTTAGATTACCGCACGGTCATGAACCATTTTCGGGGTAACAATATCGAACAATCACCTGACCTGACCTGGAAGCAATTTCAAGTTGCTCAAATTTGAATGAAAATTTTTATTCGATGTTGTTTCAATACTTAGTAGACATAGTCCCGACCCTAACTCAACTTTTTATCTATTGATCTTCTTGCTTTTCAACCAAAATATCATTCAGAATATAAAATAATTATCAGAGACTATACTCGTTCAAGATACCTGCAGAGAATGTATTATTCTGGTACACAGAACACACAATAGAGCCATATTTCATTTAATTTTTTTTGTTTTAGAAGCGTGTTTATTTCACTCGAAAATTCATAACAATTTACGCTTCACAGAAATGGAACACGAAGCTCAATGACTGGTATTTAATTACATCATCACTTAATTACACTATCGATTTCCTCCGGGCGTAACCCTAATTTTTTGTAATTTTGCCATCCAGCCGAATAAATTCAGCAAGGTGTGGAACCAAATACATATAACGTTGTAATGAATCTCATTCTACATTTCATTCATTTTTGTGTTTGAACACATGTTTTGTAATATCATGACAATGCATGTGTTTAGACATGGCAATACCAAAGGTTGCGTCGGTGTTGTTCATGATAGCGCCTGGCAAGTGAGTGTATTTCTCCTCACACAGGTTCTGATTGTTTAGAATCGCAGTCGTTCGCTCTCTACCTCTATATCGTTCGCAATTCATTCTACTTTGAGATTGAACGTTAGGAACATTAGAAACATTAGTACCATAGAAGAAGAAGATGGAGAGTGTCGTTTGAACGGTGGGTGTCAACGATGAACTCCAGATTGTTGTTCTTCTTCGAATCACAATTTCTCGCGTCGCTGTGTAGTGGTCTACCATGACTTCAGCAATGTATTCAACGACATACGCATTGAATGTATACATGTGTTCTCCAGTCGGTGTTATATAATAATTGATGAAAATAACATGATCGTCAAATTGCAAACCGAGCATGTATGATATGAAGAATTTCAATAATTCATTATTTTTTTTTTTTTATCCAAAATATATATTTTTATTAAGGCTCATATGGCGTCAGCCTAACGGGGCCGGGAGTTCAATATTTCGACAATGTTTGCTTACAACTATGTTAGTAATATGTAACCGATTACTCGCGGTTGGCTCGAGGTTAGTATTACAAGTGTTCTCGTAATTGGGATGTTGCTGTCTCCAATGCTCTGTACGTGTGCCCGACACGGGATACTTCCTATTGGGATGCAGCTGACCATTAATCAGCAACGCCCCCCAGTATGTACCCCATATCTAGCGTGGTGCGTATTCTCGACTCGAGGAATCCAGGATAGAATGGTCACTAGCCGGCGCAATCATCAGCTTGTGTAGAGTTGTCATAAGTGGTACATCCTTTGGCTCTTGTTGAATGATCAGTGGACTGCACAACCTTTGGCCCGTGCATCTGTAAAGAGTGTGTGTATGTAGTGCCGCGACTAAGTAAAAGTTTATCGTTTGGATAGGAGGGATATGAAACGGGGACACAACGAAGGAAACATCATTAAACGTTGACATCGGCGTTTCTGAGGAACAGGTATAGATGAAGCAGAAGATCAGGATCACGGCTACCTAAGATATCCCGGACGAGGATATCCGATTGTCTGCCTTGTACTCTCAGTGCTCTAGAGAGCTGAGAGCGAGCAGCATGGAACCGGATACACGACCAGACAACATGCTCGATGTCGTGGTAGCCATCGCCACAATCACAAAGATTGTTTGCTGCGAGCCCAATGCGATAGAGATGCGCGTTTAGGTTGTAGTGATTGGACATAAGCCGAGATATCACGCGAATGAAATCACGACCTACATTCAATCCCTTGAACCATGCACTCGTCGAGACCTTAGGGATAATCGTGTGTAACCAACGACCGAACTCATCTTCACTCCACATGCGCTGCCAACTTACGAGCGTATACTGACGAGGAATGTGGAAAAATTCATTATAAGCAATTTGCCTTTCAAAAAGTGTGCCTTCTAAAGCGCCCACCTTAGCTAACGAGTCCGCTTTCTCATTCCCCGGAATCGAGCAATGAGAGGGAACCCATGCTAAGGTAATCTTGAATAATTTTTCGACCAAAACACTCAATAGTTGTCTTATTCTTGTTAGGAAATAAGATGAGCATTTATCAACTTTCATTGAGCGGATTGCCTCTATTGAGCTGAGGCTGTCTGAAAAAATAAAATAGTGGTCGATGGGCAATGTTTCAATGATCCCCAGTGCGTAGTATATCGCACTCAGTTCAGCAACATACACGGAACAAGGATCTTTGAGTTTGAAAGAGGCACTGGAATTTTCATTGAAGATGCCGAAGCCAGTGGACCCGTTTATGTATGAACCGTCAGTAAAGAACATTTTATCAGATCTAACTTTTCCATATTCTGCCGAAAATATCGGCGGAATAGAATCGGAGCGTAGATGATCTGGGATTCCATGGATTTTTTGTCGCATGGACAGATCAAAAATGCATTATGTTTATTCAGAAAATCTTCCAGCTCGCTGGCAATACGCATGGCTTTAGCCGAATTAAAGTTATTGACGCATGTGTTCAATGAAGTGAACTTAGCGCCATCTGTCATTTAACAACGTAAATAGATTCGCTCTCTTTGAAAAACAAACTACGGGTCGATTTTTTGAATATTATTTATACCAAAGATGGGGGGTTAACCTTTGAGGTTATATATAGTTTTATACCAAATTTGAGAAAAAAAATTATAGGAGGTTGTGTCCAAGACACGACCGCATTGTTGACGTAGAACTACGCTGTTATTTTATATAAATCGCTTGTTTATACCTTCGGATATTATTCTATAATGCTGTGAAATTTTCGAAACAACTGCTTAGTAGAATAATCTCTGAAATAGTTTTTTCATTGTAGAATCAGTTGACGATAATTGATTGATGATTCATTCTTGTTCTCGTAAAACAATACACTTGCTGATCGTATGTCGCAATTTATTTCATGTCATTGCATTGAAAATTTACCTCGAATGCTATTCCAGTGGCCGTTTTCGCAATTGACATAGACTCGGCAACAGTCGATTATATACATGTTGCACCAGCACCATTATTCCACATCTCATAACTACATCAATATATTTTTGGCACTGCATGAAAAGAACAATGACAACACTTGCAAGTATCAAATATCATACTACATGTTATTTAGGATTGTTTCAGTGGAATCGCACCTCTAGGCATCGTTCGTATAACGTAAACCAAGCGCCAAACAAGCGTTTGCCATAGCATGCATACAGAGCCATACATTGGTGGCTTGAAACTACTAGGAATATGAACAGTTTGCCAAGAGCGACCGCCTTCACCCCCAGCGGGGGGAGCTTGATTTTGGTTGATGCCTGGGTAACGGCGTTTACATTTTCGACCGACGCGCCGAAATCGCCTACTTCGCTGTTGTTCGATGCGGTGTCACACTCGCCAAGGCTCGGTTCAGCGCGAGCGCTTTTCACTGCACCAACATCGCGTGCAACATTAGATGACGCTTGCCTCGAAATTTCATTGCCCCTGGCATTGCGTTCGTTTTTTGCAGGGCTCGAGCCTGCCTTCCTCTTCTTCTTGCTCATCACAAACTACGCGAAGCGTCCAATTTATGACGCGGGAAGAAAAACACACGATTCGAATAACGAATAACGAACAGAAAACAGGAAGTGGGTTATATCTATGGTATAATCGCAAGGGTGACGTAGGACTATCGTTGATTTAGAGATCATTATGTGAAGTTGAATCTAAATCCATTCTGAATGAATGAATGAATGAATATTTGGGAGACTTCGAAAACGAGAGCGTAACGTTGGAGGCACAAGGTTTTATGCATCCAAAATAGGATACGAAAAACCTTGTTCTGAAGAATAATCTTCAGAAGCTAACATGCTAACTGTACTTGATTGACAAATCACAAACCCAAATGTATTTGATCACAGTGTTACATGGAAAGAAAACATTCAAATAAACTCTTTAACATGAATATATTTTGAAAATTCCCAAAGGAACTGGCAGATTATTTTCAGTAACGATTAGATATTTCCACATTTTCCTCGATACTGGAAGCCCACCAGTGGTTAATGCCAACTCGATAACCACCTGTTAATAGCACTTGATTGAAACATATTTGGTCACAGTGTTACATGGATAGAAAACATTCAATTAAACTCTTTCACATGAATATATTTTGAAAATTCCCAGAGGAACTGGCAGATTATTTTAAGTAACGATTAGTTATTTCCACATTTTCCTCGATACTGGAAGCCCACCAGTGGTTAATGCCAACTCGATAACCACCTGTTAATAGCACTTGATTGAAACATATTTGGTCACAGTGTTACATGGAAAGAAAACATTCAAATAAACTCATTCACATGAATATATTTTGAAAATGCCCAAAGGAACTGGCAGATTATTTTCCAGCAATGATTAGATCTTTACGGAACTTTCTCGATGCTGAATGGCATCCAAACGGAAAGAGTTCTGCGCGTGTATGTGTCGATCCTTCGCCGTCCACCTCCTCCAGCACGTTAGGCAACGATGTTGTCTTGTCGATGTCCTCACGAAAAATGAATGTGTCTCACCACCAGAATATCGCTTAAGTATGCTTTTTGTGTGTGATTGAATCGAGAGAAGGTGTGGTTTACGATGGCAATTTGGAAGGCAAACTAGAGGGGAATGAACTCTCTGAGCTCGGAACTTTCGGCGACTGAGCAATAATCGATTGCGGGCGCATACAATATTGGATACGGAAATATCCTACTGATGGGGAAGAATAATCTTCTGAAGCTATCCTGTTAATTGCGATTGATTGAAAAACCACAAAACCAAATGTATTTGATCACAGTGTTACATGGAAAGAAAACATTCAAATAAACTCTTAAACATGAATATATTTTGAAAATTCCCAAAGGAACTGGCAGATTATTTTCAGTAACGATTAGATATTTCCACATTTTCCTCGATACTGGAAGCCCATCAGTGGTTAATGCCAACTCGATAACCACCTGTTAATAGCACTTGATAGAAACATATTTGGTCACAGTGTTACATGGATAGAAAACATTCAATTAAACTCTTTCACATGAATATATTTTGAAAATTCCCAGAGGAACTGGCAGATTATTTTCAGTAACGATTAGTTATTTCCACATTTTCCTCGATACTGGAAGCCCACCAGTGGTTAATGCCAACTCGATAACCACCTGTTAATAGCCGCGCGTGTATGTGTGTGTAGCGATGTCTTCCCAGGGAACCGTTTGTGGCATCACTCTCCTCCTGATAGATTCCCTTCTGGCCTAGGGTGCACAAACAGGCTCTTGGTGACACCGTTCATCCGCGCTTTCATGATAAATAAAGAGCTTCACCGCAACAGCGACAACATGCTCCAATCGCTGTTCAATTAGAACTGAGTGGATTTCCGAGCGCCGCTCGCTTATATACCGATTGGTGATTTCAATAGCCTGTTTTGAAAGCAATTTTAAGACTATTGAAACAAGTTTTTGGATCAAAAAGTAACAAGTATATAACGCGTAGACATTTTATCCTTCGAATGAAGTGTTTATCATACCATTTCGTTCAGTTGTTTAGGAGCTATTAACGCTCAAAATCTCGGTCTCCGGCGTAACGCTTTCGTTTTCGAAACTTTGATTTTACACCCCGGTATAGAAATGAAAGACGTAGTCCTACGTCAAAAAGCAAACGACGATATCCAAGTTGGATTACCACTGGTGGGGTCCAATCTTAGATCGAAGCGCAGCGAAAGCAAAGTGAACTGGATTACTCAACAGTCCGATGCCGAATGAAAGTTTGCCTCAGCGAGATCCACTGTTTATACTCTAGGCAAGTATTCGCCTTCATTCTTCTACTTTTCCTTCGTTCACGGAGACTTAAAATCCTACGATTTCCCCTTCGTTGGTCGTCGATAAGTTGCTCGTTATTGATAGCTCTGTTCGGGACAGCACACAAATGGACAGAACAAATGTATGGGAAAATGGAAACGCTTAGAGTTTTCATGAATTTTAACCATTTACGAACCAGGGGATTCTAATGTATAGCATATTAAACAAATCTTAGGGAATTTCCGATTCGTTTGGTGTGTAAATCGCCAAAATCCATTCGCGGCAAAAATAGTTATTAACGTTAACTTTATTTCATACAAACGTGACCTGTTTTCTGATTTGGCACCCTTAATGAAAGACGTAGTTCTACGTCAAAATAGAAATCAAAATTATTTAGATTTTTTTCGCATAGGGCCACCCTAATCGGTATTAAACATATGGTAATTGGTACCCTAGCGGTATCATATATAGTTTACGTCATATTCTCATGCCTACCAAGTTTTTTGTGCATAATTTCTTGAAAATCGTTCGAGCCGTTTCGGAGGAGTTCGACCACGAACAACGTGACACGAGATTTTTATATATAAGATTGTATGTTGTCCGGTTGGACTCAATTCATGTTTTTATCGTGTAGGTCTCACTACTAACAATTTGTGTAATTGTGGTCCAGGATGTCATAATATCGAGTATGTTGTTTGGTTATGTAAAAATGCAATAAATGAATTAAAATGGCTGCTGACTTAGAAAATCGAAAGGGTATACCCACGTAAATCAGATTATGATAGCTTGAGTAGTCGCGATCTTATAGGGCTATAAAGTTATTACAAACAATGTTCCGGGCAACGTGGTAATGAAGGAGACAATGCTATTTTTATCTATAATATATTTTTGTAGTCATAGATAGATTTGACTCAGGCTTATAATTATGTAGGTCTTAACTATTCAGACTTTGGTTTAAAAATGATACATGATGACTCTTTGTCATCTTCTGCATGATTGAAAAAACAGATGAAAAGGGTAGTAATGGCTTTAATGGTATTTTTGTGTACATTTTTGAAAAGAATGCGGTAGCGAATTCTACCACGATATGTCATCTAACCCGTTAAAAGGATACCAGTACATACAGAAAACGGTTTTCCAGGGTATCCATTTGATGTATCAAAAGAGAAAAAAATTCAGATTGCGAACAATGGAAAACTCAATTTAAATGCAATACACACAATCACAGTCCTATGTCAAGATCCCGTCCGTGCCCCTAGGCTCAGATCCATCAACTTTTTTCTTCTGTATCCACATAATCACAGATCAGTTACTATCGTTTTTGTTCGCGATGTATTTACAGGTCGGGCTCGATTATATACAGGCTATATATATAAAGGGTGTGTCACATCAAATTGCATCACGGAAAAAACGCTGTAGAAATTCGCCCAGTAGACCGATCCTTTTGAAAATTTTAGACAGTAAAATAAAAACTATTAAACAACTTTTGGCATTTTCTTTTTATTCATACTTCGAGCCCAAGCCCGTATGCTCGCACCTTCCTCTTTACCCCGTCCATAAGGTTCTGTACAACGTCAGGTTGTAGTTATTTTTTAACAGAAATCCATTTTCTCTTGAAGTCCGCCTCCGATTTGACAACTTTTGGGTTCTTCCGGAGGGCCTGCTTCATAATCGCCCAATATTTCTCTATTGGGCGAAGCTCCGGCGCGTTGAGCGGGTTCATTTCCTTTGGCACGAAGGTGACCCCGTTGGCTTCGTACCACTCCAACACGTCCTTTGAATAGTGGCACGAGGTGAGATCCGGCCAGAAGATGGTCGGGCCCTCGTGCTGCTTCAATAGTGGTAGTAAGCGCTTCTGTAGGCACTCCTTAAGGTAAACCTGCCCGTTTACCGTGCCGGTCATCACGAAGGGGGCGCTCCGCTTTCCGCAAGAGCAGATCGCTTGCCACATCATGTACTTTTTGGCAAACTTGGATAGTTTCTGCTTGCGAATCTCCTCCGGAACGCTGAATTTGTCCTCTGCGGAGAAGAACATCAGGCCCGGCAGCTGACGAAAGTCCGCTTTGACGTAGGTTTCGTCGTCCATTACCAGGCAATGCGGCTTCGTCAGCATTTCGGTGTACAGCTTCCGGGCTCGCGTCTTCCCCACCATGTTTTGCCTTTCGTCGCGGTTAGGAGCCTTCTGAACCTTGTATGTACGCAGGCCCTCCCGCTGCTTGGTCCGCTGGACGAATGAACTTGACAAATTCAGCTTATTGGCGACATCCCGGACCGAACTTCTCGGATCACGTCTAAACTGCTTAACTACGCGCTTGTGATCTTTTTCACTGACGGATCATCCATTTTTGCCGTTCTTCACCTTCCGGTCGATGGTTAGGTTCTCGAAGTATCGTTTTAGTACTCTGCTGACCATGGATTGGACGATTCCCAGCATCTTACCGATGTCCCGATGTGACAACTCCGGATTCTCGAAATGAGTGCACAGGATTAATTCACGACGCTCTTTTTCGTTCGACGACATTTTTCCAAATTTACGAAAAATTGACAGTGAAGCATGGCCAACGTGATCTATACACTCTTATCTGATTATAAGCGAAAGCTGAAGATATAATTCCTAAAAATTCAATTTCTACAGCGTTTTTTCCGTGATGCAATTTGATGTGACACACCCTTTACAATTTTGGACACAATCATATACAGTTCGATTTTTTTTTAAATTTTAGTTGGCTATTATGAGTACAGGGGGGTAAAAAACGTGATTTTTGAAGATTTTGATTGAATTTTCACCATGAATTGTTTATAACGATATTGCAGCGAAATTTCGAAAAGATAGACGTTGGGTGTCAAAGAACAAATTGCGCATTTTTAATTTGGAGCCAGTTGGAAGTAAACAAAGTCCGAAATAAACAAAAAGTTCTATAACTCTGTCATAGTTGAAATTTGACCATATGAGTAGAAGGATTTTTTTTACATAAAATATGGTCGTCTTGCATCTTCTGAAAGAATATGGATAAATTTATTTATTTCATGTCTGAAGGGTGTTTTCCGGTTTTGCGGAATGAATCATGATGAATCTAAAATTTAATTCTTCTTTTATATACAAGAAACGAAAAATATGTGTGTGAAAAACAAATTAAAATTGTTTCTTGACTCGATTATATACAGTGAAAAGAAATCGGAGACTGTATGTTATCGAATCCGACATGTACTCTGAATATATTAACAGTATCTATTGCGTGTTTGCAATTACAATCGCTATGAGATAAGATAAGATAAGATAAGATCAGCACTTTTTTTTAGCATTCATTTCATGTATGAAAATATTTCAATAAATAGATAAATACTTTTTGATTGAATTTATGATACACGCATATGGTTTTGAATGGTTAGTATTGTGTTCTGTTTTCATTTGTATTTATAATTATATATTTACTAGCTGACCCGACGAACTTCGTCCCGCCCAGAATAGATTTTTTGATTTGAATACTTTCCAACATCCACGTTTTCTTACTAAGTGAACGTTAGTGAGTCCAATCAGTGAACTCTTCATTGATTGATTCCTTTTTCACCCTTTACAATTTCCTTTTACTATAAATTGTCTAGTACTTCTACAAAAATTCGTCCTTATAATATACAACTATTTTCAGACACAATTCTCGTTCAAGATTCTTCAACCATTTGGAAATAACATGTTTCTCCGTTCCATGGAATACATGTTTGATACAGAGAATATTACAAAATAAAAACAGCTCAAATCGGACCATTCCTTCCTCGGGTTTATGGCACACCAACACATTTGTCCTCCCATTTTGTTTATATAGATAGAAGATATAGGAATGCGTTATTCCGTCTCTAAATCCTTTTCCACTTTCGAACAAAAATTAATTTCGTTAGCGCCAACATCAAATGGACCAACAACGCTTAGCTGATTGTAGAAGATATGGGAATTCAATTTTCCGAATTTTACGATTCTTCTCTCCGCTATATTTATCTACGGGAAGAGACGAATACAATGAAATATAGATGACTCAAATTGAACCATTCCTTCCTCGGGATTTGCGCGTACCAACACATTTGGCCTACCATTTTTATTTATAGACTAGCTGACCCGGCAAACTTCGTTCCGCCCAAAATTTGTTTTTTGTTATCAATATCTTCAAACATTCACGTTTTCTTACTTAGCGCAAGTTCATGAGTCCAATCGCAGAACTGTTCATTGATTGATCTTCTAATCGACCCCGTTGAATTTACCTTTTACTAAAAAAATCCTAGTACTTCTACCAAAACTCATCATTATATAATATCAGATTATTTTCACACAAAATTCTCGTTCAAGATTTTTCAACCACTTGCAAACAATTGTTTCTCCGTCACATGGAATAAATGTTTGATACAGAAAATATGATAGAATGAAGACAGATCCCTCCCCTCTTCTCCCCTTAGAGAGGGGGGAGGAGTGTCTATTCACCATAGAAACGTTTCGTGACACCTAAAATCTTCATATGCCAAATTTGGTATTTTCTTGATTAGTTTTCGAGTCATGCAGAAATTTGTTTTTCATTTGAATGGCATCTCCCTCTTAGAGAAGGGATGGAGTGTCAAACCACCGTGAAAACATTCATTGCGCCCTAAAACCTCCATATACCTAATTGAAACAAAAGAAAAATTGAAAATCGTTCAATTCTTCCTTGATTCCTTGATTAGTTCTCGAACAATGCAGTAATTTGTGTTTCATTTGTATGGCAGTCCCCCACCCCCGCCGCCCTCCCTTAGAGAGGAAGAAGGAGTATCTAACCACCATAGAATCATTTATTGCACCCTAAAACTTTCACATGCCAAATTTGGTTTCGATTAATTCTCGAGTAATGCAGAAATTTGTGCTTCATTTGTATGGCAGCCCCCCTTAGAAAGGGGGTGGAGTGTCTAACCACCATAGAAATATTTATCGCACCATAAATCGTTTCATTTGCTTGATTAGTTCTCGAGTAATGCAGAAATTTGTGTTTCATTCGTATGGCAGACCGCCCCCCCAGAGAGGAGGGTGGAGTGTCTAACCACCGTTAAAATATTTATTGCACCCTAAAACCTTCTCATGCCTTCTATATTTAGGTTCCCATTTCATCAGCTTCAGTTCGAAAATTATATTCAATTTGAACAAGGAAAGTGTCACCCCTGTCCTGGTGACGGACGACGAACGTTTCAAGATTTTTAAAACAAACTTGTGAAAAGACTGCAATGTTTTACCACATTTAACATGATCCACCCTGTTCCCGTCTGAACTTTCCGTAAGCATCTAAACACCCGCATTTCGGTCGCACTTCCAGTGAGTTACTTTCCACTCAGCACGAGACCCCACTCTCCGTTAAACTTTTCACCCACACCAAACACACGCTTCCGGACAGAGATGCGAGCTACGGATGCTGAGCAGATCTCACTCCCAGATTCCTCTCGCGGATAGAGCACTCTCCTCGGAGAGCAGAGAGCATCGCTATTACTGTCCTTGCACTGTGGAAACTCCGGCAGACGGCACCATATCCCACGAGGACACGAAGTAAGGTCGAGCTGGTCGAGAGTTGCACTTTCGCAATCGAGTTTCGAGTAACCGAGTCTCCGCGCTGGCTGGCGGAAGTCGTCACCGCCGTCACGAGTGGTGGCTGTGGGTCCTGTGCACACAGGGTGGATGCTGTGAATGGCTTTCACTTTGGGGAAGGCGCTGTTTTGCCGTCAGTGTTGGATGTACAGTCGTTCGCTTCGTACGTGGGAATCGCATTTTCTGTGACTGTTCATCTGTAATCGGGCTGTCCCAACGTTGTGTGTACTTTTGCTGCTGCTGTTGGGGTGGAGGGACTCATCTCTTCCACAGACGGGTGGTTTTTATTGCGTGACTGAGGGATACCAATTTGGCGGATCGTTTTTTTTTCTGCTCCCCACTCGCCGCAGTAACGGATTTCTCTGTTGGTGATGTGAATTGCCGTGAGGACGAGTTCAAAGTTAATGGAAAATGACTGGTGAACCGCTCTTAGATCTAATGGTTGATAGCGCCCATCCCCCGCACTGAGAGAGGGTTGGGGGACGGTGAGCTAGGTTAGGGAGTGGAAAAAAGGGATTCTCCCACTCGGTGGGAGGCCCGAGGTGCACTTTGATAGGCCCTGTCGAGAGGCACACTCAGCGCCGCCCTGTTAGGGGTCTGAAACATAGCGAGGTATCACGAACCGTGTGATTGATGGAACGGTGTGCGTTTCGATACCGATGGTTTTAATTTAAGTATGAAAAATTGAACGCCGTGATCCCACATTGCGGAAGTGATGAAACAGCGCAGTCGAAGTGCTTTCCAATGATGAAAAGATTTTCACGATTGCTGGCGAATATCTGGCAAATGAGAGTCGAGAGTGGCTTGAATCGAGGCTTCAAAGTGGAACCCTCGACTGTGCATATGTTCGAAATCACAGTTATTTTTGTGTGAAGCGTACGTGATTGCGGAATATCGATACAAATAATCAAATTTAACGTGGATATTGGTAGGAAGAAGAAAAAAAGCTGTCCCAGCCTGCGTCGGCGGCTGATCGCTAGAGAGGAAAGTCATAAAAAACGAAAATAACATACCCGTAGGCGCCAACGTGTGTTTTCCGATGCCAATTACTTCGCGTGTGCATATGGGTGTATGAAACAGTGGGAGTGGGTATCAACGAGGGAAATCCGGAAAATCCGATTTCCGTACCAGAGCCCGCCGTAAGGGAGGATAGGAGGCGCTGAGGACGTGCCAACGCCGGTTCTATCGTCGAACCAAGTGAAACCTTGTGTAACCGTGTCGATACCGAGTGTGTGTGTGTCTGTATGGTAATATGTAATTAAAATTCACAACAGCAGGATAGTCGCTCTCCCGTATACGTGCGTGATTATAGCCCAACGACTCATCTGTTCCGGAACAAGTGCGTAGTGGTTTATTGATATGGGAGTTTGCGAATGTGAAATTATGGTGCCGCGGAAAACCGACACAATCATGGTGAAATGGCCAGCATGAAGCCACGAAGAAATGGGTATGTTACATATGTACACTATCACAATCTTAAGGCTCATTATCATTAGGCAACGAGTATGGGACGGATATTCCGTGATGGACACAAATGAAATTACTTTTACCTTTACTGACTTGATCTTTTTTAGCTTTCTTCACACGTGAAACACGACATTTACGTGGAGAAATTAGTTGTGAAGTCAACTGTTGAAACTTTTTTTTAGTTGATTATATTTTTTCTGGACTTGGTTATTTCACTAAATGAGAAATCTAATTTGTTGGAAACTACAACAGGCGTTACAAAATCTTTGTGCTTAATGTTCAAGAGAGCTGCGTATATACTACAATCAAGCATGGAATTAGTGTACACCAAGGTTTTTTTACGCGGTTTTTTCAAAAGTTTTTTTACGACGTTTTTTTTACGCAGATTTTCCAATTAGCGCAGTTTTTTTACGCGGATTTTCCAATTAGCGCGGTTTTTTTACGCGTATTTTCAAATAAACGCGGTTTTTTTTACGCGGATACCGCGTAAAAAAATCCACAGCAATATTACATCTCACACTCCGCTCACATTTCGTCTTTATGCTCCGTCAGAGCATATGACGATAATCAGTGCTTGCGACGAAATTTAGCGCTTATGACGAAAATTAGTGCCGCACTCTATCACGATGCTTACGTAGATTTTAGGTGACCTTTTTTTTTTACGTGGATTTTCCAATTAACGCGGATTTTGCAATTAACGCGGTTTTTATTTACGAGGTACGTATCCCCCGCGTAAAAAAAACCTGGGTGTATGTGATTTCGATGAAGTTGTTTTTGTACTAGTACCGAGGATTTACGGAAAGTTTTACAATAATACTCAATTCAAATAAATCTGAAGTACACAAAATTCTTGTCAAAGGTTACGACAGTTACAGTACTCTGTCGGAAACAACAACCAGATATTGTTTAAGATACTCATACCATTATGATTTTAATGTTCATGATATTCAACGCTCTGCTATATCGGCAGAGTTTGATAGAAGGCCGAATGAAAGCATCACGGGAGATCGCTATCCACTACAACTGATGCGTCGCAGCCATGTGTTAATGGAGAAAACGCCGTTAAAAACAAAAACGATAACTCCCGTGGAATTTCCGGAGCTTTCGTTTCCATTCCGGATTCACATAGGCGCGTTTTCTCGAGCTTACCACTTAAAATACAGGAACGGAACCTGAACGATTCGTTGAAAACCTAAAAACATCCATATTTCCAATATGGTCTGTTGGTAGGACCACGTTGGTGTTATTTAATATAAGCTGTTGAAACTGTACGGAACCATCACTAGGTAACAGTATTGAGTTCATTTGATGCACTTGGGCGGAGCACCAGGCGCAAAACTGCCGCAATACGAGCAGAGGCACGAAAAAGTGATCATCATGACAACGCCCGGAATCATGTTGAAAAACCCGTAGAAACTTACTTGGAAATACTGAAATGGAAAGTCTGATCCTACATTTCTCAGATATTGCGCCATCTGATCATATTGCATCATTCAATGGTCCATGGTCTAGCTCAGCGGTACTCAACCTTTTTTTCAGATGGGCCACAAACACGTGGTAGACATGGTGTCGCGGGCCGCTTGTGTCCAAGACACGATCGCATTGTTAACGTAGGAATTATGATTGTCGAAAAACAAACATTATAGTAATTCAAGAATGAAACTTTTTAGCAAAAATATTTGGTAGCACTGAGGGCCGTTGAATGAATGCTCTCAGTGAGGGAGAGGTTTCATTGTTTGCGAATGTTTCGCAAACTTCCAGTTTCCACAGAAGAACACAACACTCACTGCTGAAAATAGCTTTTTTCACACCCGGCTTTAAATGCGTTGCACTTTGATGACATTTTAAACCCTGAAACAATGCTCGAATTCACGAAAAATTAATTGATCGATCGGAATGTCACCATTGAATCATTCACGATTTATTAGTCATCTTGCTAGCGACCATTTGGCAGCGACAGCGGCAGCATTCCAAATGGTCTTTGTCAAGGCCGAATGTTTTATTGAGTTTTCCAAATTGGCCTTTTTTAAGGCTAGAGGCGTATTAACTGAGGAAGTCTGAGAATCTGAGAGAGCCTCTATAATTCAAAACATCATCATCATTACACCAATAAATCCGAACACGCTTCCAAATTTACAGAATCTCTCTTCCACCATAAATTCAACAATTTGTACGTGTGATTCAATTATACGCAACAATCTCCACATATCTGTATGAAAACTCGCACCATGTTGGTTTTCATACCGTTATGTGAAGATTGGTTATATTTTTAAAATTTTTTATGCTTAACTTGTGCAAGCTCTGCACGTTCGTTCAACATGGTAGCAATACAGAAACTGGAACCAGCCAGGGTGAGCACGATATTTATACTACTTTCACGGCCATCCGACGACATGCATCATCTACTGAGTTCTTATGATTTCACCAAAACTTATAGATTTTTTTGATTTCATTTGTTGGCTTTTAAAGCTGTGAAAAATTAGGTCAATAATTAACAAACATCACTTATACACTTTTTATCTTTTGAAAGTAATTGTAATACCACTTCTCTCAACCGGCAAAGAGATGTTAACGCTCGAATCCTTGCTCCCCAAATGTTACATATCGTTTTCGAAATTTTCAACTTGCACTCCAGTACAGATGCAAGAATGATGTGGTGCAAAAATAAAGAAACACTCTCCACCAGACGGTGTGAAAATCAACACAGTGTCTCCACCGAACATACATCACTATGTGGATACCAGTCTTTCATTTGCCCTTTCTATCGAACAAATCAGCTTTGTCTGAAATCAGTATTGAGAAAGACTGTGGTCTGCAAGTTCGAATTATAGAGGCTTTAAAACTTCAATTTATTCGGCTTTAACTTTGAAAAAAAAAGCCTATTTGGAAAACTAAACTAAACTCTGAATCATGAATGTTGTGAAATCGCGAATAGCTTGTTTATACTCGTTAAATTAAAAAACGCTCCATTTTCTATTTCTATTTCATAAAACCGTGTTCTGTTTTCTGATTTTGCACCATTACTGAAAGATATAGCCCTACGTAAAAAATAGGTGATGATTTCATAGGTTTTCGTTATTGTTACACATTAAAAATAGTTCAAAATAAAGAAACACCAGATGGACCAACCGGAAAAGCCTGCCGGGCCACATGTAGCCCGCGGGCCGCAGGTTGAGTACAGCTGGTCTAGCTGATCAGCAGCTACGCTTATATGATGATGTTGTTTCCCGGACGAATTTTCATCTGTGTGTTTGTCATCATAGAATCCATAACAAAAAATTATAAGATCCTTATATGATTCCCTTCTTCCGTGTTATTCAACTAATTTTCGTTCTGAAAATGTTAAAATAGGCAACAAATCTAAAAATCGTTGTATGCTCTTACATTCTATTCGAAATTAATTGTAGTTAAAGTATATTCTAGTGAAATATACGAATGTTACATATATTTCTTGTCCATGTTTTATTGGCAGAAAGATGAAGACGTTTACGGATTATTGCCAACGAATGCTTCATCTGAACAGGAAACTATGCTAGTCGAATCGATGGTTGCCACCGGTTCAAATCAACAGCTTATCAAACGCAAACGGCCGCCTTCTAGACCTAGCATTCGTCAGAGATCCTAGCGTAGTTGAACTAATCGTGCCTCCATCTGCCCTACTTAGAATCGATAGTCACCACATGCCGTTTGTTCTTCGCATTGATGTAAACGACAACATCCTGCAACCTTCTGGGGACACAATTCACACCGAGCTGTAATAGAGCTGTATCTGATATCGACTGGGCTTTTTTGTTTCTCGGTAAGGATACCGACGAGACTGTACGTATATTCTATGACTCTCTGAATGCAGTCTTGAATAAGCATGTTCCACGTAGACGATTCACGGGACACTCCTACAAGCACGCTTGTAGGACATCTGAGCTGAGATGACTTTCAACGGTAATAGTGCTGATTCCCCGGTAGAAATAGCAAATCTGTTCGCAGATCATTTCGAGAAGGTACACAGCACCATTTCACCAGCATTCTCACCTGACAGTCTCAGGAATTGTACCGCTTTTGAATTGAATTTACGGCTATTTGAAATATCACAGCACGATGTGTCATCTGCCTTGAATAGTTGGTGATTTTTGAATAAATTTAGCTATAACTTTGTAGTACGAAGTTTTCCGTTAGAATGTTATGAACCACAATGAAGCTTACCTTTTACCCTTTCAATGAAAAATAACCAGAGAATTGATTAATTGACATTTTTTCTTTTATTTAACGTCTTTATATTTCAGAATAAATTGACCAACTAACCCTACACACGGGGTAAGTTGGTCAATAATAGGCATGTTTTTTTGAGCAAATAATAAACGTTTTCCGTTAGAAGTGTCCTTCAATATAAATTCATCAATTAAATCGAAACAAAAACAGTTAATTAAAATAATGTAGCAAGTAAAAAAACAAATTAATGAAAATTTCAAATTAGCATCGTTGTTGAAAATTAGTCTCTTTTCTAGCGATTTCGTCTCTCTTCCACTTTGTGGCGAACCAGAGATGCCAGGTTTGACGACATGTCTCCGTTTTGAAGACATTTGATTTTGTGAAGACATTTGAAGACATTATGAAATATATGAAGACATTTCAGTATGATAGCGTACGTGGATTTTTAAAAGATATTATTTCCATGAAATTCTAACTATTGACCAAAAATATCGTCAAAAAAGTAGTCTAAGCGAACGAAGCGGTCTGAATACATATTGTCTATAGAAGACATTAGCTCATTTGCACTCGATAATTCGAATGATTGTGACATTGGATGTCTATTAGTTTGGCCCTACTATGCAATAGATTAACCTTGATCTTTCAAACGACCACTTCACAAATCGAAGCTTTTCCGGTTACATACCTTTTCTACAATTAGTTTCATGGATATGGTTTGAGTTACAACCAAACTTTGAAAGCTGAAATGAACAAATAGAGTTATCACAGTCCCGTTTTTGTGTGAAGAACTTTCCTCCGATATTATGGTGAAGACATTTTCTCGTACCATGTCAAAACTTTTGAAAAAATCACCTGGCATCCCTGCGGCGCACCGTTGTACCGTTCGCCCCAAAGTACATAGAAATAGTCTCCAGGTATGCTACATTACTCAATGCATTATTGTGAGTTCTGATATTCAATGATAGCGTTTATTATATTTAATGGAAATTTTACAGCAAAAAATATAAATATGACAATTATATTGCAAGTGGTTTGTGTGGTGGTTGTCTCGTTTCAAAGACACTGGGGTTAGCAGTAATATCTATGCTTTCTATATTTATTTATAGCTTGCGTGATGAAACACGGCATACCTGAAAATGTTATATGCATTGCTCTCAAACGAGCAATTTGTGTGACCAACTAGCCCCTCTGTATATAAGAAAGAATATTGATGAAAATTCCATAAACATAATTTTAAAAGCGATTTCCATTAACACTTAAAGCTAACACGTACAATAAGCCTTTGTTTACGTTTGAGCCGATTTTTTCGTGGTCATTAACCAGTTTTAGAACACATTTTATAATACGCAAACCGTGAATGATTTTTGGCAAAATCGAAACCATGTCCGACGCTCAAAATCCAAGATATCGTCTCTGAACAACTTACCCCGATGACCAAATAGCCCTGCCCTACCCTACCATTGACAATAATTTTCAATAAGTCGCTACGTCACAGTATTTTTCCGCATCAGTGGAAAATAGCTTCAATATGTCCGATCTTCAAATCAGGCTCTTATCGTGCCGTTGAAAATTACCGAGGCATTTCCATTCTATGTTGCGTGGCAAAAGTATTCGAAAGACTAGTTCATAACATTTTATATAGGGGAGAGTGGTACAAAACGCACCATTTAAGCAAATCAGTCATTTACCGCACTTCTTGTAAGTGATTCATGCTGTTTAACATCTAGAATACTTCTTCCATCACTGCCAATTATATCCCTGATGTAATGTGATATAACATACTCGAATTTGCAAGGATTTTTTAATATTTCCGTCGACAGTTCAAAACATAGGATTGGGTGAAATGCCATAATCCATGGACAGAACGTGTGATTTTTAAATGTGATCATAAAGTTCAATGATTCGTTATGGAGGTAGAGTGTAAATATCCTGATATTTAAACATTGACTAACCGCAAAATCTTACCAAGCAACCATGAATATTTACAGAAAAGGCAGATGCATTAGTTTTTCTCAATTTGTATCTTATTTTTTTATGATGGGCATGTTTGTGTACTGTGAATATATGGAAGAGATTACTGCGAACTGAAATGAGTAAAGTAATATATCATTTTACATGACTAATCTAAAGATTTTTCACAATTGATGGCTTGGGCCATTTTACCTCACCGGTGCGTTTTGTACAGTTCTCCCCTACCGCATGTTAACCGATGCTATCTGAACATGGCTTCGTCAGTAAACGATCGACAACGACTAATCTTATTACGTTCACTAATTTTTTTATCAACGGAAATCGAGCTCAGACACCAGGTAGATGCAATTTACTTCGATTATTTGAAAGCGTTCGACAAGGTTCCCCACGAACTTGCAGTAGCGAAGCTTAGTCACCTAGGTTTTCCGTATTGGATGTGTGAGTGATTGCGTACCTACCTATCTGGACGTTGGACATATGCAAACATAAATGGCTTTCACTCTCGATATTTTTCCATCACATCAGGGGTGCCGCAGGGAAGTGTTCTTGGGCCGCTTATCTTCGTTTTGTTCATAAACGACCTGAGCTTTCGACTGAATGCTGGAAAACTTCTCGCAGTCTCGAATTGAATTCCGTTATTCAGTCGGGCCGAAAACACTGGAGTGTGTTGATTCCATTCGCGACCGTGGAGTCGTCCTTGATAACAAACTGAGCATATCTCCGTCACTACCGCTAAAGCGTTTACTGTCCTTGGATTTGTTCGTCGGTGCACCAATAACTTCAGAGATGTTTACGCAATGAAATCGCTATACTGCTCCTAGGTACGTAGCATTTTGGAGTATGCTGCCTGCGTGTGGTCTCCGTTTCACAGCACCCAAATCACACGAATGGAGAGAGTTCAGCGAAGTTTCAGAAGATATACTCTCCGACAACTCCCTTGGACAGATCTTGATCATCTCCCCGACTGCTCGAGCCACTGCAGGCTGATCGCGTTGGAATCGTTAGCTTCTAGGGGTACCAACCTTCAAAAAATATTTGTGTTTGATCTGTTAAATGGACATTTTGACTGTCCATCCTTATTATATAATGTATCATTCTATGTGCCTTCCCGACAACTACGTGAGCGAGATTTGTTGTTTATCAATCGCCATAGGGCTTCCTCCGGATTCCATAACCGCTTAGAGAATCGTTTCCGTGAATTCAATAGTGCTTGTGCTGTGCTGTGTTCGATTTTAACGTGTCCAAAACTGTTTTTAAAAATAGGATTAAGAATTTAATATAAGGATTCAGTCTGTGGAATTATAAACAATTCGAGACGGTAATAAATAAATAAAAATTGCGAACATTGATAATTATGTTTTAAAAACCTGTTTTTTTGCCGTACCTTCATTGCCCAGTCATTTGGCATCGGCAACAAATTTTCGATATTCCAAACTTCATGTTATTGGATATACACGTAAGTTTTGAAACATTTCTAACAGTTGGCGTTAGTGGCACTGAAACGATTCGGGCAATGTTTTAACTTTTTGACATAGGACTATGTCTTTTATTTCTATATAGGGGGTCACCCTACGAAAAATGTAACAATTTATTAAGAGTTTTCAAACGCATATTACTCATAATGGTTATTGCGACATATGTTGTGTTACATATCATTAGACAGGAAATTTATCCAGATTGTTTTTGCTTGAAACATGAACAGTGAATATAGTAAAAAAAGTTAACAATTTGACGATTTAATTGGGTATGTTTTCTTTCGATTGCACTATCCACTCGCTTCCTCCCCGACGCAACGAGCAATCTTTTTGCCTAAATTCGGGCGTTAGCTCATAATGTGAGTTGATGCGTAAAATTAATTATTCTCCATTTGCCGATAATAGGCATTAATTGTATATTATATTATATGTTGTTCAATGAATTTGTGCTCAATTTATGTTTTTATCGTGTAGGTCTCACTAGTAACAATTTGTATTTTTGTGGTCCAGGATGTCATAATATCGAGTATGTTGTTTGGTTATGTAAAAATGCAATAAATGAATTTAAATGGCTGCTGATTTAGAAGATCGAAAGGGTATACCCACGTAAATCAGATTATGATAGCTTGAGTAGTCACGATCTTACAGGGCTATAAAGTTATTACAAACAGTGTCGAAGGAGATAAGGCTATTTTTATCTATAATATATTTTTGTAGTCATAGATAGATTTGACTCAGGCTTGTATTTATGTAGGTCTCAACTATTTAGACTTGTGTTTAAATATGATACATGATGACTATTTGTCTTCTTCTGCATGATTGAATAAACAGAAGAAAAGGTTAGTAATGGCTTTAATGGTATTTCTGTGTACATTTTTGAACAGAATGCGGTACCGAATTCTACAACGTTATGTCATCTAACCCGTTTGAAGGATACAAGTACATACAGGAAACGGTTTTTCCAGGGCATCCATTTGATGATGTATTTGATGTAAAAGAGAAAAAAATACAGATTTTGAACAATGAAAAACTCAATTTAAATGCAATTACTACACACAATCACAGTCCTATGTCAAGATCCCGTCCGTGCCCCTAGGCTCATCAATCCGTCAACTTTTATTTGTTGATTCGAGCGTGTCATCTTTTGTGCCAACAAAGATGCACTCACAGCTTTGCTGTTTTGTTTTTATTTGAAGAGAAAAGCAGCAGAAAGCCGAGCGATGTCTACATCTAAAACTAATTTTCAGCACATGTCTTGACATCGCCATTTATTACATTATATGAGCCTAAAAATAATAGAAAATGCACTACTCCCCAATACTTGTATATCATTTGTATAATATTTATGCTATATCAAAATAAGCGAGCGGAACAGGAGACACATTGCAAATAATGTATGAAAGCTTTTCGTATAGTTTGCCAAATACACGGACCAGATCGAGAAAGATATAGATTCTCGTTTATGATCTTCTTTTTATTCATAGAAAACACTTTCCAAGTTCATTGTATATTGAGGTGTAATATTATCACCCATTTATGTAACAGAACCATTAGATATGTGGATTGCGTGGTCGTGTTTAACAACCTTGCTTTCCATCTGTCGTTGGTTCGATCCCCGTTGACATCGCATGGAATATTTTTTTGGTACAATTCCAATAGAGATGAAAAATAAAAAAGAAAGAGTTGTCTGCTCCTATACAGGGGACCGTGCTCCATCAATTTCATCCAATGAATGCTGGTTTGGACAGTTCAAGAGAGGAGATTTCGACACAAGCAATAACGAGCGTGAAGAAAGACCTGAAACGGTTGAAGACAAAAAAAACTCGAAGCGTTATTGGACAAAGATTCGTGTCCTCAAGAGGAACTTGTCGAATTTTTGGGAGTGACTCAACAAGCCATATAATTGCGTCTGAAGGCAATGGGCTGGATTCATAAAATCGATGATTGGGTTCCACATGTGTTAAAAACAAGAGGCTTTCTGTGTCTGAAGTGTCGGAGATTTCCTTGTACTCGCCGTGTACACCAGATCTTGCCCCTTTGGATTACCATTTGTTCAGATTGATGCAGAATGGCTTGTCTGAAACACGTTTCATTTCAGTTGATTGAATGGCTTGATGGCTATTGACATCGAACAATGAGCAATGGTTGTTGATGCCGAAGGGCAATATTTTGAATGAAATACGTTTGTGATATTTTTTTTCTGAATAAAATGATAATTTCGAAATGAAGTCTTTCAAATTTACACCCAATAATATATTGTAGTTCAGAAAACTTCTGATATTAAAAGTGATTCAATTTTGTATGTCCTCTTGATGTAAGTTTTTTTTTGTACAATTCCAAAAGAGATGAAAAAATAAAAAAGAAAGAGTTGTATGTTCCTATACAAACAAACATTTTAAAGTTTTTGAAACAGCTCCTCATGATTTGCTCATTTGACCCTTCAGCACACGAAAAAGTATTATTTCGGCCGAAGATTAAATGTTTTCTGCCAACGCTAGTTTGGGTGTATCATCAATTCCAACCACTGAATGCTGGTTCAGACAGTTCAAGAAAGGAGATTTCGACACAAGCAATAACGAGCGTGAAGAAAGACCTGAAACGGTTGCAGAAAAAAAAGAAGCGTTATTGGACAAAGATTCGTGTCCTCAAGAGGAACTTGTCGAATTTTTGGGAGTGACTCAACAAGTGACTTAGAATTCGCTGTTAACTAAACACTCAAAACTCATTAGGAAGCAGGTTAACACAAAAGGGGTTTCTTGTCCGTAACGCTGGTTAAGGATGGCGTGAAATATAGCGACAATCAGGAATCATGCGAACGATTTCAGAAACGATTTATTTGGCTCCAGCTTCGGAAAATAAACGGAAAATAATACTCATAAACGACCTAGAACGGAATAAAAGTTGCGGTTTCGACGATATTTCAACTGACATTCTCAAAAATAACTCCATTGTTTTCTCACGTATTCTGTCGGAAGCCTTCAATAAAATTTTGGAAACAGGTTAATACCCGGATTTTCCAAAAACTGCTAGGTTTGTTCCTATTTACAAACCGGGATACGCATGTGATCCTAGCAATTATCGGCCAATCTCAACGTTGTCAATTTTCAATCAAATACTGGAAAAATTACTAATTAATAGAACCACATCTTTTCTTGACAAACATAAAGTATTGTATGACTTGCAGTATGGTTTTCGAAAAGGGAGTAGTACATCTACCGCAACTGCTGAATTGTTGGATGACGTTGTAAATGGAATTGATTCTAAGCAAGTAGTTGGTGTGCTTTTCTTAAATTTGCGTAAAGCATTCGACACTTTGAACCACTCCGTTCTGCTGAAAAAACTCGATAGCTATGGAATCAGGGGTTTTGCAAACGACGTGATTCGCAGCTATTTGTCAGGAAGAAAACAGTGTGTAGCAGTAGGTGTGTCTAGCAGTTCAACGAAGTCTATTGGAGTGGGCGTACCCCAAGGGAGTAACGTAGGTCCGTTATTATTTCTTCTGTACGTTAACGACTTATACAGGCTCCAGTTGAAGGGAACTCTGCGTCTTTTTGCAGATGATACCGCACTTTTCTATCCCCAAACTAATGTTGAGCAAACAGTCTGTAGCATGAATCATGATTTGAAGATTCTTTCAGAATACTTCGCAGCCAACCTTCTTTCACTGAACGCCTCCAAGAATAAATGTATGTTTTTCCATTCTTCTAGAAAATCTATCCCACAACACAGCAGTGTTATGCTAAATTCATGTGTAATCGAAGAAGTCAAATCATTCAAGTATTTGGGTCTGATTTTGGACTCAACACTCTCTTGGTTTGGTCACGTCGAATATGTTGAGAGGAAAGTTTCATCTCTTTGTGGGATAATTCGTAGGGTTAGCCATTTCGTATCACGTAGCATTCTCTTAAATTTTATTTTGTTCACGTCCATTCGTACCTTAACTATCTTGTTATAGCCTGGGGTCGAGCAAGCAAATCTCACTTGAGAAAATTTCAAACTCTCCAAAACAGATGCTTGAAAACTATATTCAAAAAACCAGTATTGTCCCATACTCTGCAGCTATATGCAGACAGTTCCCATAACATTCTTCCAATAGTTAGCCTTTGCGACATGCAATTAATTATGTTTGTTAACGGAACCCTTCATAACAAGAACTTCCATCATTCTATCCAGATACCTTACACTAGCCATAGTTATCCGACCAGAATTTCTAACAATTTAAGATTATTAAGAGCACACACACAGTTTGGTCAAAAGAGAATTTCAATCGTTGGTCCAAAAAATTATAACGCATTGCCTACTGAACTGAAACGAATTAGCAATCGCAGAATATTCAAAATCAAACTTAAAAAATTTCTGAAGGAAAATCTACATGACATCTTTAGTTGAGTATGATCTACCAGAAACCTTAACTAGTGTATATATATAAAAATGGATTTCTGTCTGTCTGTCTGATTCTTATGGACTCGGAAATTACTGAACCGATCTACATGAAAATTGGTATGTAGGGGTTTTGGGGCCGGGGAAGGTTTTCACGATAATTTGAGACCCCTCCCCCCTCTCCAAGAGGGGGCTGCCATACAAATTAAACACACATTTCTACATTACTCGGGAATTAATCAAGCAAATGAGACGAAATATGGCATATGGAGGTTTTAGGGTGCAATAAATTATTCTATGGTGGCTAGACTCTCCACCCCCCCTCTCTAAGGGGGGCTGGCATACAAATGAAACATAAATTTCTGCATTATTCGACAATTAATCAAGCAAATGAAACCAAATTAGGCATATTGAGGTTTTAGGATGCAATGAATGTTTCTATGGTGGTTAGACACTCCACCCCCTCTCTAAGGGGGAGGGGGGGGGTCCATTGGGACTACACACCCATTTAATATAAATGACTTTAGCTGTCACACACATATTTTTTAAATTGTTAGTTTTCATTTCTCAGCTCATTTTTATTAGTTTATTAGCTTTTTTTGTTACATATAATTTTTTTTGCTGCACAGTTCGAGCTGAGATTGTTGCGTCCACTGCGTCTTTGGTGTGGGGGATAGCGGGGGGTGAAATAAAAAACAAGTATAATAAATACCCATCGGAAGAATCATTGCAGCTTTTTTAAAAACAAATTCTAACATTGGTTGCGTGTTCGCTTACTAAGCGATCGATCGTGAGTTCAAAACTCAGGGCCCTCAATTGACCATCTTTGTATTGTAATAGAATAACTACGCCCACGCAAAAATCATCAGCGATGGAGGTCGTTTCAGTGTCGGAGTCCTGATGTGACTTTGCGCATTTCGAAACGAGTGACTTTTGTTCGTTTCGACCACTTTGACTTAGCTTTGTTTACGAACCCAAAAATTTTACATTTCTTTTACATTTGAGTTTGAATTTTCTCGAAACGAGTTGCTCGTTTCGAAATGCGCAATGCCACCTCTGACCTCTGTCTATCCATATCTATATCGATTTTTTTCATAGTGATTTTTTTCCGTAATGAAATTTATTGTGGATCCAATGTTGGGGCCGCCTCGGTTCCTTATCCTAGTTAGAAGGGGACTTCGCCTCCCTTTACTTTAACACGTTGAGCCCCGAAATACAAAATAAGAAAACAAAAATTCGAGGGGTTGTATTCGAGACACGACCGCTTAAGACGTAGGACCACGCAATTCTTTTTTGGTTTATCATTTCGGATATTATTTGCGAATACATCGAAATTTCATAAATAACTCTTTAGTGAAAAGTTCCGGGGACCCTGCAAACGTTTAATGGCTTACGTGGTTTTGTAGAATCATTTCAAGAAGCAACGATTTTTTCTTGCCTTTGCGAGAACAATACACTAATTGGTCATATGTCGCAATTTGTTTCTTTATATCTGTTCGCGCGCAACCGTTTTGAATTTCGGATACTTAACTTGGCCGGAGGATTTTTCGTCAAAGCAATTTCCTTCGACTTGCACTGTGGTCATGCGTATTCTAGAGCTTACCACTCAGAATGTATTCAAGGCATGTTATTTGGCATAGAAACCTCAACTAAATACTACCAATAAAAATGACGCAAGTAATACCTACTTTGAGAAAGCAAAAGTTCCACTAGCAACGTTAGTGCCATCGAAGAAGGTGAATTATTTGCAAAGTTTCAAGTTTCTTAAATAGCACCGAAGAAAAAAAAATTGGATATTATTTGATCGCGCGTCTCCATATTGTTCACATCAAGTAGACGCGTGGTGTTTTTGCGTAAAGATTATGAAACGCGAGCTCTGCAAATTAAAACGTTAAGGTTAAGCGTTTCGAAGGAATAGCAGGAATTAGCAGGAATAGCGTATCGAAATTGTTCTGAATGATCAACCCTATAATACCAAACATCAAGTTCGTTCTTCTCGACATCATAAAAATGTTACATGATCCGATCTGAACACCTACCATATTATTCTTGTTGATTAGAACATTTGCAGACATTACATCTCCGGTTATATTTCGAATAATTTCAGCTGTTAACTACGCTAGTCTTAACAAAACACTTTTGAATTGGGAAACGACTTGTTGGAAATATCTAATTTGGATCATTATAAGTTGAATATACATTTCATGAAAGATTCTAACTTCAATCGCATATCAAGAATTGCGATGAATTTGAATATTTGAATTTCATGTTCTTTTGTGAAGTTAATAATTAAAATGATTGTTTAGTTGAATATAAATTAAATAAACATCAAGAGTCCATCCATCACGCGATACGGCAATTCGAATTCATATCCACGTTACACACCTTCACACACACCCTCCAAGGAGCAGAACTTACCGACCACATTCAACACACGTTTACCGAACACATCATCATAATTGCCTTGCGTTTCGCAGCAAATGTTGCTACTTCATTCCTTTCGAATTCCGCTCTAAGCCGCTCTCTCAGCCTGAAACATTAACCTCTTTCATCATTCCCATCGTTTGCAGTTTTTCTTCGGTCCTTCTATTCAAAGTCGCTAGCAGATTCGAATCCTGGGAAAGAAAAGAAGAGGAAAAAAAACAAACACTTTGAAAGACGCCGCTTTTTCGGCGGTCTCAGCTCACATAAAAGGCAATAAATCTCCTCCGGATGGATATGGATCTGAAAAATATGAGATACTGAGTTTTTTCTGCCTGTTCTCTGTTTCCCTTATATCCCCTAGATCTGAGCCTTCGGATTGGGGGCGGTGTTGGTAAGCGCCTCGCTATTAACTCCAAGATTTGTAGCCAAATTAACACCCGCCTTCCCGTCTGAAGAAACGAACCCGGGGAACGCAAAACCGAAATGAGACGCGGGGAACATCGGAGCGTACTTATTTCGACAAAGTTTGAACAGGCGTCAATTAATGGGCTTTCATTAATTTCCCCCGTTTAGTGCCGATCTGTTTTCTATTGCGTGGAACCGCTGAGTGACGATGACGGGGAGGGGGACCATAGGACCATGGACACGACGCATGGCGGTCGATTACTAGACTAATAAGTGGCAACGATCCTCTGTACCTTATCGAGAAATTAAATCTGTCCGTACGGCGAACGGTGAGTGCCTCCGGGCTGAGCCCACAGAAGCTCCTTCCTGGTGGCAATACGGGGCAGGTATGGTTCAGACGGCCCCGAGGTTTAATTTTATCCTCGGTGGGAATGATAATTATTATAGATAGCAGGCACATTCGCTACCCGGAGCGCTTATGCTGCGGACGGAAGTAATGATTGGTGCAAGCAGCGTTGTCGGGAGAGCCCAGGTGGGAGAATACGGGCAGGTCACTTCATTGTCTTATCAGGTGAAATTAATTCAGGGGATGACATTAGGTTGATCAGATTCACAGGACAATGTGCGGCGATGCCTTGAGAATATAACGATGTATGGTACTTTAGAATTGCAAATTAACTCGTCTAGAATTAATCGATCCTGGGCAGGTGCCTTCATGTATGGCTCGGGTGAAATCAAAACCATAAAAATGTTTCAGTGGAATCGTGATATTTTATTCATTCCACTTGCGAGTTCATACGCGGAGAAGCGCCAGAGAACACAGATAGGCGTTATTATTCCTCAACGCCAGAGGATGTGTCTTTCTCATTACACCATTTGATATTCGGCGACTTCCAGTCTAACTCGAAAAGGATACGAGCCAAGCTTCTTCTCGCCCTATCAGTTTACCGTCGAGTGAACTTGACATGTGAGTGTGACACGGTGTGGCGCCACAAGGACGCAACATCTAGCGCTGCTATGACGACATTGTTGTGATCTGCGAACTGTTTGTTTGAAGGAAGGCTGTGTATCAAATTCGTTTTATCGGTGAATGTAAGCACGGGTGAGACTGAGAAAAAGTTCGATCAGCCCCGTTGTATCAGTCCGATTCAGTTACGAATAAGAGTCGAATACTATTCATAGACTTTGGGTTGAACACATTTTTTGTATGAATTCAATCATAATTTAATTTTCATTATGGATTTATTTATTTTCGTTAGTATAGAGCGACGGTGCTGTAATTCAGCATCGTGGGGTATCTTCAGTTTAAAGCCCTTTGGTGAGAAATCACTCGCTGAAAATTTCAGTTCATTCGGTTCGATTTCAAATTTGTCTGGGGATTTCGGCTGAAATGTATAGAGAAATGAACTACCTTCACTCCTTATCATAGGAGTAAAGGCAGTTCATTTCTCTATACATTTCTTTTGAAAGCATACAATTAAGGAAAAACGTTCATATACACTCGACAAAAAATTAGAGGAACAGATTGCGAAGTCAGAAATTTTACGTGATTTTTAACTTGCTGTAACTTCGTGAAGAATCAACGCATATCGATGGGATGTGCATTTTTTTGAAGCTACAACTATCAGGTATCAGAATATTTTACATACATATTTTTATCTTGGTGTGTGTGTAGGTGCAGTAGGCAACAATATCGGGAAGAAATGAAAAATCGATTTTTCTCTGTTTTTTCAAGAATATTCTGGACTAACACAATTTTTTGCTAACAAACTCAACAAAAAATCCAATTAACCCTATCAACCAGCTTTCATTTGGTTTCAAAATCGTTCCTGTAGGACCTTCCCATACAGAGATATTTCAGTTTGAATGAAAAATTACCCTTTCGTTTTTGATGATGAATAATTCAATGAACAACCATCGCATCGCAAATCGAAAGATAGTTTTGAAAACTCCAATAAATTCTACACGAGATGATTTACTACTTTGACGAAAAAAATTATTTAAATTTTTTGCATCGATTTAAAAAAAAGTACCAAAAATAGGATTTTTCTAGCGCTTTACCTCTGTAATTCTGCAAATATCGCAGTAAGTTCTAATTTTTGCAGGAAAATATTCAGCCTAGTATATTCCCAGAACGTCTGTGAACGTTTCATATTGATACGTTTAGCCGTTTTTTCTAGCCGATTTTCCAAAGTTTGAAGTAAATTAGAGAAACATTTAATCGCAAATCGTATCAGAAGTAAAAAATACTACGCGACTCTCAGAACGAACGATTCGTAACTTTTGTCGTTATGAGTTTGTGGGTGGAGAGTGCGTGTATGTGTGTAAATACGTATGTATACATGTGAGTATCACCACTCCTTACAATATTTGTACCTTAAAACGCATGAAAATGATAGTTACGAATCGTTTGTTCTGAGAGTCGCAAAGGTTTTTCTACTTCTTATACGATTGGCGATTAAATGTTTCTCTATTTTACTTCAAACTTTGAAAAATCGGCTAGAAAAAACGACTGAACGTATCAATATGAAACGTTCACAGACGTTTAGGGAATATACTAGGCTAAAAATGTTCTATTTGTAGAATTACAGAGGATTTTGTGAATCACTATAAAAATTCTGTTTTTGGCATGTTTTTGAAATCAATGCAAAGAATTTAAATTTTTTTTTCGTCAAAGTAGCAAATTATCATGTGTAGAATTTATTGGAGTTTTCAAAACTACCTTTCGATTTGTGGTGCGATGGTTGTTTATTGAATTATTCATCATCAAAAACGAAAGGGTAATTTTTTTTTATCCCATTTATTTATTTAAGGCTCATTAGCAATCTAGCTGTAACAGTCCCGAATTTTAATCGTGTACATGTCACATGGTTATCATATCTATAATTAGCACATTACACAGTTGCCATTCGCCAGTATTCCTTCTATACCATTACATATGGTACATTCACACAGTAGCCATTTAGGCGTAAGAGTATTCTTTCTGTTCTTCCATTATCCAGTTGGACCACCGGACAGCGGAGACAGTTGATTGATCATTGTTGAGTTATTTATAGAACAGCAGCCCGATGTGTCTTGCAGAGCAGAGCAGTTGTATGGATGAATCTATCTTATTTCGACCGTGGATCGATCTCCATCGCTGATGATTGTTGCGTGGACGTAGCTATTCTGTAACAACACAAAGATGGTCAATGAGGGCCCTGAGTTTTGAACTCACGATCGATCGCTTACTAAGCGAACGCGCAACCAATGTGGCTACGAAGACCCCCCAAAAGGGGTAATTTTTAATTTTTCATTAAATATATCTGTGTGGGATAGTCCTACGGAAACGTTCTTGAAAGCGAGAACCAAATGAATGCTGGTTGATCAGGTTAATTGGATTTTCAGTTGAGTTGGAAAGAAAAAAAAATTGTGTTAGCCCAGAATATTCTTGGAAAAACAAAGAAAAATTGATTTTCATTTCTTCCTGATATTGTTGCCCACTACACACACACACACACACACCAAGATAAAAAAATGTACGTAAAATATTTTAATAGCTGAAAGTTATAGCTTCAAAATGATGCGCATCCCATCGATATGCGTTGATTTTTCACGAAGTTACAGAATGTCAAAAATCACTTAAAATTTCTTAAGAGAGGGGGAGGGGTATCTAACCACCATTGAAATTCTTTACTTTATAGCGACATTTCTCTATAACGACCATTCCCTGTAGCGACACATTTCCGCTCATACAAGACACTCTATTGCGACAATTTTCAATGACACTTCATTGACAGTGCTATAATAATTACAGTGAAAGCTCTCTATAGCGACATCGCAAATGACCGTCGTTATAGAGAATTGTCGCTATAAAAGTTTGTCGTTACCCACTCTACTTTCTTGTGTCGAATCGGTCCCAGAAAATGATGTCGATAACGGTGCCGATATCGTGCCATTTTGCAATCATTTTGTCGACCTATCCTTCGTATTTGACAACCAATTTCGAGCCAATACTGTGCCAATCTGGCACCGTGTCGACCGAATGCAAGACTGCTCGACTCTTATTATGGCAGCATTTGTTTTCATGAAAATTGAAGGTTAAGTTGAAAAACATCGTTGATGGAAAATTATTTATTTTATTCAATATATACACATAAAAAATTACAATTAATGAGTATTACATTTTTAGATTGCATTACTACTAAGTTTGATCAACATTTCCTCACACTCACAATTACAGTGGCTGTGATACACAACTCTACAATATATCCCTGTATCATATTAATTACTGACATCGTCTCGTACTAGATTGATGGATTTCTCATACTAGACATTGTGAGAATATCGATCTGTTTACAGTCGTTATCGTAACAATTCATGATGGTTGACAATATCACATAACCTGCACAGCTCAAACAACTTCTGTTCCAGAATGTGTTCTCTCATTCATTACGTATAATAAACTGTCAATCAGCTTGTCTGAGCCTTCAAAAGCCAGTAAATCTTCCTGATGCAGTTTGAAGAATGATGACATGGCCGATAATGTACACTGAAGAATTGAAGTTGAAGGAGCCAGTGTTTGGAGCTTGGTACCTGCAGAATGATTTTTTGAATATTAGAAAAAAAAAATACCAAGAAATATATACAACGAAGGTAATATATGTAACCATTAAGAACACAAACCTTCGAAATACAACGTACCAGTCTCAGTTCATTGACGCAATTTTGATGAAAATATTCAAACCAAAACTGAAACATTTTGTGTTGCTGGGCATGGTAGTAAATGGGATCTTTTTCGACATCCAATGATGTTATATTGTTTGAATAGCAGCTATTACCTGAATACTACTGGTTACGTGATTCTTGAGAACCTACCATGACATTCTCTTTGACTCTGAAATATTCACCACTGAAATAAATATAATTTGATCAATTTTTTTACAACCGCAAGAAAGGTCATTATCAATACCTGAAGCTATCCTCGATGATTGGTTAAAATTTGGATCCTCCAGAAATATCCATATTCATAACCGTTGCCAATAAGGAACTTTTCGGATCACATAGAAAATGTTCTCCGTTAGCATATGAATCCGTATGGTAATGCGGTAATATCAAATACAACACAATTTAAATGCCCTCGAATGGTTCTACATCCAGAATATTGTCAGCATGATTCAATCGAGCGGTTTCCGCTATCGAAGAGAAAACCACATGCGTTAATGTAAAGTTTATCTCGCTACTCACATTTCATAATAATTCACATTGTTAGCCTCATAGAGCGATATGAACCGGCTGGACGGTGATTAATTAAAAAATCGAAACGTCTCATGCTGGGAATGATTCCTAGCGTGTTCCCCACTACATGCAGCATATATTATAATACACCAAAACACATTTTTTGTTGCGGTGTTTCTGATAGTTATAACACTATGACGCGTATAATTCCCGGGATCTTCTTAGTGAGATTCCTGCCATTCTTCCGCCTATTCCGTTACTGAATGCCGTTCTCTGAATGTCAAATAACCGCCATGGAGGAAACCGACGATAGGACATTTGCTACCGGTGCAGGGATCTGTTTTAAGATGATCATGTAATGACGCTCGGTTTGTTGCACGGCAACTTCCTTCTGCTCGGACCGATGACTGCTCGATTATAATTGGATCTAGATGTCGCTATAAGGAGAGAAACGCCCAAGCTCAAGCAAAACAATTAAATTATATTAGAAACAAAAGCATTTGACGTCTAACCATCTTGAAACGAAAAGCATTAAAAAATGAATATAAAATTCAGTTCATTCGTCCGATAACAAATTTATCTAGATAGAAAAATAGTAAATTGTTAATCGATTTTTTTGATAATAAACTAGCATAGACAATCTGGAAAGCATCTTGCTGGGCTTATAGTTTCATTATTGAATGCTTGGCCAGGCCCTGATTTAATAAATTATTGATTTTATTTATCTCATCGCCAGACAGAATATATGAATTGAACATCATTGACGCCAATATTTTTACCTTTTTCACGACTCTAGTCCATATTTTTGATGATGAATGAATTCAGATTATGCAGCAAATTGAATTCATTAGATAATGTTGTCTTTTTAGTACCCATTATTGAATTATGTCCAATTTATTTTTAGCGTTGAAGATTCGTGTATTCCAACTCATTTTGAGCAGTGAATGTTTTCGAAGTGAAACAAACGATACTTCAAGTTATTGCCTGAATTTGATATCAAAAGCTTTATCTATATAGCAATTGCGCAAACCATAGATTCATTTTCAAATTTATTGCAAATTTAATGCATTTTTATTGTTTTGCTCTAGGACAGAATTCTTGTACAATTCTTCGATTAATTTGTTTCAATAAGCTTTCACAATCTTTTTGATTTGAATTTCTGTTTTTGTAAGTAACCAAAAATTTAAATCAGTTGGGCGTGAACAGATGAACAGTTGATTAATCTTTATAATACACAACATAGACTATGTACGTTCGTAGGCACTGACATTGCCAAACACACACTATGAGTGAGGTGGAATTGAAAATTGTCAAAATAGAGAATGCTATGTTCTAGCAAATAGAAGCGATAATGTGTCGTTATAGGGAAAGGTCGTTACAGAGAAATGTCGCAATAAAGAAAAGAACTTCTATGCAATTTTGAAGGGACCTTTGGACATGTCGTTATAGAGAGATTTGTCGCTATAAAGATTGTCGTTATAGAGAGCTTTGACTGTAGTTGAATTGGACTTAGTATATGACTACGGAAGAAGATAGTCTATGTCATGATTTGTGAACATCAATCATATGTTCGCGCGCAACTAATATGAATTTTCGGATACTTTACAAAAACAGAGAAATTTAAATTTGAAACAGATTACTTAACCTGAACACATATTTAGAAGCAGTTCTGCTGGCGGTATTTTTTTATTGGTACTTAGTTGAGATTTATATGTCAAATAACACGCCTTGAATGCATTCTGAGTGGCAAGCTCTAGAACACGCGTGACCACAGTGCAACTCGGAAGAAATTTCTTTGACGAAAAATTCCCCCTACCAGAACGGGAATCGAACCTGAACCCCCGGCAAGTTAGGTGTGACGCTAACCACTCGGCCACGAGAGCACAAATTCATTCTGTACTGTTGAAAAAAGAACCGTTTGAAGCTAGCGATTGATCAGAAACATCCAGAATTGGCAAACACAAGAAGCGATGTGTTTCATCAGGACAACGCAAGGCCACACAATTCCGAGAGCTTGATTGGGATGTTTTAATGCATCCACCACATAGTCCGGACCTGGCACCAAGCGATTATTACCTTTTTCTCGCATTGCAAATTTTTTTAGAGTGATAATAAATTGGAATCAAGAAAAGATTGTAAAAATCTATTGCTAGAGTTTTTCGCTAATAAGGACCAAGACTTCTATTATAGAGACATATTGAAGCTTCATTTAGAATTTTACAACAAAACGGTGCATATTTGACCCAAATCGGACAACCCGAAGAATATTGAAAATAGTTTTTAATTTCATCCAACATTACTTACTTTTTCCCCAACCTAATATGTAGTAAATCTGATAATTCACGTTTTTCGCGGACTATTTTTGATCAGCGTCTTGATTGGGTCATCATCAGTGGCGGAATGATTTTTCCGGATAAACGATACAGTGGTCTGAGAGACCAGAATTTGTCTCAAGTTACAATTTAGAGTTTATTAGATACAGACGATCAGTCAAGTACAAACCAAAGGAAATTACAGCGCGGAATTCTTATACGGATTTTTCATTTTAGGCGCCTTTTTTAAACTGCGATTTAGTTACCATGAATAAGCCCATAACCCATAAATATTAAAATTTCCGAAGCGCAGCATATGTAAAGTACAGTGAACCGAGAGTCTCGTCGTCTTCATTTTAATAACAGCATCAAAAAAAATGTTCGAAACTTATTTTCGGTAAATTATGTTTCCCCCAACGACGACTACTAGTATTAATTTTCATAGCTTCCGTTCCATCCACGCGCGCTATTACCGGCAACCCGAAGGGATTACAACGCATATAAACATTTCTACCCTTAATCCTCCGATGGAAGCTCCGAGCAGCTGACCGAGAGAAAAACAATTTCATTATGATTTTTTCCCAATTAAATAATTCATTTTACGAAGGCCCAGACCCGGGGTCTTTCCCAACAACTTCTACTGAGGCTCCCGCTCCTGGGACGGTCGGTGGGTCGGGCAGAGTGGTGGAATTTTTATTGCCTTCATTATTACCGCCCGTGATGAGGATTTTACTTTCCGTTCAGGGTTTTACGTGTTCGAAGCACATGAGCACCCACTTTTTTTTGGGACACGGATGCTGGGAAGCGTTCGTCGCCATCGTTGTCGTTATTGACGTGATAGAACCCCTTTTATCTAAGCGCCACAGAAGGCCCGGTTTTGTGGACAGCGGATGGAAATGGCACGAGATTTTAATCCATATGCGTTAGAAATTCGTAGCTTCGGAACTTTCTTTTTTTCGCTCTCCGTTTCATATTAAGATTGATGAGCGGTACCAGGTGTGCTCTGACCAGACGAACATTGTGGGCATTATCGTAGAGGATAAACGATGATTTATTGATTGGGGTATATTTATTGTGAGCCTGCGATTTTTCTTTTCCTCCCTGGAAGGATCATTAAACGCGCATGTTGTCCGCGGTTTTGTTATAATCGGACATTTATGCGCTGGATGATCAATGGCTTCTCAAGGTCAGTGCTGTTCGAAAAGATTAATGTAGCAATACATCATTGTTGTCTTCCCCCGTATTGAAGAGAAACGGGAGAACTTAATTTGAATATGAAGTGGAACGTTTATTGTGATCGTTGCGAAAAATATTCTGGAGATGTTTTCGTAGGCTCTAATTGTTTGCGTCATCAGATTTGCGGATCGAAACTATTTTGCTACCCTTAATCGCCAATGGCGATTGAAAACTATTTTCCTCCGTATCAACGATGTTCTTCAATTGAAAAGTAAATACAAAGCATTAGAACGGTAAATAAGGATTAAAACAGGATTTGCAGCTTGCTGTCGTCCGCTCCCGGATGAGAGAACTGACTCGGCTATACATACAATATTTTTATTTTGCAGCTCCATTCTTTCCGGAGGGGATTCCCGATACAGGACAAGGTTGAATCGATTGTCGCGTTCCTTCCGGGCGGCTGTTATAACTATTGAGACACGCCACTGTGCGCCGGAGGCCATCCCGAGTCCTGTTTTGCAGGGCGTGATTTATGTCTGGTGCTGCCTTTTGGACGCCTATTCCCTCTGGAACCGGTCGTTGTGCTATGCTTTTGGCACGAGGGGGCAACCGGCCGAGCATCTGCTCGGAGACACACTAATTTCGGTCAATAGAACAGCGGTTATCATCGTTCATCTGAAGCCCGGCAGCTATTGCGCTGTGATTTCCATTCTATTCAAATCAGACCAGGAGAATGCCTTTCTTCGTTTGTGAACCGATTGAAATTTTCGATAACGATATGCTCCTGGGCGATTCCGCTGAAAGTGGGAATGTTTTCCTAAGGCTGAAATTGTTCCGACAAACAATGCGTCCCCCGTTGGTAGTTTGGATCGGGTGTGCAGCCTCCGAACGACGGTCGCTTCGGTGCTTCATGCCGCGTATTGTAATTCACGACGGGACATAATGAGAAGATGACTTGCGGAAGATTGCCGACTTGACGATTTTCTGTATAACGAGCGAATCGTGTTTGCGTAGTTTATTCTGCGGACGCTATCGAATTGATATTCTCAATCAATTCTGTGCCTAAAGGCCGCGCTGACGGCCGGAGGAGAGATGCACAGCGAGAAGTACAAATGTTTATGCTGATTTCCAGAGCGATTGCTACCCACGGCTACAATTTACATAAATAATTCATTCATTAGGGAGGGGGTGGAAGAGCAGACGACCAATCGGTGAGTGAATGTTAATAAATATCTATTATTCACGAATTTGAATGTCAATAAATCATCGCTTTTTGGAGGGGCCGACCATTACTCATGATAAGTTCAGGACAGAGCCCATCAGCAATGTACTTAATAAACTGGTTCTCGGGCATGCTAAATTATGGGACTGTTTCGATGCGTAGATGCGTAGAATTTGAATGTTCGATATATAATAATAATAATTAATTAATAATTGCTCCGAAATAAAGCAGACGAAAATTTCATATACATATTTGTGTGATTACAAGGTCCACAAAAGTACATGCGTTATTTTCAGGCAGTATACTAGACTAGAAAATAAAAAAAAAAAAATTTTTCCTTTTTATGTCTGTAGTTTAGACATTCAATAATATACTATACAAAGGACTTATCGAAAATCCTACTATTTACCGAGTAAGAGCCATTTTAGTGAAGCGATATCTAATCTGATACGGCCATAACATTGAACTTCAAACGCGTTTTTCCCGAAACTAGTTTTTTAAAACTGGCGTACACGATATCTCAAGTTCTACGGAACCGATTCATGTCGAATTTATATGGATGCAATCTGCAGGCATCTCTCTTTCGCATGAACCTCTGAAACATTACCTTTTTTTAAATTTTACTATTTTTTCAAACACGTTTTAAACCGCATTTTGTGTTTCAAACGGTCACCATTTTATCAAAAGAGATGTTTTTGACTTGTCCGAGGTTCAATCGTGTACGTGTACGCCATGGCACAATTTTTTGGGGAACTCCCTCAAATCAGCTTCCAGTTATGAATATTTTTTCTCCGTTCAATTTTTGTTTTATTGTTAAAAGATAGATGAACAAGTAATGATATAATGGAAAGTAAAAATATTCTTTGTTTTATTTTTACGGAGCTCGAAAAAACGTTCGAAATGCGTGTCTCTACACTAGAATACCCCCTTAATGCACTTTAATACATCGTTTCAATTTTTATTTATTTATTTTTATTTTATTTATTATATCAACAGGCCTTTACATTAGTGCCCTAATGATATCTAAATCTAATTTAAATCTAAGTCTAAATGAAGATTTTATTAATGTCTAAGAACTACGAGGAACATTTTTTTGAGAGTTGAGCGAGACAGGTGAAAATCGAACGATGAAAAACATCGGTTTAGCACTCGACACATACTCGCTACGGGCTCGTTGTGCCCGTAATTTGTGCAGGAGTGAGGGAGACGAATAAAAGTGTAGTAGCGTAGGTTTCGATAGCAAATGTTTTTTTTTTTTTTTAAAATCGTTTATTTTTACAGGCTCAGTTACATAAGTTTAAAGGAGCCGAAATCTTAAATATATTTTTAAAACTATATATATGAACAATTTTCTTATATCTATGGTTAGTAATGTGGGAAACCGATTACTCGTGGTGGACTCAAGATTAAAAGGGTGACATTTTCTCAGGAAAAGGATGGGGTATAAGGAAATTATTACAATGTTGATAATCACACACACACTCAATTCTTAAATCTATTCGTACATCAGTTGTGAATTTACATTTCATTCTTCTGTTTATAGCAAGCGGACCAATTACTCACAAAGGAAGAAATGGAGGGTATAAGGATATAAGGATAATCACACACGAACATCGATAGATTTAAGGAAAACATATATTTGGGACATGTAATCAAGGTCTAACCGAGCCAACACATCTCTCACCGGCACATTGGGCTGCCTTCCTCTAGCCCGAAGGGAGTTCTCTAAATTCGATCTGGCAACAAGATACACCTCACACGACCAAACAACGTGTTCGATGTCGTGGTAACCTCGGCCACAAACGCAGATATTGCTGCCGGCCAGATTGAAACGAAAGAGTAGCGCGTCTAACGAACAGTGATTGGACATGAGTCGGGAGAAGGTGCGAATAAAGTCCCGACTCAAGTCCAGACTTTTGAACCATGGTTTGAGGCTAACCTTAGGGATAATCGAGTGAAGCCACCGGCCCAATTCATCTTCGTTCCATTTGCGTTGCCAGTTAGCGATGGTATTTTTACGGACTAAAGAGTAAAATTCATTGAAGGCGATTTGACGCTGATAAATATCGCCTTCAATCGCACCTACCTTTGCTAATGAGTCAGCCCTCTCATTACCCGGAATTGAGCAATGAGAAGGGACCCAGACAAAGGTAATGACATAACAGCGTCTGGATAAAGCACTCAAAATTTCTCGTATTCTCTCAAGGAAGTACGGCGAGTGCTTTTCCGGCCTCACTGAACGGATAGCTTCGACAGAGCTTAGACTATCCGTTACAATGTAATAGTGTTCAACAGGTCGTGAGGCGACGCTGTCCAGCGCCCAATGAATTGCTGCCAATTCAGCAATATACACTGAGCAAGGATTCTGAAGACTGTGTGAGGTGCTAAAAAATTCGTTGAACACTCCAAATCCTGTGGACTCATTTATAGTGGACCCATCAGTAAAGTACATATTATCACAATTGATACCCCTATATTTTTCATCGAAGATCGTTGGAGCGATCCTCGATCGTTGGTAATCTGAATATCCATGGATATCTTGCTTCATGGACAGATCAAAATGCACAGAGGAATTGATGTAGTCAGGGAAACAAACACGGTTGGGAATATACGAAGAAGAATCAACCTGCATGGAGATGAATTCATGATATGAACTCATGAATCCGGAGTGAAAATTTAGCTCGATCAGCCGCTCAAAATTTCCGATCACCAATAGGTTCATGACCTTACACCGGATGAAGAACCGAAGAGATAATAAATTGAAGCGATCTTTTAGTGGGAGTAGGCCTGCCAAAACCTCGAGACTCATGGTATGCGTTGAGGGCATACATCCCAACGCAATACGGAGACAAAGATACTGAATTCGCTCGAGTTTAATTAAGTGTGTTTTGGCAGCTGATTGAAAACAGAAACTGCCATACTCCATCACTGAGAGAATAGTTGTTCTATACAACATTATAAGATCTTCGGGATGGGCTCCCCACCCGGTGCCGGTAATTGTACGGAGAAAATTTATTCTTTGTTGGCATTTTTTACTCAGATACCTAATATGGGCCCCCCAAGTACATTTGGAGTCGAACCAGACCCCAAGATACTTGAATGACATAGCATGAGTGATCGGTTTACCCAAAAGTTGAAGCTTTGGTTTTGCTGGTCTATGCTTCCTAGAAAAAACCACCATCTCTGTTTTCTCCGTGGAGAATTCGATCCCTAGCCCAATGGCCCAGGTTGAAAAATTGTTCAAAGTATCTTGTAAGGGTTCTTGTAGGTCGGATTCTGTTGATCCTACGACAGAGACCACTCCATCATCTGCAAGTTGTCTTAGGCTGCAATTTTGTGTAAGGCAATTGTCGATGTCGCTTACATAGAAGTTGTACAAAAGGGGGCTTAAACATGAGCCCTGGGGGAGGCCCATGTAAGAGACCCGACTTACTGCCGAATCTCCGTGAGAAAAGTTCAAATGCTTCTCACAAAGCAAGTTATATAACATATTATTCAATAGAGGCGGCAGACCCCGAGAGTGTAATTTGTCTGTCAAAACCTCTATTGAAACAGAATCAAAGGCCCCCTTTATGTCCAAGAATACTGAAGCCATTTGTTTTTTTTCCGGCGTAAGCCATTTGAATTTCTGAAGAAAGCAACGCAAGACAATCATTCGTCCCCTTGCCCCTGCGGAACCCATATTGTGTATCTGAGAGTAGGCCATTCGTTTCAACCCATCGATCAAGGCGAAACAAGATCATTTTCTCCAACAATTTCCGTATACAAGACAGCATTGCTATTGGGCGGTACGAATTGAAGTCGGACGCGGGTTTTCCGGGTTTTTGAACAGCTATAACTCGTACTTGTCTCCAATCATCTGGAACAATATTATTCTCCAGAAACCGATTGAATAAATTCAACAAGCGATGTTTCGCCACATCAGGGAGGTTTTTCAGCAAGTTGAACTTAATTCTATCCGATCCCGGAGCAGAATTGTTACATGAAAGCAGAGCAAGAGAGAATTCTACCATCGAAAACTCGGAATCAAGATCGCACCTATCTTGTGGTATATCTCGAACAATTTTTTGCACAGGAGCGGAATCAGGACAAACCTTCCGTGCAAAATTCAAAATCCATCGATGTGAATATTCCTCGCTTTCATTGGATGAAGAGCGATTTCTCATGTTTCGAGCCACTTTCCATAATTTTTTCATTGACGTTTCTCGTGACAAACCTCCCACGAAATTTCGCCAATAAGCACGTTTTTTCCCTTTGATCAAGTTTTTAAATTGATTTTCAAGGTCCAAATACGTCTGAAAATTTTCAGGGGTTCCACGTTTCCGAAAAGCTTTGAATGCGTTCGATTTATCCTGATAAAGCTTGGAACATTGGCTATCCCACCATGGATTGGGAGGCCTTCGACGAATAGTGGAGCCTGGGATGAGTTTCGTTTGAGCGCGAACCGCGCTGTCATAGATCAAACGAGAAAGGAAGTTATACTCCTCCAATGGAGGTAAACCATCTCTGGAATTGATGGCTAGAGCAATCGCGTCCGCATATTTTTTCCAGTCAATGTGTCTTGTGAGGTCATATGCCATGTTTATAGATTCAGAAAAATTCGACCCAATGGTGATGGAAATTTTGATTGGCAAGTGATCACTACCGTTGGGGTCCTGGATTACATTCCACTTGCAATCTAACGATAGTGAATTCGAGCAAAGCGAGAGGTCAAGAGCACTTGGGTTAGCAGGAGATTTAGGTACACGTGTTGTTTCCCCAGTGTTCAAAAGTGTCATATTGAAGCTGTTACAAAGATCATATATCAACAGTGAACGATTGTCGTCGTACTGTTCCCCCCAGGCAGTTCCGTGAGAATTGAAGTCTCCCAAGATCAATCGTGGCTCAGGAAGGAGTGAGCACATGTCAACAAGTTGCTTGCGGCTAACCGCAGCTCTCGGAGGCCAATACAAGCTGACAATACAGAGGTCTTTTCCTCTGATGTTTGCATGACAAGCAACAGCTTCAATCCCTCCAATAGGTGGAAGGTCAATTCGAAAAAATGAGTGGCACTTATTGATCCCCAATAGCACCCCTCCGTATCTGTCATCACGGTCCAAGCGTATAATATTAAAATCGTGGAAAGAGAGATCATCTCGCGAAGAAAGCCAAGTTTCGGACAGAGCAAAAACATCACAATTGAACTTATGAATTAAAAATTTGAATGTATCCAATTTAGGGATAAGACTACGACAATTCCACTGTAAAACAGTTATATCTCCGACCTCTCTATTTGAATTAGACATCAAGAGAGATAATCATTGCAAGGAGGGGCCATGTTTGCATCAATTGTTGCAAAATTGTCTTTAATACTGGAAGCATTGATATGACAATGGTTCTGATGGAGTCGGAAACATTAAAGCATGTGAAGATTTGAGCCACAAGGTCAGTCAACTTTATAAATCCCGATTGGGAAGTTGAACTGGACGGTAAAATAGGGACAGTTGGGGTTTTTGATGTCCCTTCGAGTGCTGGGTCGTTCGAAGGTGAATTATTCCCACGGAAGCCAGGAGGAACCTGATTTTGCTTGTCCGCTGCACTCGATTTTTTAGGCATGCTAACAGAGGGTATAACCGGAGGGGCTTGTCCTTGAACTTTGGGAGTGGTCACATTTTTGCGCCGGGGATTCCCTTGGAAGATGTACGGTGTGCCCTCGTTAGCTGTATCCGCTTCCATTTCGTCAACTGGCAGCGAAGCGAAGACATTGTTTGCGGTTAAAGGTTGTTGCTGTTGGGCCAATGGAGAAGCGCCCTTCAAAATTTCCGCAAAAGTGCGCTTCGAGCGTTCCTTTAAAGAGCGCTTCTGCTTCTCCCAGCGACTCTTGTAAGTTTCACAAGCCGAGAGCACGTGCGGATTTCCTCCGCAATATGGACACTTTTGCTCAATCGCACTGCAGGATTTGTCCACATGTTGCTCTCCGCAAGTGGCACAGCGCTCCTTGTTGGCGCAGTAAGCTGCTGTGTGACCAACTGACTTGCATTTCAGGCAAGTCATGGGCTTTGGCACGAAGAGTCGCAGCGGTAGCCTCAATTTGTCCACCATAACGTAGTCAGGGAGGGCGGAGCCAGCAAAAGTGACTCTAAACGAGTCGGACGGCGTAAATTTCGATTCTTTCCCTTCCTGGGAGACTTTGCCGAGTTGTCGGCATTCTAAGATTTTAACCTTAATCAAAGGCAGCTTTTTAAATCTGCCATCTCCTTCCATAATTGATTTGCACGTCAGACCCGTTTCGGTTATCACCCCCGAGATTTCTACGTCATGGGAAGGCACGTAGACACGATATTCCAGGGTAAACCTCTGGTCGACGACAATACCGTTTGCGTCTTTCCGATCAGCCACGACAACACGCAGTTTGGTCGGTCTAACCTTCGTAATTTCTGTCACGGAGGAGTATCTTGCCAGATCTTTCATGATCTGAATAACATTAAGTGCTTTTCCGTTTGGCTTAGGCCTGAAGAAAACAACCCACGGACCAGTTCCAGGTACATCTTCAGGATAGACCTTGACACATGGAGAGAAGACAACAGGAGGAGAAGGAGATGACGAGGATTGAAGGGGATCGGGGACAACAGGATGGGGAGGCGAAATCTGAGCTGGGGTAGGAGCGAGGGGGGTTGGAGAGGAGATATTTGCAGGTTTTTTAGAGGGGGGCTTGCTAGAGTTAGCAGACTCGTCCCCGGACGAAACATCCTCTGATGTAGGAACGCGTTTAAGTGTCTTCGCTGTTCCTTTATTTGTTTTTTCAACCAGAGGGGAGTCATCATCAGAGATCTCCATATCTGGAGATCCTCCCCCTCCTTCTGCCATTCCGTAATTGGTACCTCTAATCTAATATTTTGTTTTAATAATAATAATAATTAAAAATAAAAAAAAAATAAAGAAAATAAAATCTTATATCTTATTTATTTCTATTCACCACAATGCACCCAGTGCTGATGAACTGGCAACCGCTGCTTGCTTCTCAATCGGAGCGCTTGAGCGCTCGGCACTATCACACACCACTAAGAAGTGATGCTCTCCTTCACACTGCTGTAAGTGAACAGCGAATCGCGCTGGTATTGTGTGCGTGCAACTGAGCACCGATGTCCGACTTCGATTGCGATGGCGACAAATCGGCGAAAACTGAAAGCCGGCTGGCCTTGCCAGGCTTTGATGATTCTGCTTTTCTCACTAATTCCGAGTTCACACTGCGTTTTACGATATCTCGAACAGTTCGAAAACGCGCGAAAAAAGCACACCCGGGCGATAAAAAAAAAATAACAGCCAACGGTAACCGAAAACAATGCTTTAACGGAGACGCTCACAGCACATGACCGGTTACTCGAAGCTTATGCCGAAGAATGTGATAGCAAATGTTGAAATTGATCGTTTGAAGAAGGTCGGGACAGTCGATATTCGTGAGAATCAGATCCGATATAAAAGTAGCCTTAGCTACGTCTCTACGTACGCTCAGTAGATCAAGTCCAATTAATTTACAGCGGTTCTCGTAGTGAGGAAGATTTGAGGGATCATTCCAGGGCAGATTACGTAAAGCGAAACGAACAAATTTACGCTGGATCGCTTCGATGCGCTGAATACCGTTTTGATAGTAAGGCGACCATGTTATGCATGCATACTCGAGAATTGAGCGAACCAACGCACAATAGAGTGCCTTGATGCAATAAACGTCTTTGAATTGTTTCGTGACACGAAAAATGAATCCGAGAGTTCTAGAAGCTTTGGCGGTGACGTAAGATATATGATCCTTGAATGTGAGTTTACTGTCAATGATGACTCCTAGATCTTTGATTGCTACTACACGGCTTAAAATCACACTGCGCAATTTATATTCATAAACGACAGATGAACGTTTCCTCGAGAAGGATATAATGGAACATTTTTCAGAATTCAAAACCATTCTATTGTTATCACACCATTCAGCGAAAATGTCAAGCTGCTGCTGCAGGTACACTGCGTCATTAAGACAATTGACGGGCCAAAACAACTTGAAGTCATCGGCGTAAGAGAGTTTGTGGCACTCCAAGCAAAAGTTAACGTCGTTCAGGTACAGAAGAAAAATGTAAGGGCCAAGATGACTACCTTGAGGAACACCCGATGATACTGGAAACGGAGAAGATACAGTGTCACCTATTTTCACTGACATCACACGGCCAGTCAGGTATGAACGTAACCAGTTCAAGAAGTTGCCGTGAAATCCGAGACGTCGGAGTTTAGCGACCGCTATTTCGTGGTTTATTTTATCAAACGCAGCTGAGAAATCTGTATAAATTGCATCAATTTGTTGACGTGACTGTAGAGAGCGAGCGATGAATGAGGTGTACAGTACCAGATTTGTTGAGGTAGATCGCTTGGGAACGAAACCATGTTGTTGATGTGAGATGTAACTACTGCATGCATGGGAGATGAATTCCAAAACTATGAGTTCAAATAACTTAGACACCGAACAAAGGCTAGCGATTCCTCTGTAATTCTTGACATTTTTCCTGCAGCCTTTTTTGAATACTGGAAAAACGAAAGAATTTTTCCATGCTTTTGGAAAATTTCCACATTCCAGTGATCGAGAAAATAGCGAACTTAGTGGCGACGATAGACTACCAGAGCACTTCTTCAACACAATGGAGGGGATACTATCTGGCCCCGGATTTGTAGAATTTTTTATTTCGCGACAAGCTAATTGTACTCTGCTAGGGCTAATGGTAGTGAGGGCGCAGACAGATGGCAGATGAGGTACATTTCTTGTTGCTTTGAAAACTTGATCGTTGTTGAGATTTTCGCTAACGAAAACACTGCTAAATTGTTCCCGAAACAGCGCACATATGCTTTCTCTTTCTCAACATTATTGTGTGTCATCACAGAAGGTAGTCCGAGCTCCTTTCGCTGTTTATCTACATATTTCCAGAATTCCTTTGGACTGAGTCGTAGATTACTTTGAACGCGAGTCAAATTAGCACCAAATAAAATGTTGTTCAACCACTTGTAATTTTTGTTGGCGACAGAGTAGCGTTTTCTCCAAAAATCAGTTCGGTATTTTGAATATTTTTTCAAAGTAAGTCGTTTCTCTCTTCGAAGACGCTTCAAATGATAGTTTGTCCATGGAGGATGAGGAGGATCCTTAATAGTTTTCTTCGGAACAAACTGGTCAATTGCATAAAGAAGTACATGCGACAAGGACATTGCGGCTCCATCGATGTCGCGGTCGTTCAGAATGTCACTCCAGTCGATAGTTGAGAAGAAACGATTCATCATGGCGAAGTTTGATTTACGATAATTATAATATGTTGATTCGATTATGTCTGTAAAAACGAGCGGTGACGATTCATGTAATGAAACCAGCAGTGGTGGGTGATGATGACACAATTTAACAAGAGTAGATGGAGCTGAAGTTATTGTTGTATTGTGGACCATCTCTAAATTTACGAAGCATAGATCGAGAATGCGGTTGTTGTTGTTGTATATTCTGTTCATCTGATATAAACCAGCAGTACTATAACTGTCCAGTAGACGTTCTGTCATACGATGCATAGAAGAACGCGAGGAATTAGGATAAAAGTAGTTGGATGTATTTTTGATCCAACTGATATCAGGAAGATTTAAGTCTCCGAGGAGCAAGATGTTGTCATTCAGTTTTGTTTGATTCATTATCCACATAACCGAAGAAATGTGTTTGTCTATCACGGCTGGGTCATTTACACGGTCCGGAGGAATATAGGCAATGCCAATATAAGTAGTGTGGTTATAAAACGTCACAGCAACCCAAATCTGCTCCACACTTTGGCCATCTAGAGGAAGTAGTTCACGTGAGATGTATTTCGATCTAATAGCCAACAAAACACCTCCACCAGTGAGTTTGGAACTATTCGCAGCTGATCGATCTAGACGATAGACTATGTAAGAAGAATCGAACAATTGTTGTGACAATGTGTTGATATTGAGCCACGTTTCAGTAAAGGCATATACATCGTATGTAGCATCAGAACATGCTAGGTAATAATCAGTGATGCAGGTATTCATTCCGCCGACATTTTGATAATAAATTAAAATATTATGATCTATACAAGCGACACTCGGACTTGATGACGAGGTTATGGAGCGCTTATTCTCTGAACAAGTTACGCTGGATCCCTGTTCACCATTAGGGCAGAGGTTGTGGGGTTGCATAAAAAATAACCATGAGCGTTATCAGAATCTTGTTGGGCGGCTGCTCGACGTTGTTGGTTTGAGATTGATGCAATACGGTGAGGTGAGGTTTGCTGCACATTTTGAATTGTAGTCGGATTACGAATTACGAAAGTAGTGATCGATATTCCAACAGGCCAAAAGTTCTGAGATGTAATCACCTTCTCAATAATCTCAGGAACACCCAATTTGAATGAAATGAAAGACAATGGAACATTATCTTCCCTATTCTGACGAACCAGCTTGTGACACCGAATAATCGAAGGATCACAACCGCATTTCTTAGAAATGAATTGAATTATGTTATCCGAGGATTCGGAAGGTAGGAACCGGGTGAGATAAAACCAATTCAATCGTTTTGTGATCGGTGCAACGGAGAGTGTAGGAAGAGTAATCGTAGACATGTTATTCCTATTCACATTTTGCTTGTCCCTAGCATTACCTGCATTTGCAATTAATAGTGGTGACCGACGAGCGTTGCTCTCTAATCTCACAGCCAGTGCGTTGTCGTTTAATGTAACGTTGGAGCTTATCGTAGCGACGTCGACAGCAGATGGTCCAATCGGCATTATCGAACGAATGGCGGTTCGGTTGGACGAGATGACATCCTTTGGCGATGAACGGTGAACATACGTTGCAGTTGGAACATTAGATTGTGACGAACAAGCTGTAGTTTTGTTGATCATATCGTTGACAGTCATAACACCTGATATCGGTTGAGAATAGGTGAGAGGTGTAGTATCAAGTCCAGCTTCGACTGGACATATACTATGTAGAACGTTACCTGTGAAACCAGTGGATGTAGCCAGCACAGGTGAGGGGATGAGCGAAGATGAACGGTGAACATATGTTGATGCAGTAGAGTTAATCGATCGTTTAGAACCAGCTGTAGTGTCGTTGTGCATATCACTGGAGGTTGTAGCAGTAGTTGAGATTACAGGGTCCAAAACAGAAGTTGACGGCAGTGGAGGCGGTGGTATTGCGGTTGCAACTGAACCAGAAACGACTGGAGTAACTTCGACTGTGTCCATGAGATCCGAAGTGTCAACTGAAGCATCAGTGCGCAGTCTTTTCTCCGTACGAGTAGCTATGAGTTGCGGTGATGACCCACTGCTGGTGCGATTGCGCTTATTATTGTTTCCCGAAACCGAATCGGCAGCAAACGATTCAAACACGTTATTGAATTCGAATTGTAGATTGTCGATCACTTCATCGAACGTGTTTTTATCAATCGTGACGTTGGTATGAGGAGAGCGGTTACAGCAACTGTGTCGTGGAAGATTTTCACCATATGCGCGGCATAATGAACGAGTTACGTCGATTTGAGCTCCGACTAAATAACGTTTTTTTGTGAACTATCTATATATATAAAAATGGAGTGATGTCTGTCTATCTGTCTGATTCTTATAGACTTGGAAACTACTGAACCGATCGACATGAAAATTGGTATGTAGGGGTTTTTGGGGCCGGGGAAGGTTTTCGTGATATTTTGAGACCCCTCCCCCCTCTCTAAGGGGGGGCTGCCATACAAATAAAACACAAATTTCTGCATTACTCGAGAATTAATCAAGTAAATGGGCGGGACGAAGTTTGCCGGGTTAGCTAGTAATCTATAAGATTCAGCGAACTTCGTCCTGGCCAAAATTGTTTTCTCCCGAAATGGTTTTTTCGTCGTACATTTGAGATCGATAACAGACGACGTCTCTCGAAGTCCAATTAGTGACTGTGATTGGGCGAGAACCGGAATTATGCGGATAAACGAACGAACTATTTGAATTTTTCGATATTTTTATTTCGAAAGAAAACGCGCGAACTGTTTTGTGGATCAGATCTGGTGTAAAAAAGGCTGCGCCTAGTTGTCCGGCTTCTTTTATAGCCAAACGAATCTGCTTATCTATTCTAGTTTTTTCTCTCTGTCCTAAAGGGTGTGTCACATCAAATTGCATCACGGAAAAAACGCTGTAGAAATTCGCCCAGTAGACCGATCCTTTTGAAAATTTTAGACAGTAAAATAAAAACTATTAAACAACTTTTGGCATTTTCTTTTTATTCATACTTCGAGCCCAAGCCCGAATGCTCGCACCTTCCTCTTTACCCCGTCCATAAGGTTCTGTACAACGTCAGGTTGAAGTTTTTTTTGAACAGAAATCCATTTTCTCTTGAAGTCCGCCTCCGATTTGACAACTTTTGGGTTCTTCCGGAGGGCCTGCTTCATAATCGCCCAATATTTCTCTATTGGGCGAAGCTCCGGTTGGGCGGGTTCATTTCCTTTGGCAGGAAGGTGACCCCGTTGGCTTCGTACCACTCCAACACGTCCTTTGAATAGTGGCACGAAGCGAGATCCGGCCAGAAGATGGTCGGGCCCTCGTGCTGCTTCAATAGTGGTAGTAAGCGCTTCTGTAGGCACTCCTTAAGGTAAACCTGCCCGTTTACCGTGCCGGTCATCACGAAGGGGGCGCTCCGCTTTCCGCAAGAGCAGATCGCTTGCCACACCATGTTCTTTTTGGCAAACTTGGATAGTTTCTGCTTGCGAATCTCCTCCGGAACGCTGAATTTGTCCTCTGCGGAGAAGAACAACAGGCCCGGCAGCTGACGAAAGTCCGCTTTGACGTAGATTTCGTCGTCCATTACCAGGCAATGCGGCTTCGTCAGCATTTCGGTGTACAGCTTCCGGGCTCGCGTCTTCCCCACCATGTTTTGCCTTTCGTCGCGGTTAGGAGCCTTCTGAACCTTGTATGTACGCAGGCCCTCCCGCTGCTTGGTCCGCTGGACGAATGAACTCGACAAATTCAGCTTATTGGCGACATCCCGGACCAAACTTCTCGGATCACGTCTAAACTGCTTAACTACGCGCTTGTGATCTTTTTCACTGACGGAGCATCCATTTTTGCCGTTCTTCACCTTCCGGTCGATGGTTAGGTTCTCGAAGTAAGTTTTAGTACTCTGCTGACCGTGGATTGGACGATTCCCAGCATCTTACCGATGTCCCGATGTGACAACTCCGGATTCTCGAAATGAGTGCACAGGATTAACTCACGACGCTCTTTTTCGTTCGACGACATTTTTCCAAATTTACGAAAAATTGACAGTGAAGCATGGCCAACGTGATCTATACACTCTTATCTGATTATAAGCGAAAGCTGAAGATATAATTCCTAAAAATAAAATTTCTACAGCGTTTTTCCCGTAATGCAATTTGATGTGACACACCCTTTAGTCGCAGTTAGGTTTAAATTTCGCTACATTATGTTAGGTAATATAAGATGTGATTATATTACCGTATATTACCAGAACGTTCGTGGATTAAGGACAAAAACAAACGCACTTCTCCATTCTCTGCTTTCTTGTGACTTCGACGTTGTGGTATTCACTGAAACATGGCTACACACGGACATCTCGAATGCTGAGCTCGCAAAAAGTTACTCCATCTACCGATGCGACCGGAATCCTCGCACTAGTGCACTTCGACGTGGCGGCGGTGTTCCGATTGCCGTAAAGTCTGAGTTGAATTGTAAAACCGTACATCTTGAAGACTGCGAGAATCTTGAGCAAGTTACTGTGCAAGTCATTCTTCCACGCGAATCGCTGTTCCTGTGTTGCATATATTGGGTTGGGTAAACTGACCAAACGTCCGGCGTTACGCGGGACAGTCCCGCATTTCAACAAAATGTCCTGCGTAAGATTACGTCCCGCGAAACGTCCCGCATTTGGCAAAAGGAACGAAAATGTCCCGCGATATCAATATATTTCAATATTACAATTTGATGATGTTGATTTCATTAAATGCATGAACCTCAAAAAAACTCTTATTTGGCAGACTGTTCAAGAGAGCTTCCAATGCATCCAAAGATTAATACGTTGAGCTGGTTTCATTGCACCGACAGTGGATTTTTTGTTTAGAGAGTGTCAAATGGAAACGACAGCAACAAAATTAGAAAATGATTTTTGTAAAAGTCCCCTATTGATCCGCAGAGAACAAGGTGAGTCAGACGAAAAGTTCATTCTTGGTCCCCTAGCTCGGTCAGGGCCTAACGTGTTAAAAAAGAACTAGCGCTTGACGACCTTACGGAAGTTGGCCGGAACCTCAACCATGGCCGATGAAAAGATGTATGTTGGTGTGTTCTTTTACCTTTTCGTGGTTTTGGTGGTCGGCTGTCTCTCCATTTTGTCCATTCGTCCAACAGTTTTCTATCGGTCGCAGCTGAGGGATGTTGGGAAGGTTGGCGGTCTTCGCGACAATGTTTATCTCCAGCCGATCCTTCCTCCAGTGATATTTTGGCATAATGGGTAGATCCCAGGTTCGGTATGAAGACCACATCACCTTCGCAACTTCCGGTAAGCACTTCGTACTGTATATCTCCCAGTTCACCATATGACTCGAAAGAAGCTTGGACATTCCCTTCTTGTTTGTCAGAGAATGACCTTCTTCGAGAACTTGATGTGGTTGATATAATCGTCGCCATCGCTTACCTGGGGAACGTAAAGTATCCGGTCCCCTGCCATTCGTTGAATTCAAGCATCAAGTACGTTTTGTCTTTCATTATATATACGGAAAGAAGTTTTTCACCAGTGAAAAAGAAGTTATTCACTTCTTTCACCGTAAAGAAGTTCTTCACCAGTATCTTAAGCTACGCCTTCTGGGATTGCCAGCTGCGCGTCTCGTCTGACGCTTTCACATAAATATGTCCATTTTGGCCAGATTCTCCTACACCATTTGACCGGTTGCTTCGATCTCCCGGCTTAAGGAGCGACAGGGAGAGGATGTTGTATTTACCAGATTGGCTATATCTGGCTGTCACAAAGTGCCTCAGAATGTCCAGCTCCTTCGCTGTGAGGTGGAGCTGGCGGTATGAAAAAAATCATCAAGTTGCTTGACAGTGCTGCTGCTGCTGCTGCGAATCAAGAACCTTGAATCATTTTTGTTGTAGGCTTAACATACGTTAGATTTTAGGAAAATTTGTTCCATTAAATTATCTTTTGTAGTTTTTTTTCCATCGCCATCCGAAAGTAGTCCATTTTTTTCAATGTATACGTTAACGCTAAAATCGATGAAAATGGTTTGGAATTTTGAAGCATTCCATTCTATAATTGGAAGAAAACTGTAGAATTTGACTGAGTGAGTGATTTTCAGACGTAAACAAAATTTAAACCACCGCAAAATCACAACTGAGTGCAGATACTTATAAATAAATAATACAGGTTTAATTGCAAGGACACATGTTGAGAGTTTCACGAATAAATGAGACTTTCTAAACTATGGTTTATGTTCACATTATCGTATATACATAACGTTTTGTATTTTGTGTTAGACCTCTGACCATCTGGTTACTTTAGGGTTGGGGAAAAAGAAATGTCGTATATTGTCAATATATGGCAACACTTAAACATATCTTATGTTGTACTTATCGCATCGGGTCATATTACACGGCTATTTAAAGTCGACAATCTGTGCTACAAGTGTCGTTTGGACAGTGTTGTGATTGTCCTTTTCAGGCTCAAGTTATAGCGCGTCAAAGATGGAGTCCACCAAGCAAGAATTTCGCCATATTTGACGTAACTATTCGCACAGCACAGCGTTGGTTTGATCGATTTCGTTCTGGTGTAGTGGCTGTCGAGCACTAGCTCGATTGGCCAGGAACTGGGTATAGACCATAAAACCGATTGGAACCATTTGCAGAAGATTGGATTCCAAAAAAAGCTGGATGTATGGGTGCCACACGAGTTGACGCAAAAAAATCTTTTAAACCGAATCAACGCCTGCGAGGCACTGCTGAAACGGAACGAACTCAACCCATTTTTGAAGAAGATGGTGACTGGTGATGAAAAAAGGATCACGTACGACAACCTAAATCGAAAAAAGTCGTGGTCGAAGCGCGGTGAGCCGGCCCAAACCATCGCCAAGCCCGGATTGATGGCCAGGAAGGTTTTGCTATGTGTTTGGTGGGATTGGAAGGGAATCATCCACTATGAGCTGCTCAACTATGGCCAGACCCTCAACTCGGTTCTCTACTGTGAGCAGCTTGACCGTTTGAAGCAGGCGATTGACCAGCAGCGGCCAGAAATGATCAATAGGAATGGTGTTGTTTTCCACCAGGACAACGCTCGGCCTCACACATCTTTGATGACCCGCTAGAAGCTACGGGAGCTCGGATGGGATGTCCTATTGCACCCACCGTATAGTCCGGACTTGGCTCCAAGTGATTATCATCTCTTCCATGCAAAACGCTCTTGGTGATACTAAGTTGGCCTCAAAAGAGGTTTGCGAAAACTGGCTGTCTAAGTTTTTTGCAAATAAGGAGGGGGGGTTTTATAAGGGGGGGATAATGAAGTTGCCTTTTAAATGGCAACAAGTAATGAAGTTGCCTTCTAAATGGCAACAAGTAATGAAGTTGCCTTCTAAATGGCAACAAGTTTGCGAACAAAACGACGCATATTTGACTTAAAATGAATAATTTTAAGTATGTTAAATAAAGCGACAAATTTCGATCAGAAATACGACATTTCTTTTTCCCCAACCCTATATATCCGTCCTTGCAGTCATCTCGATATCTATACTAAACATGCCGACACCGACCTACAGTTACTCGAAATGGCCAGCCCTCGAGACGCGACTATCGCCTTGGCTGATTATAATTTGCCCAATTTGGCATGGAATTTTGATGAAGATGTACAAGGATTTTTACCGCTCAATGCCCCATCCGAACAGGAGGTTGCTCTAGTTGAGTCTTTATTTTCTACAGGAAACAGACAAATCAACGATCTTGCCAACGTGAATGGTAAGTTTCTCGACCTGGTACTCGTCAGTGAAGGTGAAAAATCACCTAGTATTTCGCTAGATGTAACTTATGGCACCCAAAACTCCATCACCAGTGACAATTCTGCGAATCTCTTTGCTGGGTTCTTCATGGGTTTCATTCATCAACGACGTTTGTGACCACTTAAGCTCCTGTAAGTTGCCATCAGCGTTTGATCTAAAGTTATACCGTACGATCAACTCGATGCTAGATTGCTGTGCACTTCAAACTGATATTGCTCGGTTAATAACGTGCTGTCAGTTGAACGGCATGCAAGTAAACACAGACAAATGCAAGGTCGTCACCTTCACCCGTGGTCAGTCGCCGATAAGATTCGAATATTCGATGGACCAGTTGACGCTTACAAGAGTCGATTCTACAAACGATCTTGGACTGATGTTGGACAGCATACTACGATTCAACGAACATATATCCATGTCGATCGCGAAAGCCAATACCATGTCGCACTTCAAACATTTTATTGTTCGTTGGTTCGTAGTGTTCTATAATATGGAGTACAAATTTGAGCTCCATTTCATGCTGTCCACGTTTCACGAATTGAACGGATTCAAAAAAGATTCATAAGATTTGTGTTATGCCGACTTCCATGGTCTAGCCCTGACAATTTGCCTCCATACGAGCAGAGATGTGCGCTCATCGGACTACAAACGCTATCGAGTCGACGAGACTTTTTCCAGAGACTCTCCTATTGTTAATTTAGTTATCGACATCTTTGACACAAAGTCACACAGATTGGTTACGGACACTTAATACTATTCTTAAAAACTACCCCATTATCGTCAAAATCAAAAAATCTACACACGTCATTAAAAAGTCTGCATCATCTGTCAAGTGGGCTATTGTAGCCATATGCAGTACGGTGTCTTCGATTCCATAAAAAGCTAGTATTGCGAAGCTGGCGGGCTGGAGCATGGAAATTAATGTCCTGTAGCAGACTACTGCAGTCAATATAATGACGAATGACGTCGAAAACGAAAAAATATTTTTGGGGTATAGGATGCTGCTGATTCGATAGATGATAAGCTGCTGCAACAGACTGAATGGAACGCTTTTCGATTTTCATTGATTCCAAAATTGGTCATTCCAACACTGTGACGAAAACCGATTTGGTAGCCGACAGCCTGTGGACGATGATGTAACTTCACCCATATGCAACGATGCAAGAGATTAAAAACTTTGGTTATACAGAATCAGAATCAGATCGGATGTAACTAACGACGCATTCAGTGATATGGTTAAAATCGACCACACATGAGACCAGCGGTACTCAATCTTTTTCCAGAGGGGCATCACACACGTGTCAGCCATGGTGTCGCGCACTGTGTGTCGCGGGCAGAGATGCCAGGTATGAAGACATTTGACTTACATTTGATTTCATGAAGGCATTTTGAAAACATTATGAAATATGCGAAGGCATTTCAGTATGATAGCGTATGTGAATCTTTAAGAGATTTTATTTCCATAAAACTCTAAATATTGGCTGAAAATATCGTCAAAAGAAGTAGAGCTTTTGTCTCAGTGTCACTTGTTTTCTTTTGTTATTAAACTACGACTTTGCGATTCTCTCTAGCTTCGTCATTCGTCGTTCGTCGTCGTTTAGCGTATCACATGTGTTGGTACGAAGGGGACTTGTGTGACTTTTTTTTAACACTTTCGGTCTGAGACACCGACGCGAGTACAGGAGTAACTTTATTGGACAAGTGACTTTTTTCATATTCTAGCATATTGTTGAATGAAATGTATAAATTATTTTAGTGGCTTGGAATCTTTAATGAATATAATGCATTGGATCATTATCGGATTATTCTTATTTGATTTTAGTCCTTTTTGTTACCGGATTGAACGGATTCATATATTAACTATTCGTCGTTAGATTTATACGTGCAGAAGCAAAATACAAATGTTTGACTTTCGTATATTGGACGTAGTTCCTCGGTGAAAGTTGGAAATGCCTACTCTACCCCGTTCCAGATACCTTCCGTAGTACCACAAGGCAGTGTTTTGGGGCCGCTGCTCTTCGTTCTCTTTATGAACGACCTCTGCACAATGTTGAAATCATCGAAATCGTTGTATGCTGACAATCTTAAAATTTTTCGAGTGGTCTCAACGCTAGTAGACTGATGTGCGTTGCAATCTGACACCGACATGATTTTGGAATGGTGCTGTTTGAACGGGATGGAAGTGAATGTCAGCAAATGCTGCGTGATTTCATTCAGCCGCTTACGTACACCGATTGTCTTCGACTATAAAATGGCGACAACCAGTTTGAAGCGTGCGAGTATCGTGAAGGATCTGGGAATTCTAGTAGACAGCAAACTGAGGTCCACGGAACATATCGCTTCAGTCACTGCGAAAGCATATTCCATACTAGGCTTCTTAAAACAAAACACGAAATACTTTGATGATATATATTGTTTAAAAACGTTGTACTGCTCATTGGTGCGTAGTGCCCCGTTCCATGTAGTCCACATAAATCGGGTAGAGCGTGTTCAGAAGCATTTTATTCGATATGCTCTTCGGAATCTCAACTGGAGCGATAGGACCAGTAGGTACCGGTGTATGAAAGCCGTTGCATGCTGATTGATTTGTCAACATTAGCAAGCAGACGAGCGCTTCTTTAACGATTACTTGTCTTTAATGTCCTGACAGATCACATCTGATCACGACTGTGCAGACCTTTTATCAAAACTTCGCTTCAACACACCTTTCCGGTAGCTCGGCAATCAGACTTTTTCCGCTGATCGAATCACCGCACCACCTATGGTATGAATAATCCACTGGAAGTCTGCTGCAACAAGTTCAACGAAGTATCTTTTATGTTTGACTTTAATATATCAAAAAATGTGTTTAGGCTTAGACTTGGTATGTAATAATATCTGTACGATTTTTATGTCGAAGATAAACAACATTGAATAAATAAATAAATACTGCCGTTCTACGCATAGTTGTCCCATGTTCCAAAATCAGCAACTGAGAAAAACATTATCAAAGTTTTCTCGCATATTTGTCTACCATAAGCTTTAAGCATTTTTATTTAGCAATACATCGGGCTTTTAAAAGCACTATACTTTTGTTCAATGAAATGTGATGAGATCTCCTCACTGAATCAATCAAGCTTGATTATGGGTTTAAAAATTCATGGTGGGACTGTTATGCCTAGAATATCAACATGGGACAATTGAACTTGATGTTGTTTTTTGATATACCGGGAACAAACAATAATTTTTTTATGTTTTTCCGAAAGAATATGCATAGAAACATCGTTTTATGAAGAAATGAGTGATCTGCAACACCTTAGAAGAATATGAATCTCATTGTTATTGGGCATTCGCTAACAAAGTGTACACTTTTTCTTATTTGTTGGAGAATTAGTTCGTTCTTCCAAACCAGAGAAGAGTGCTTTAGGCCTGCTGAAAGTGTGACATGAAATTCTTGTACTTGAACCGACTTATTCGATATGGATCTACAAAAAATACATGGTACGACAGTTATGAATAGAATATCAACATGGGACAATTGAGCTTGATGTTTTTTTAAGTTGGGAATAAACTATATGTTTTTTTTGTGTTTTTCCGTAAGATTATGAAACAATTGAAACAATTACACTTGTGGGAGAATTGTAAACAGCAAACTATAAACTAATTGGCGGCTTATGGTTATTTTTTACAGTAACAGTTTCAGGGATATTTTTTTAATGAACAAAATCGACAAGAGAACAAGCAAAGGAAAAGGAAGTTCCTAGAAATCCTTTTATATAATCTTTTTATGCCTCATCTAAAAAAAGACATTATTTCTTAGTTAATTAAAAATACAGATACGAAGAATATTAGAAATATGCAAACTTTATATTCCAGAATGTTTATCATCTGGTAATTATTTAGAAAGTCGTGATACATTTTTCTCTTCGATAAAATACTCGATAAACACGTTAAAATTGCATGAAATGTAAAAAAATATGACTGTTTCGAGCATGCAGTTATGGTATGTTCTGATTCTTGCACCAATGAAACCACAATCGATTAATACGTTTTTATGTTATTTTATAGCTCTTTATACTTTCATGAATTATATTCAGTTGCTTTCTTTCAATTAATAACAGGAAAAAAGTCGTATTTCGCTATTTGTGCCGGAATATCAAAAATTACTCCGTTTTAAGGAGGCTGAATGAAAGGGGGATCTCCGTAGCCACATACTCTTACACATAGCCATAATACTCTTACGCCTAAATGGCTACTGTGTGAATGTGTACCATATGCAATGGTAGAAGGAAACTCTTACGCCGAAAAATGGCAACTGTGTAATGTGCTAATCAGGGCTCTGCATAGTCATATTCAACTGAGGATAGTCAGCTGACTATCTGACTGACTATATCCGTATTCAGTTAGTAATGACTTTTGGCTTCTTCACGCTGTTCCTCCGCCAAAAACGACTAAAAAGTCAGTCGGGTGTTTAGTCACTATCTCACTCTACCGACTCGACTATATCATTTCATTCTTCCCAGTCAAATTGTCCTCATTGCATTTTGAAGTGACTTCCCCCAAAACGAATTCGTTCCTCTCTTTCTCTCTCCCATGTACGTGTGCATGCATCGATGTTCGAGTTCAACGTGGTTTGACATACGTTACAGGTTAAAATAGCGTGCAGTGTGTGTGCGCTATTTTGCACGCTATTTACTAATATTAACGCGAGTACAGGTAAACTTCGATATAACGTACATTTCACTTTCAAAATTGTACGTTGTATCGAATTGTACGTTATATCGAAGCATAATAAAGTACTCACAAACATAGTCTATAATACATTATTGTGTTGCTGTTTAAGTTAAGTTAATGAATAACTTCAATCAGAAGACGAAGCCAGCCTTTCTCATGATTTTTTTTTATCCCATTTATTTATTTAAGGCTCATTAGCATTTTAGCTGTAACAGAGCCGAATTTTAATCGTGTACATGTCACATGGTTATCATATCTATAATTAGCACATTACACAGTTGCCATTCGCCAGTATTCCTTCTATACCATTACATATGGTACATTCACACAGTAGCCATTTAGGCGTAAGAGTATTCTTTCTGTTCTTCCATTATCCAGTTGGACCACCGGACAGCGGAGACAGTTGATTGATCATTGTTGAGTTATTTATAGAACAGCAGCCCGATGTGTCTTGCAGAGCAGAGCAGTTGTATGGATGAATCTATCTTATTTCGACCGTGGATCGATCTCCATCGCTGATGATTGTTGCGTGGACGTAGCTATTCTGTAACAACACAAAGATGGTCAATGAGGGCCCTGAGTTTTGAACTCACGATCGATCACTTACTAAGCGAACGCGCAACCAATGTGGCTACGGAGACCCCCGTTTCTCATGATGTTTCCCTTCGTATTGTTGGTTAAAACTTGATTCATTTAGAATCCGGAATCACAAAACCAGCTGTATTTCGGGATTGATTGAAGGTACAAAACTTATTTTAGCATCACAATACAAATAATTCATTGTTCTATCAGGAAAAAAAATAATGAATTTTTTTTTCCTCTACACTTTGGAAATGTGTACGTTATATCGAGTGACGTTATATCGAGGGTACGTTATAACGAGGGTACGTTATATTGAAGTTTCCCTGTAACTTTATAGCATACTTGATAAATGTCTAAGTTCGTTGGTTTGAATACACGATGAGTAGACAATAACCGTCCATTGATGGGGTAACTATTTTTTGCATCAGAAATCATGTTTTTGTTCCTTTTTATATGGACATAAAAATAAGATTGCCCACGCGGGTATAAAATTGGTGTCATGGGGAAATGGGAGTGTGGATTGAAGTCAGTTGAATGAAGAGGCAGATTTGTATTCATTAGTCGAGTCAGTTAAAATAACCACTGACTGGACTAGTTCACCAGTCATCCTCGCTAGTCAACGCTAGACAAGTCACTTTTTGTTGTGGGCGTTTGCCGGAGCAGTTCCAGTCGAAGCGAAGCTACTGAGAGTAGAGCTGGTCTTCAATTTTCATCTTCGAAGATTTCGGGCCCTGGTGCTAATTATAGATATGATAACCATGTGACGGCTCGGTTACAGCTAAAATGCTAATGAGCCTGAAATAAACAAATGGGATAAAAAAGGAGTTTGAATTATAGAGGACTATTAAAACTGAATGCAGACGGAGAAAACGGATTTTATGGAGTTTTTTCATTCAATTACATCCTCTTTTTCTAATAAATACCAATGAAGCCTAAAAAAATATACAATAGCAATATTACAGAGAAACTCAACTTTCGGTCTGTGACACCGTGCGCGAGTATACGAGTTATGATTTTGCACGCGAGTACAGGAGGGTTAATAATCATCGGAGACTTTGGTTTCGGGGTCATTCATTCGCTTTTTTTAAACTTTTCCAAGCAGAAAATCCACAAGCATATAGAATGAATTCTACAACAAAGCGACTATTACTTCAAATTCTAGAAAACTTCAAGTCGTCTGAATACATATCGTCTCTAGAAGATATTTGTTTATTTGCACTCGATAATTCGAATGATTGTGACATTGTATTTCTATTATTTTTGACTTATACTATCAGCCATTCCATGCCAAACCGATATAATGGTTCTCAGATTTTCGTTAAAAGTGGTAATTCTGTTTTTATCGTAGAATATTAGTCCCGTTTTTTTTATTTTTTTATTGGGGTGCCCATTTCCATTTTAGGGTGGTCCGAAAAATCAAATTTATCCACTTTTTCCCCTTTTTTTTTCAAAAATTCAATGCCAAAAAAATGCCAATGAACTAACCTTCCATCAAAAAAAATATTGAACTTGCAAATGAAATGAATTTTATTTTCATAAACATTGATTGTAGTCGATTTTTTATTGTTTTCATGGCTTTGGACTAGAGGGCGCTATATTTTTTTATATTTTTCATGAAAGCTAATTTTTTGTTACATATCATATCTCGATATCGAAGATGCTATTATTTTCGTTTTTGAGTTATGATTTTTCAAAGTTAATCAATGGTTCGAAAAAACAATTTTTCACTAAGAAAATCATAACTTTCGAACTACTGGACCGATTCAGATGATCGACATATCAAATTGAAGCTTATAAGTTTTTCTTATAATTTTTCTTTGGAAAAATATAGTTTTGTGAACAATTCGGATTTTCCTTTTTGTGATTCCTCGGTTAAAGATAGAGGGCGCTATATTTTTTATATTTTTTCTGGAAAGCTGAGGGTTTTATAGATAACTTATCTTGATATCAGAGGTGCAATTTTTTTCGTTTTCGAGATATAATTTTTCAAATTTAACATGTTCGTTCAATATTCCTATGAGACTAGACTATGCCTATGCGAGACCTATGCTACTAGAATTCAGTCTTCCTACACATGTGATATATTTTCAAAGAAGGTAAGCTTATTGGCTTCAATTTAATATGTCGGTTCAGTAGTTCAAATGTTATGAATTTTAGTAAGAAGTCATTTTTGAATAGAGTAGAGGAGGCGATCTGGCGTAGTGGTAACATCCATGCCTCTCACGCTGAAGGTCACGAGTTCAATTCTCACTCCCGACATTCTTCCAAAAATGGAAGTAAAAGTGACGAACCAGCCAAATGAGTTGAAAATCACTATAATACAGATATAAAAAAAAAAAAAAATTTGAATAGAAGGGGAAAAATTATTTTTCTGGACCACCGGTTAACTTTGAAAAATCATATCTCGAAAACGAAAAAAATAGCATCTATGATATCGAAATATGTTATGTAAAAATCCTCAGCTTTCAAGGAAAATTATGAAAAAAATATAGTGCCCTCCGGTCCAAAGCCAAGAAAACATAAAAAAACCACTACAATTAATAATTACGGAAACAAGTTCAATATTTTTTAACAAAAGACCAGCTCATTGGCTTCAATTTGATATGTCGATTATTTAAATCGGTTCAGTGATTTAAAAACTATAAATTTTTGAAAAAAGTCATTTTTGGAAAAAGTTTAAAAAAACGATTTTTCGGACCACCCTAAAATAGAAACGGTCACCCTAACGAAAAAATAAAAAAATACGTGTCTAATATTTTGCAATAAAGAACGAAACTACCACTTTTCATGGAAATCTGAGAACCACTATAACGGTTTAACATGGAATGGCTGCTATACAACAGGTTAACCTAAATCTTTCAAACGGAGGAGGTGGAACATATATAGAATCGCCTGTGGTGTCAGTAAATGTCTCGTATATTGTTCTCACTAGAACAATAATTAGTTATGCATCAATTATTTTCAGTTGTTTCAACAAAGCTTTCAAACTTTCAAAATTTACATTCATTCGTCCTACGTCTTCCTTGCGGTTATATCACAGATGTAACCCACTTCTAGTTTTTTTTATTAATGTTTAGTTAGTACGCTAGTCAATCCAAGTACTGATTTTTCTCGTGGTTAGCAGTAAGAGGAAGTCCGTTGTAATTTAGTCGCATAAAGTAGGACATTTCTCAACATAGAAATAACGTACAAAGAAGGAGGGGATGTCATTTTGTAGGTTTTTGTAATCGTTGAGTCCCGAATCGTTCTTGCGGCGCTTTTCCTTCAACCCGCACAAGAGCGTTTGCACAATATCAATGTAGGTCCCAGCTCCAAAATATAATAATTGTATAGATAGCAAATAGTCAGAAATTCGACTAGAAGTAGTCACATTTTGTAAAACATCTGAAAACAAACCATATACATTTTCATTTTCTTATTTTGTTACTGTCAGTTCCAGTCAGTCAGCGATTTTCTACTAAAAAGCTCAACGTCGGCTCCTAGGGACCGAAGCGGGGCTCAACGTGTTGATGAACTTTGAGGGAAAAATATATGAGAACAGTATTGTAACAGTACATATTGAGATTCTAGAATGTTCACACAAAACAAGGTAAAAAATATTCGCGAAAGAAAAAAAAAAGAAAAAAGTTAACATTTTGTTGATGACAATAAGTTAAATTTACAAAAATGAATTAAAATTAACAATAGATTAAAATCAGTTGAACATCACGTAAGAAACTCGATTGTCAAAAAAGGAATATTTTTTTTTATGTTATTAAATTTGATTACATTTGATAGACAAACAAACAAAAAATTAGAAGGGCAGAGTGCGAAGTTGTTTTTTTAAAAGTTTTTTTAAATGCTGTAACTTCGTGAAAAATCAACGCATGAAGATGGAATGTACATAATTTTAAAACTTCAAGTTTTAAATATTACACGAACAGATTTTTATCTGAGTGTGTTTGATGGAGTGGACAAAAATATTGGGATGAAAAAAAATAGTTTTTTTTTTGTTTTTTCAAACTTTCTGTAGACTAACACAATTTTTTGCTACCAAACTTAAAATCAAATCATAGTAACTTTATCAAACTGCTTTTCATTTGATTACTAGAACTATCCTGTATGATTTTTCCATACAGAAAAATTTCTATTCGAATGAAGAATTACCCTTTCGTCTTTGATGATGAATAATTTAATAAATAATGATCGCACCGAATTGAGAACTCCAATAAATTTTGTACAAATCTAATTGATTGCTTTGAAGAAATTTTGAAGAGATTGATTTTTTTTGCATCGATCAATTTTTTTTATAGTGTTTTCGGAAATCTTCTATAATTTTGAAAATACTGCAGTAATTTCTAATTTTAGCAGGTAAGTTTTTAGCCTAGTACATTTTCTTTATTTTGGTGGTCTTATTTTGGTTATTGGTGGAAAATAAATATTACGGCAGCATTGTGCAACGTTGTTTTGAGTTTCTACAGTTAATAAGGAAGCAATATAAACGGCTTTTATTGACTAAGTTCTAATACTTAATAGTAAAAAAAACCATGAATAGTCCATTGAAAGAGTTGTGGCTAGTGCTTTCTCTTCTTGAGCGATATTTGCCATTGCATGATATAACCACGAGGACTGATAGAAGTCAAACTGTGATTTATAATATTCTAAAATTAAAAGAAAAACATCCATGAATCCGACGACGTTCTGGATATCTTTTTACTCTTACACCAAGTGTAAAGAGAATTCTGAAGCGATTGACTCCGGTTAGAAAACTTTCTTCGACAGAAATCAAGGCAGAATTTGATCTCGGAGTATCCTCTCGATGAATTCGATAGAAATCACTATTTCCTGGCACGATAAACGGCGTGAACAACTCATCAGACTAAAGAGAAACATCGGCGCCGAACCGTTAATGCCTGGGGCTGCTTTCAGTCTGGCTGGGAAAACTCCTATCTAGTTCGTATCACTTAGAATGAACATTCAATATTATTGTAGTTTAATTGATGATGGCCTCATATCATTTTCTGTGGCAATAATGAATGACAACATGGTTTTCCAGTAATATCACCGCGCCGCTTATCACGTTTACAATGCTACGAAACAGTTTTTTCCTAACCAAAACATCCCACTTTTGGAATGACCGGTACCCAGTCCGGACTTAAACCCAATGCAAAATTTGTGAGGCTCTCTCTCACTTCGCGTATTCAAGCAAAGGAAAACATACGACACGGTTGGACAATTGAAAAATTCGATCGTCAATGATTGCGGATTCGAAAACCTTAAACTAAACTTAAACCTTAAACTGAAGATAGCAATGTAATGTCACTCATAATTTAAAAGTCATCATGCAAAGTTGGGATACAAACTTTGACAAATATAAACCAGTTTCCTTGAAAAGCTGCAGCTGTTTTTAAACATATTTCCCACCCAAAATTATGAATCTACTACTGAAGATACCAATAGAAAAATACTGATATGGTAAAATAATCTAACTTCGCGAAACACGTTGCTCGAGTGTAAGTCACTGCACGATGCAATGGTTATACAAAGTGTGCTTTTTTACTTTGACTAATGTCATAAATCACGCGCGATCTGTCGGAAATAAAAGCTTAGGAACGAGCCTCTATAAAAAGTTGTTGGGTCTGAGCCAAGGGGCACGGACGGGATCTTGACATAGGACTATGATTGTGTGTAGTATTTACATAGAGTTTTTCATAGTTCAAAATCTGTATTTTTCTTCTCTTTTGATACATCAAGTGGATGCCCTGGAAAAAACGTTTCCTGTATGTACTTGTATCCTTTAAACGGGTTAGATGACATAACGTGGTAGAATTCGGTACCGCATTCTGTTCTTAAATGTACAAAAAAATACCATTAAAGCCATTACTACCCTTTTCTTCTGTTTATTCAATCATGCAGAAGAAGACAAAGAGTCATCATGTATCATTTTTAAACACAGGTCTAAATAGTTAAAACCTACATAAATATAAGCCTAAGTCAAATCAATCTATGACTACAAAAATATATTATGAATAAAAATAGCATTATGTCCTGCGTTACCACGTTGTCCGGAACATTGTTTGTAATAACTTTATAGCCCTGTAACTTCGCGACTACTCAAGCTATCATAATCTGATTTACGTGGGAATGCCCTTTCGAACTTCTGAATCAGCAGCCATTCAAATTCATTTATTGCATTTTTACATAACCAAACAACATAATCGATATTATGACATCCTGGATCACAATTACACAAATTGTTAGTAGTGAGACCTACACGATAAAAACATGAATTGAGCACAAATTGATTGGACAACATACAATATAATATAGAATTAATGCCTATTATCGGTAAATGGAGAATAATTCATTTTACGCATCAACTCACATTATGAGCTAACGCCCGAATTTAGGCAAAAAGATTGCTCGTTGCGTCGGGGAGGAAGCGTGTGGATAGTGCAATCGATAGAAAACATACCCAATTAAATCGTCAAATTGTTAACTTTTTTTACTATATTCACTGTTTAAAGCAAAAAAAAAAAATCTGGATAAATTTCCTGTCTAATGATATATAACACAACATATGTCGCAATAACCATTTTGAGTAATATGCGTTTGAAAACTCTTAGTAAATTGCTACATTCTCGTAGAGTGGCCCCCCTATATAGAAATCAAAGACATAGTCCTATGTCAAAATCGTCCTGTATATTGAAGATTACTAAATTTCTATTCGATATACCGCAGAGCTTTTAGTTCGGGAATCAAAATATATTCTAAATGAAGAAGTAAAAGATTGGAAGAAGTTTTTACAAGCAGCATTTTCTATTGATTTTTTCGAGGGAAAAATAGAAACTACTTTAAAACTTAAAACTTCATGCTCTCAAATTAAGTGATTCATTAAGTTTTCGTATGAACTCTTCAGAACTTCCTTCTAAAATGTTTGGTTTCCCAAAACTATTCGACAAGGGCACATATATTGCTCCTCTTGTACCAATGGTGAACCGATGGCATTGGCACAAGTAACTATAAAATACCTGGGAACAGTTCATACGAACAGTTGAAAATACTGAAACAGCTCAATTGATGCGGTTACGAATCAACTCCCACTCGGCAGAGGTGAACATAACGAGACGGTAGCTCAAAAGTCCGCAATGGCATATCGTTTCGTGCCGTGTATCGTGTATCGGAAATCCTGCACCTCCGAAGCAGCTTCTTTTCAGTTGCCATGGAGAGAGTTGAAAAAGATACCTCACCTTTCAATCCTTCCAAGAAATGATGAATGTTGTCGAATGTCGAAATTATTCGGCACTTGGCCTTGGAATGCATCGTTCCCCCGGTAGCATACATAAAGGTGCTTCCTCTCTCTTTCTCTCATCATGTCTCACATATCCGGCAATTTCTATTGTCGTTTCTGTTCCGACAATGGGATTCAAGGATGGTATGGCTTCTAACGGGATAGGAAATATATTTGCTTTTGGTGTTATGGACGATTGGGTAACAACGTGCAATGGTTACTTCTAGGAACGATTATTGTGTGATGCTGTGACGCGGGACAAAATCAAATTCATTCAAAAAGATGTCTTAAAATAAAATAAAAATAACGTTAAAATAACGAACAAGTCACGAATGAGCAGTCAGTATCCACTAAAAGATTAAAATCAGTTTCCACGTCCCACGATCATTTGTTCATAAATGTGCTATTGCCTTTTACTCATTCACGTTTCATCGGATGGATTCATAGTTATGGAGATACGTGCCCACATTAGTATAATTTTCACATATCAAACAGTTCCAAGCATTGCCTCAAAGGCTGAAGGTCACCAGTCTTCAAGCAGCTGAAAGCAAGCAAAAAGAAATGTTTATGCGCTTAAATACGAACACGTGATCGATTCAATCGATGTTAGAAAACCGTACCGCGTCCCAATTTGTCAGCAAAATTGTCACTTGTGATTGGCAAAATTGTTGGGTAATATTTAAAACATTGTTTTTATCGCCTTCGTTTATTTTAATTGGGCTCATTAGCATATCCTGTAGTATCAGAAACGGATTGAAGTGCGTAAATTCTATCTCATCGATACGAATGGTAAATCAATACTATTGGCTGTCTGTGTAATACAACTTCTTTCGGTGCACTGTTCAGTTGTGTGTAGAGTGGGATGGTTGATACCTAAGACAAGACCAGACAACTGGCTTCTTACTCTTCTTCGTCGTCCAAAAACGAAGCCATGACATGAAGATGCCAGAGCTGCCAAATATTATAAAATATCGGATTTTTCAAATTTCTATTTTAATGAATCGTAACATTTGATTGGTGCGAATTCAATGATTATTGCATATTTTCAAATAGACAATCTCAAAAATATGCTTTAAAAGGATAAAATAAGTCTTTTAAATACCCATATCTATAATATAATCGTTTCCAAAACAAATTTGGGATTTTTTTTAGCAAATAAATCTAATCTGACAACCGTTACAGCGTTATGCAGATTCTCATTGTCTGAACCAAAACATTCTATCTTATTATATGAGCAGGAATACAACCAAAACAACGTTAGGAAGCCATTTTATTCATACAAAACGTAATTCAAAAATAAAAATGAAGTGTAAAGCCTTAAATTGTGAGCGAAGGACGGATACTCACCCTGAGTATAAATTTTATCGGTTCCCTCAAGACAAAAATATTCGGAAAGAATGGATTCGATTTTGCGTGAACAGTGAATTAGAAGTTCCATTCTTTGAAATCAAATCAAGCACAAGAATATGTAGCGTAAGTATTAAAAACTAATTCTAAAACATATCCTAATACTAGTATATATACAGGCTCATTTTGTTGATGGGAAATACAATGAAAATGGAGTTACGAAAATTCCGACCTTAGCTGCATCCGCGAATGAGGAATGGGAAGAGATACAAAGTATTGAGAACAATTATGATTTGGTTGACGTATATGAAGGAGATAAACAACTACAGGAAGAAATATTTCGTTTGAAACATCAAATTTCCAAGCTGAAAAGGTAGTGTGTCAAAAAATATGTTATTTTCTAATATTTTATATTGATGTAACCGTTAATAGAATTGTAAAACAATGGAAGAAAAAATGCGGATATCTGACCTCGAGAATTCGTGGAAAACAACCCTTGAAGAAGCTTTTCAGAGAAGATCAAATTAAGCTATTAACAGGAGAGGTTAAAAAAGTGAAACGTTGGTCCAATGAAACGATTACGGAAAATTTACAAATTCGGTTTGCATGTCAAGGTGGATACGACAAGCTTATTCAAAAAGGCTTCCCGTTCCCATCCACGAGGACTCTACTACGCCAAATTGAAGGAGTTCGTTTCAGTCCTGGTATGTAATTATAATCATATGTCTCATCGCATGTTAATATATGAAATGATATTTTGTAGGTATTCTTGAAGATATATTCGAGCTGCTACAACATAAAGTCTCCACAATGTCGGTTGAAGAAAAGGACTGCGGATTGGTTCTAGACGAAATGAGCATAGACGAGGCAAATGAGTTTTGCCAAAATACGAAGCAGTTTGTTGGAACAACAACGCTTCCTATGTCCCAAACTTTAGCCTGTAAAGCTTTGGTATTCATGCTAGTTGGAATCGCAGCGCGCTGGAAACAGGTGGTTGCTTTCGAGTACACCGGCAACTCTATACAAAAAGAGTTTTTGAAGAATGCTGTATTGTCTGCAGTTTCAAGAGCAGAGGGAATCAGTTTGCGTGTCCATTTTATAACAACAGATTCCGGGTCCGAAAACCAGCGCATGTGGAAGGATTTGGGGATCGATATTCGTCGCAAAAATGAGACATTAAATGCTGCGATACCTCATCCAAACGCTGAGAACAGAATGCTAGAGATCATACCCGATCCCGTACACGTATTTAAAAATACAGTACATGGCTGGTTGAACAATGTCTACCTGAAAGTTCCGGATTGGTATGTTCGTGAAAAAAAGCTAACATCCAATATTGTTCATCGAGACCATTTAACCACAATCGTGAACTCCGAAATAAACAACACGTTGCGGCTTTGTCACAGACTAACGGCCTCGGATGTGTGCTTTGACAACAGAACATCTTCAATAGATAAAATGAAAGTATGCAACGCAACAAAATATTGCAACAGGACGGTGGCTGCAGCATTGAAGTTTCATGCGGAAATACGAGAATTACCGGAGCTTCTTACTACCGCATGCTTCATAGAAGACTTTGCTCGATGGTTCGAGCTTATCAATAATAGGGCAGAAGAAAAAGTATTTTGTTTGAATGATCCTATGAAATATGACGAGGATATCGCTCATCTGAAGACCATGGTGCGGTTAATGTATGATCTCCAAGTAGGACACGGACATTGGAAACCATGGCAAACAAGTGTAATCGTTTGCACGAATGCAATTGTGAGGTTGACAGATCGGCTTTTGCATGAAGGACACCCACAAATATTTACATCGCGGTTCGTCCAAGATTGTCTGGAGAGTCTTTTCTCATTGATTCGTGCAAAGCAACGACGCCCAACTCCATTGCAATTCAGCAATAACTTGAAAATTGTGACTCTTTCGCAATACATGACCGTAGTACCGAATGCTTCGTATACAGCCGATACACAACAACATCTTATTGGATTGATAGATTTGCTATCAAAGCGGCGTGAAGAATGTTCAGCCCAGAAATTGATGGACAATGAAGCAGCATCGACATCATATCGAATTTCAGCTTCATCTAATTCTAGTGATAATGTGGATGATATGAATATTGAATTCGACTATGAGTACACCGTCGATGAAGCGAAAACTTTTCTCGACAGAACAGAACAAAATTCGTTGTTCTATATAGCTGGTTTCATCATCAAAAAAATTATTCAGCGGGAAAGAACATGTCAGCAGTGTAACAAGAGATTGGTAGTCAGCAAAACACAACCTAGATTGTATCAACCGTCTCTTTTTTCATATTTGCGAGCTACAGCTTCTAACTCTCCCATCTGCATAGTGAATGATGAGACTTTTAATTTCTTCTTAGCAATGGAAATTCTATTCCGAAATATGAAATCGCATTTGGAACCTAACGAAGCTGATTTGCCGAAGAAAATGGCAGGAGAAATGTATGTTTTGCCATCCACTTTATTCCATTGTGAAAAAACAAGGAATGACATTATAAAAAAATTTATATCTTTTCGTTTAAAAAGCGGAGAAAACAAAAAAACAAGGAAACGAAAATTTGATAGCAGGAGCATGGCATGGTAGAAATAAAATATATTAGTATCAGAAACCAAATAGATTATTATTAAACTAAACTTATGTCCATTTCCATTTTAGTGTTGTCCGAAAACTCATTTTTTCCACTTTTTCCCAAAAATGACTTTTTCAAAAAATCATAACTTTTGAACCTCTGAACCGATTCAGATGATCAATAAATCTAATTGAAGCCAATGAGATAGATTTTTAATAGAAAAAATATTGAAAAAAGTATTGAACTTGGAAAGAGGGTTCTAGAGAGGTGTTTTTTTCGTTTTAGAGTCATTATTTTGTAAATTTAACATGTTTTAAGTCTTCGTTCAATATTCGTATGTGACTAGACTAGACCTATGCGACTAGAATCCTATCTTTCCGGTAAGTATGATATTTTTTCAAAAAAGATTGGCTTATTGGCTTCAATTTAATATGTCGATCATCTCAATCAGTTCAGTAGTTCAAATGTAATAAATTTTTGCAAAAAATTATTTTTGGATGAGAGTGGAAAAATGATTTTACGGACGACCGGTTAACTTTGAAAAGTCACTCAAAAACACAAAAAAGCCTATCTGATATCGAGATATGTTATGTAATAAATCCTCAGCTTTCAAGAAAAAACATAAAATATAAAAACATAAAAACAAAAAACATAAAAATAACAAAAAACAACTACAATCAATAGTTACGAAAACAAAATTCGATTTCTTGGCAAGCCTAATATTTTTCCAAAAAAGATTAATTGGCTTCAATTTGATATATCGATCATCTAAATCGGTTCAGTGATTCAAAAGTTATGAATTTTTAAAAAAGGCACTTTTAGGAAAAAGTTGAAAAAAATGATTTTTCGGACCACCCTAAAATAAGAAAAGGTCACCCTAACGAAAAAATAAAAAATACGGGTCTAATATTTTGCAATAAAGAAAGAAACTACCACTTTTCATGGAAATCTGAGGAGCACTATATCGGTTTGACATGAAATGGATGTATATATATATATATATATATATATATATATATATATATATATAAATTTTTCAATTCAATCAAAATATAGTAACAAAATAATTAGGTAAAACGTGTATACAATTCCTTCACATTTCCTCTAAACTAAGTATCGTAATATCAATTAAATTCATTTTTTTCTAAATTCAATACAAACCCAACGTAATTTATTTTTATTGGCAACACTGGAAAAATCGACTTTGTTTACAAAATTTATCGAAATCGACCAATCAGAAATCAGAACGACTGACAGAAATTTGGTCCGTATCTGACAGAAATTTGGTCCGTAAAAGACCCCCTATTGTCTGATCTTATCTTAGGTTGATACCTGAGAGAGAGGAGCCAGCTGAATGACAGATAGTTTGTTTTCTTCTTATTCTTCTTACGCATCATCATCAAGAAAATTCCAATCTGACAATTTCAATCAAGCATGTTGTTGTCATTCATTTATGAGAAAAGTGTTCAAACTTGACGTGAACCTTTGTTTGTGAGTATTTTTGTGCGTTTTTATCCCCGATTTGATTTCTGACGTAGGACTGCGTCTAACAGGAATATATTTGGGGTATAAGAAGGATCATGTAGGAAATAATAAAAGATGTACCAGGCCAGCCCACATCATGGCTTCCAGCAGCATCGGCCCATTCCAACATTTTTTTTTTACTTTTGATAATTTCGATATAGGTGTTCTAAAGAATTATTTCGATGATTACTAAAACAATATCCGAAATTTTTTTCATTCTTTCATTCATTCTTTCACTGGTTCCAGGTTGATCTATTGCTGCAAGCTCAGTGAATCGATTTTTGCAATGTGGGCGATGATTGTATATTCTCCGATGCAATTTGAATATGCAACGTATGTGGAATATATAAAATAAGTGCTAATCTTCCAATTAAAAGAGTCAACATTGATTTCTCTCAGGTGCATTTTGATGGAATTTTGTTTGTGTCCGATGGAAATAATAGTAGGTTGACTAAAAAGGATGCTGTGTCTGCAATTTTAACAGGCAGTGATCACGATTCGGATGAAGATGAGAATTATCCTATCAGTCTCTCGTCATCTTTGCCATGATATTCCTGCCCATCACTGATGGACCATTCATATGCAAATTTTAAATTTGACATGCAGGTTGCTAATCAAGGCAATAGTATCACTGAAGATCCAATCGAATTGACCGATAGTGAAGGTGAACCAATTGGTCTTGTCCACAAAACTAAAATGGTCAAGATTCTTTCTCCCCTTTATGTGTGATTTAATTTGTATACCATTTCCCATAGACAACATAACTGTCGCTTCCAAACAGTCTACATAAATGAAGCGCTCACTCTGCTCTCCCTCACAACACTCACTTTCCTTTTGTGACATTGATGAGTGAACATTGTTTGTGTGAGTGTCGATCCGGAATGAATTGTCTTTCTCAAGATTCATTGTACCCCTAAAAAGTGCTCGAAAGATGTAATCTTACGTTGATCGCACTTGATCGAAGAAATTACAAAAAGAATGTATTTGACCGCAGTATTTGATAAACTCTTTCTGAAAAGAACTGGATTTGATTTGCTGAAAACACTATCTTGTTTTCTCTCGTGTTGTGCGTTATGTGTGGCTATGGTAGTTTTTTTCGAAGCTGCTACTGATTTCTATGGCTTCGGCGTTTTCGGCTTGCATGCAGCGATTTTTGAGGATTTGTTTGACTTTTGCTTTCGGGCAGCCACACCAGCAGTATCAGCAGCTTTCTTCTTGCTGGTCGCCTTCTTCACAGTAGCAAGTTTTTTTTTTGTAGCAGTAACTGTTCCAAAATGATCTAACCGCTGTACAATTATAATTGAGTGCATTTCCGAGCTTGCACCTTATATTCCTTATATACAGATTTTTGTGATTTCAATTGCTTGCCTTCAAAGCAATTTTTTAGCTATTGAAACAAGTTTTTGGATCAATAAGTAACACACATATAACGCGTAGACATTTTATCTTTCGAATGAAGCGGTTATCATTACATTTCTTTCAACCGGCGAAGAGGTTTTATTGCTCAAAATCTTGTTTCTCCAATGTAACACTCTTGTTTTCGAAGCTTTGAACTTACACCCCTGTATAGAAATGAAGGATGTAGTCCGACGTCAAAATTATTTTCACATAAAATCTCTTGCAAAAAAATGTCATTTTGAAATTTTCTACATATTTCAATACTTCCCCTTGGTTCACCGTGACTGGTCCGCGCTGACATAAGGGTGATCACAACAAAAGCGAGCTGGCTCCTCTCTCTCAGGTTGATACGAGACTTCCATTTTTTATGTTAATAATATCACAAATAATCCGATGCTTCTTGTTGCAAGTTGGTCTTATTCTTTTCAGTTTTGAAGTTTAACATTATATTGTCGTAGTGAGTATGATTTTTTCACCATAATCCGTCACATCTATTTTATGAAGCGTGGACCTTTGAACGCATAATGCACTTGTGCTATTGCCTTGCATTCTATAGTTGTCCATTATATCTGTACGTCAGCTATTTTACTGCTGCTCGTTTTTTTTTTATCCCATTTATTTATTTATTAGGCTCATTAGCATTTTATCTGCAACAGAGCCGGGTTTTTATCGTGTACATGTACATATGTTTATGTTTCTATAAATTGTAAATTACACAGTAGTAGTAGTAGCCATTTAGGCGTTAGTTTTTCTGTTCCATTACATTATGGTAAATTACACTGTAGTAGTCATTTAAGCGTAAGGGTATTCTATCTGTTCTTCCATTGTTTAGCAGACCGGACAGCGGAGACAGTTGATATTGATCATTGTTGGGTTATTTATAGAAGCCCGATGTTTCTTGCAGAGCAGAGCAGTTGTATGGTTGAATCGATCTTATTTCGACCGTGGATCGATCTCCATCGCTGATGATGGTTGCGTGGACGTAGTTATTCTATAATAACACAAAGATGGTCAATTGAGGGCCCTGAGTTTGAACTCACGATCGACCGCTTAGGAAGCGAACGCGTTACCAAGTGGCTACGAAGACCCCCTTGCTCGTTTTTTAATTTTGTTTATTTTTTTCGGTTTTATAATTTATTTCTGAAAGAGTAAGTTTCCATTACTAATATCTTGATGCACTAATGCATGGTTTTATTTGAATATGTACGGTCCTCATTGCGAGCCATTATTTATTCCACTCCATTTCAGCGAGTCCAATATTCATCGTTAATAGAAAAATAAAAACATCCTAATGGCGGGTTTACACTAGGGAGATCTATAGCTATAGATGGATTTATTCACCTGAAAATAGGTGTAAACGGGTGAGAATAAATATGATACACTTATTCGAGGTATATATAACTTGAATAAATTAAGCATATGTAAACGCTTGTGAATTTCTCACTGGAGAGAAATCACTAAAGTTGGATGCAGTTCTACTTCAGGTGAATAAATTTACCGAAAATATGAATATATTCATTATAGAAGATGATGCGATTTCTATAAATCTAATCATATTTCTTCACATGAATATATCACTAGTCTAAACCCACCCTAACATAATTATTTCAGTTCTTAAAATTGTCCAATCTCCGAAACGAATAAAATGAGATTTGAGCGTTTCTTATTGTTATATTTCTTAAATGAACCTAAAAACATTCAAAGAAAATAATCACGTCACGTTAATATCTAACAAATTCTTTAATTTTTAATAAAATTTAGAATTTTTTTCATAATTTTCAAATAAAGGTGTACACATCAGTAATATCATTCGATAATATTACTAATGTATTAGAAATTTCAGCACGTTTAGGAAAACACTTTTTGAGTCATACCAAACTGTTTATTACTAAATTATCTCTATTTCATATATTTAAATTCAACATAGGATAACATTAACGTTTTATTTCTCCATCATCTTATAATTTGTAAAAAAAACTATGGATGGGTTATGATATAACCGCAAGGTTGACGTAGGACTGCCGTTGGCTTAGTAATTATTTGTGTTTTTTTTTCAATTAGCAATAATCGCACTTCGAATGTTGCTCATTGGGTACGATATCGTCGCTGCGCAAAGCTGTTGATTAAACTAGTGAATGAATGATACAATTTACGAATTCAATTGCAAACAAATCCCAATTAAGGTCAATTCATGCATTATGGTAGTGGTTATCGCAGCAAATAGTTAACAACATTTTGCCTAATCATCAAACGGTATGCGTAGAAGTTCAGTGAGCTGGTGACATGAAGGGGCATGCAGTCTTGAATAACCGAGCCAAAGCGTTGCATTTGTACCCGATTTTGTAGACCGTGTAAGCAAAACGCATTCCGGATTGCAAAAATGCATGGGGGTATAAAAAGCACTGCCGAGATTTGGGGCCTGTTTCTCGAATACACTACGAATACACTTCACGGTGGAAACGGAATGAAACGTATTCGCGATGACAACGGTACAGTGTCGACATCTGGATACGAGATTAGTTTCCCACTAAACTTATCATTATCATATCAAATTATCTTCAGATGAAATTTTTGTATGAGATTATTACATCACATGAAGAAAACAAAGTTTTCCACTCACATTGAATACCAGTTTGATACGAAGAAGTTAATTTTCATTGATGATTTCCCCAGGCTCCATGGTTTTGAAGTCTGTGTTAGAGAAACATTCCGATTTGCTAAAGCGCAAACGAGTACGAAAGTATCCGCTGCTTGCATCTACTTTGCAATGGCAGTTTCCCCAGACTCCATGGTTTTGAAGTCTGTGTTAGGGAAACATTCCGATTTGCAAAAGCGCAAACGAATACAAAAGTACCCGCTGCTTGTATTTATTTTGCAATACCGATTTTTCCTGTCTCCATGGTTTTAAAGTCTGTGTTGGGAAAACATCAATTCATTCCTGCGATGGTACCTCAATCGCTGTTCAATTATAACTGAGTAGATTTCCGAGTGGCGCTCGCTTATATACAGATTTGTGATTTCAATAGCCTGTTTTGAAAGAATTTCAAAGCTATTGAAAAAAGTTTTTGAATCAAAAAGTAACAAGTATATAACGCGTAGACAATTTATCTTTCGAATGAAGTGTTTATCATACCATTTCGTTCAGTTGTTTAGGAGCTATTAACGCTTAAAATCTCGGTCTCCGGCGTAACGCTTTCGTTTTCGAAACTTTGATTTTACACCCCGGTATAGAAATGAAAGACGTAGTCCTACGTCAAAAAGGTTCATCATTTTTTCTTATTATCTTTCATATTATATTTATATTATATATATATATATATATATATATATATATATATATATATATATATATATATATATATATATATATATATATATGTATATATGTTGTTGTTCTGCCATATAAATTACTTCTAGTGAATATTTTGAATGTTGAATAAAAAATAACTAATGTATTGCAATACATGTGTGTTCAAATGTTTCATCGATCTATAAAATTAATTGATTATGATCGATGAAGGATAGCTAGAATATTACTAAGATTCAAAGAAGCATTATAAACCGATGCAACTATACCTGAAAGGTCGTGTATAGAAATAGTTTTTCCAGGATGGTTGAGAAGCCAATCGTTTTGGGAAATTGAGAGCTTTTGCTTGAAAGGGCCCATAACTGAAACATCCAGCAGTTGTAAGCGATTTGTGACATAAGGTAAAGAAGATACATGAATTGTGCAATTTTCTTGGCAATATTTAGTTGTTTCCAAAGTGCGAAGACTTTTTGATTGATTTTTGATTTTTTTAAAATTTATTCGTTTACGTTGCTTTTTGCTACATTTTTCAAATGTTCCATAACATTGAGAAACAGTTTTCCCGTTATGCAACCGTTAGTTAGGAAATTAGCAAAGACAATGGACCTAGTTGGACCACCTAAGAACTGGAATCATGAAAACGTTCTATTAGAAACCAGTTCGATCGATCTTTCCATCTCATCTTCGTTGATTCCGGTTCTATCGGTTTTCTTTTTGTAGTTTCGAACCATAATTAGGTCTGAGAATCAGACTAAATTAATGTTTGTTAGTAAACAACAATCAAACCCAAATTTTATGAGGTATTAAACAGTATCCGAATGTGCCCCACCACCATCCGAAGACAAATAATAATTTCATCTAATAAATAGACCTTTATTTCCCAGTTGTATGCACGTTTTTTTCATTTCATATTAATTACTAACTGAGGTGGTGTACTTAAATGTCTAAATCGTTCACAGAGGAATTAGGGAAATACTTACAACTTCAAGCTCAAAAGTTTCGAAACGTGTATGAAAAAGGACCCTGTGTTGTATTCGTAAGTAATAAACGACCAGGAGATGTCAGACCATATGACAGCTGTTGGTGGAAGGGCTGTTAGCTTACTTATATTTTTAATTTGGTTGAAAATTGTACCACTTAATTTTTACAAGCGCTGTCCGAAACTGCTCCCGTCCCCCTTTCATCTACCTAATAATAGTCGGTGTCACATGGAAAAGGTGTTAATAGGATTCGAATAATACTTCAATAATAATTTTTAAGTAAAACTGTGGCTCTAAATCTTATTCCTAGTATGCAATACTATGTCGTTGATTCTACACTCGACAAAAATTATGGGAACGGAGCGCGAAGTCGAAGTTTTTAAGTGATTTTAGAAACGCTGTAACTTTGTGAAAAACCAACGCATGAAGATGGGATATGCAACTTTTTAAAGCTTTATTCAAAGCTTCAGGTTTTGAGATGTAATACTTGAATGCTTCTATCTTTTTGTGTGTATGTGTAGTGGATAACAAAATTGGAAAGAAAACAATCAATTTTTTCTGTTTTTTTTTAAAGATTTTGTAGATTAACACAGTGTTTTATCAACCAAATCAATAGTAAGTCCAATTAACCTTATCAATCAGCATTCACTTCAAAGTTTTGAAAGTTTTTGAAAATTCAAATAAATTTTATACAAGACTCATTCATTCTGTTTATTGACTTTTGCTTACGATAACTATGGCCTTCCAGACATATTTTGTGCCACATAATTTCAATATGCAAAGAACATTAACCGATTTTATCACTGGGCGTTTTTATCACATCTCGTTTATATCACTCTCGAATTTATCACTAAAAATGTTTCGTTTTTCGAAACATGTGAAATAATGTGAAAATTCTAATTCTTCGTTTAATTATGAAACAAAACATGAGAATTGAGCAGAAAAAAATTTTTTAAGCATTTATACCAATTGTATTGATCAGCCGTATTCACGGTGCTTACGAAAATTTTCCTTGCTGTATAATTTGTAGCGTATACCGCCTATTTTTATTGAAAGCCTCTCGTATCACTTTGATAGGTTCAGAATATTTTTTTTTATTTTTATAGGTTTTGTCTGAGATGAGATGTGCCATTTCCCAAAATTGATCTGTGCAAGAGTATTTTATTTCGTCAAATGTCAAAGTTCCATTTCAAGATAGTCGGTAATATATTTTTTATGGATTGACATTTGTATTTATTCATGTGTATCATCAAGAAGACAAGATAAGCTGAGTGAAAAAATAATCCAGCATAGCGCGTTTAGAATCAATTGGTGGTTTTTTTTTTAATAGCGGTTTTTGATGGTGTCCAACTATTTGAATGTTATAGAAAAGTGACCACCTCTAGGCCAAGATTTACGTGACCGAAGTAACTTGAAGAAAAAGCTGTACAACAACATATACCAGAAAGTAAAACGTAAACGAAAATATTAAAAATCTATGAATTGTTAGGTTTACGAAAAGGCTGAATATATAAAAAAACACAAAAAAGTCACAAAAAGTGTCGATTAAAAATATGCTACTGAAGATAAAATTTCTATGGTTTCAAATAATAAAACAAATCTATATTTTACTTCGAAGGAAAACACAGTAAGCTAGAAACGGCTGTATACATGTGGTTTCTCAAACAACGACACCTCAACATTTTTATTTCGTCTAAAGATATTCACTTGCAGGCTAAAAAGTAAGCACCTAATTTTGGAGAACCTGCGTTCAGTTCTGCCTTATTTTTTGAAGGAGGTCCGGTTGGTTCAAGTATAAAATTGCGACGAATTTGGTTCATTTATCAAAACATTGAAACATTACATTAACACATTTGGAGGTAAAATGGTTTGCAGGAATCAAAACTGACAAAATCTGATAATTGTTATGCCATCTTTGTTGTTTCGGATACTGATAATCTGCCATTGATGATAATTGGAAGATTGAAAAACTTTCGATGCTCCATTAAAACGACACTTTCAGTTTTCTATCGAGGATCTCCAAATGCCTGGGTAAACCGGAAACTATTTTGTGAATGGTTCCAAAATCAGTTGCCGCGAAAGTGCGTTTTCAGCCGAAAATAAAACTACAACCTTAAGCCCTTTTTAATTTATTCACCATTGTGGGGATGAAATTTTCTCTGATAATAGATTGATACAAACTTTTTTTTTTCTATCGTCGAATGCAACATTTACTGCTCAACTAGCTGACCCGGCAAACTTCGCCCCGCCCAACATTTGTTTTTTGTTATCAACACCTACAAACATTTACTAAGCGCAAGTTCATGAGTCCAATCGCAGAGCTGTTCATTGATTGATATTCTAATCGACCCCGTTGAATTTTCCTTTTACTATAAAATTCCTAGTACCAAAATTCATCATTATAATATCAGATTATTTTCAGACACAATTCTCGTTCATGATTTTTCAACCACTTGCATATAACATGTTTCTCCGTTACATGAAATAAATGTTTGATACAGAAAATATGATAGAATAAAGACAGACCCCTCCCCTCTTCCCTCTTAGAGAGTGGTGAGGAGTGACTATTCACCATTGAAACATTGTGTGTCCCCTAAAACTTTCGCATGCCAAATTTGGCATTTTCTTGATCAGTTTTCGAGTTATGCAGAAATTTGTGTTTCATTTGTATGACAGCTCACCCTTAGAGAGGGGTCTAACCACCGTGAAAACATTCATTGCACTCCATCCATACACCAAATTTGGTTTCGTTTGCTTGATTAATTCTCGAGTAATGTAGAAATTTGTAATTCATTTGTATGGCAGCCCCCCCTTAGTGAGGGGGGAGGGGTTTCTATGTATATATATATATATATATAAGTTAAAGAAGTTAGGCCTTTGGGAAGGTTTTTAAAAAATTATAAACGAACTACCTCACTTGAACATCGAATTATGACTGACTTTATTCCTTACTAATTAGCCTGAGCTGAGTTCCCTAACGCGGCGTACGGTTATGCTGATTCTCCAGTTTGGTTCCGGTGAGCTCGATCGTGGTGGACTTCGACCTGGCCAAAGCGCTGAGCCTTAGGATTGTGTATCGAACGATAGGTCGATGTTTCGATGGGTCGTTGGTATCGATGATGTTGACGGTGCAAATATTCAGGTCGATGCGCCGTCAATGATGATGCGCTGTTTGTTCATGTGTCGCCCGGAGAACTGATGCGTTAGCTCTATTGGAAGTGGGTCACCGCTGTTGTTCGGTGGTTAGTTGATCTGTTCGTGTAGTACATGGGGATGTGGGTGTTAACTACTCTCTCCCTAATGAAGATTCGTCTCGAATCTTAAGTTGTTTTCTTCGGAGGTACAATTCGATGAGGCTGCTAGAATTGAAACCGCTGTTGTTGATTGTTGCATAGATGAACTTCTGCGAGTATCGTTGAAGTTGTTTGTGCTGGGTTTTCTAGTGATTTGTCTTGTTGGGTTTGATCTGAGGAGAGGGAAGATGTCATGCTTTTTGTGTTAGCATAGGGTTTTACCTCTGTTGATACATTTCGTGGTGTGGTGTATACTCCAATATGTTTCTTCAGGCTCATGATTGCCAATCCTATGATCATGGCTGCGAGTGGAATCAGGAATCCAATCGTAGTATGTTGCAGTGTTATGTGGTCTCTTTGCAGTTTATGGATGTGGTCTCGGTTTTCAATTCTAAGCAGGTTTACTTGTTGCAGATCAGGTTGGTTGAAGATTACTGTTGGCTGAAAGTTCACTCCAATTGTTGAAATAGTTCTGATCTCGTGATGATTAATTGTCCTCTTGTCGTCGTATTTGCTTCCATTGATTGAAACAGAGCAGTTTGGATATTTGATCAGTAGAGTTCCCGTTATCTGTCTCGATTTGATGTTGCAATTTGAATCCAGAAGAACGGATTTATCAGCGTTTCTCACGATCAGCGTGTGGTCGTCGATAGGCTTAATGTCCATTCCGATGCGATGTTCCTCGTAGGGGCAAGATGCGTTGATTCCTCTTAATGCGTTGTCGATACAACCGTCGCCTGTTAAGTTCGTGAGCTCCTGTCTTTGGCAAATTCTATAATTTTCAACAATTGTACATTCGTTATTTATTCCTAGTGTCAGTGTTTTACTCAGAACAGCTGAGTTGTAGGGTGTCGATATAATTCTGTTTTTTCTTGGTAATGTTTCAAATCTAATATATTGGAACTTTTCTGACATAAATATTGGGATCTTGATCACAAATATTATTTTTGTACTTTCATGATGTGTTTCTATACTAAGAAATTCATAAATTTGGTCAATATTGTTAATGTGAATATTTTGTTCTTCTAACTTTTCTAGTACAAACTCTGTTTCATTATTGTTTAATATTGCCCTAGATAAAATCCCTATTTTCGATAGTTGTACAATTTCAAAAATGTCTCTTAGTTGGTTGTTTAGTAGATCTAGATTGAAAAATAGATCGTGAACTATTCCTTTTAAATGATTTTCATATTCTGTGTTTACGTTATTGGCAATTCTCGATATTCTTCTTAAAACCTCAATTTGGTTTTCATTTACGTGGCTAATTAAATTGTTAATTTTAGCTTCGAATTCCTGATTGATTCTGATTTGTCGGTTGTTGTTGTCAATAAGTGTGTTGGTTTTGGTTTTTGAATTTTCTATCGTTTGTCGGATTAATTGTAAATCGTCGTCGTCTAAATTGCCGGTCAATGATTTGATAAACGTTCCTAATGGGTTTAAGAGTCCTCGTTTCTGTCGGTGTATGGGTTTCAACTGTTTGTAATTGTCGGAAATTTGTTTCATCCTAATGTCCAATGTTTTAAGGTATGGTTTCGTGAAATTTTGTCGTTCGAACTGGTGTAACGTATACTGGAGGTTGGTGAAACTACTTTCGAATTTTTCCAAATCCACGATGTGGAGATGGAAATGTTGAGATGTGATAATCTTCGCTTCTCTCTCGCTAAATGCTATTATTCCATCATGTCGTGAGAGGTCTGTTATCGTCACTTCTGCTGTAACATCAAGGGCTAATCTGGAATAGAGAAATATGTGAGTACTACTTTGGGTTTCGAGACGTCATTTTCTTTGACGTCTTATTTTTGTTTTATGTATCGTTCTTCCATTCTGATCTTGGAAGGTTTTTGTGTTATCTCTTGCGATTTGATATCGTTTATACTTATCCTTTGTTTTACTTTTGACCCCTTGGCGCGCGACGTATACAGTTTCGTCCACTTCCAGTGATGGGTCAGCTTCCTTGTTTTTGTTGTGGTGCTGTAAATCTTGTTTTTGTTTTTTAATGAGAGCTAATGTTGCTTCATTGTATATTTCATTCCTTTTCCTAACAATTTCTTCAATGTTACTCGGTCTCACCTCTCCCTCTTTTATTCCAAAGAATACTTCTTTGGGTCGCATCTTGGTTGAAGAGTGAATAGTGTCGTTATAAAGTGCTACAGTGACTCTAAACAACTCTTTCTTACTTAATCCCTCATGTTTCGATCTACAACAGCGAAACATTTCTGCAATTGTTGAGTGAAATCGTTCAACGATTCCATTCACTTCGCTTTTATTAGATGGTGTGAAATATGTTTCAATTCCTAGTTCTTCTAACATGCCTCTTACTTCAACAGACTTTAGTGCTGGTTCATTGTCACTGACCAAAAGTCTGGGTATCCCATATGTTGAGAAGAATTTTGTCAGTCCTGAACGGACGTCAGGAATCGATCTCGATTTAATTGGAAAAAGCATTCCGAACTTCGATAATTTGTCTACCACGGATATGAACGTGTTTGGTTGACATATGAATATATCAACATGAACTATGTCTAGCGGCTTTTTAGGTATTGGAGTTTGGGCTAGGTTCAATTTATAAGGATGTCGCTCATATTTAGCAGTTTTACACGTATTGCACAATGTGACGTGTGTTCTAACTTTCCTTTTCATGTTCGGGAAGTAGAATTTCTGGCTGATAGCCATCAGATTTTCTTCGATGCCTCTGTGAGCTCTTGTATGTGTTGTATTTATGACTTCATTCTGTTCTTCTTCAGTTTTTAAGTCAATTAAGAACTTTTGTGAAATAACTACTTTAAACGTTTTGACGCGAGAAAAATAGTTTTTATACACAATTTGAAGGGTGTTGATGAGATTTTCTGGGCAGTAAATGCAATTTACTCTTTTAGGATCCATGAATTCTTTGAATATTCTTAGTAATATTGGTACACCAAAATTCACTTTTGTAAACGTGTGTCTTAGGACTTTGGGAAAAACTTGTTCTCCGGTGGTCTCACTCTCAGTTCCATCTATTTTCAAAATGATCTGATTGGAAAAAGTGTTTACCGGTTTTTCGGTACATGCGATAAATTCCGAGTCATCGGTGTCTGCCGAATGTTGCGTAGCAGCGTCTGATGAAGAATCATTTTGTTCTTCATTCAGATTTAAATTTTGGGGAATTCTAGAGAGGCCATCGGCAACGACATTTTGTTTTCCGGCACGATATCTTATATCGTAGGAATAGTCCATTAAAGCAATCATCCATCTGGCAATTTTACTTGATGGATCTTTCAAGTTCACGGCGCAAGTAAGCGGCTTGTGATCTGTGTATAAAATGAATTTATTTCCGAAAAGGTACGGTCGGAAATATTTGGTTGCCCAATAAATAGCTAGTAACTCCTTCTCAATAGTGGAGTACTTTTCTTCGGTTTGACTGAGTGTTCTCGATGCAAAAGCAACAGGTTTATCTCTTCCGATTGGACCTTGTGAGAGAACAGCTCCTATTGCGTATTTGGATGCATCTGTTGTCAATATGAAGGTTTTTTCGAAATCTGGGTGTATTAGAATAGCGCTGCTAGAAAGTATCTGTTTGCACTTGTTGAATGCTTTTAGAAATTCTGGAGTATGTTCTACTTTCTCATTTTTCCGAAGACATTGTGTTAGCGGTTTCGTTATCCGGCTGAAATCCTTTATGAATTTTCTATAGTATCCCAGTGTTCCTAAGAAGGATTTAATGTCCTTCTCGGTTTTGGGAATTGGCCAATTTTGGATAACTTCAATTTTTTCTGGGTTTGGTTTTACACCTTCTTCATTCACCACGTGACCGAGGAAGGAGACCTCTTTCTTCAAAAATTCACTTTTGTCGAGCTGTATTTTTAAGTTGGCTTTTTTAAGAGCAGCGAAAATTTTATTTAAGTTGTTGCAGTGTTCTTGTAAACTGCTGCTGAATACAATGATATCGTCCATATACACTAGGCAGATAAATCCGGCTAGGCCTACCAGCACAGCATTCATTGTTCTCTGAAATGTTGCCGGGGCGTTTTTCAGCCCGAATGGCATTCTTAGATATTCGTAGTGGCCGTTCTCAGTTGAAAATGCAGTTTTTTGAATATCGTCTTTTTCCATCAGAATTTGGTGGAATCCCGAAGCTAAATCTAGGGTTGTAAAATATTTACTTCTCCCTAATTTATCTAGGATATCCGTGATATTCGGTATGGGGAATTTATCATCCACAGTTTTAGCATTGAGCTTTCTGTAATCAACGACGATTCTCCATTTTTGAATACCTGCAGCATCCGCTTTCTTCGGAACGACCCAAATGGGTGAATTCCATGGTGACGTAGAAGGACGAATTATGTTTTCATCAAGCATTTTCTGAATTTGTTTGCCGACTTCCTCTTTATGGCAATGAGGATACCTATAGCTTTTCTGATACACAGGTATCTCATCATGGGTCAAAATTTTATGTTTCACAACATTAGTAGCTGTAAGGGGTTCGTTGTCGAGGTGAAAAATATCTTGATTTTCCTCAATGACATTGATCAAACTATTTTTCTCTTCTCTGTTTAAATGATCCAGACGAAGTTGGTCCATAAGTTTTCTGAATCTGTCAGGACGAGCTTCCAAAAAATTGAATTCGTTTTGCTCAACCAAGCATTCAAAGTTATTAAGAGTGATCTCAAGTGGATAATCTAATGAAAGTGTTTGATTCTCAGTTGAACTGTTCTTGAGACTGACAATGGCTTTATGACCTACTGCTTGGTATAAACCAGCACATATGAAAAGGTTTGTATTGATTTCGAGATCATCTTCTAGTAAAAAATCACCTGATTGCTCGGAAACTGGTATCTCTATATTATGAATGGTTTCTCTTGAAATTTCCTTTGAGAAAGGTTCTGGATGTTTTCTGAGCATCTGAAGTTTTGTTCCTAATATGGTTATGGAATTGTCATCTGTTTCAATCTTCGCTTTAAGTTCCTGAAGCGTTTCATACCCAATAAGGCCGTGGAAAAAATTATGAAAATCAAAAATATGAAATTTGAACGATTTATCAGTTAAGTCGGGAAATGGATTGAAGTCGACATATCGTTCAATTTTGTGAGTGCCTGAGATGTTGGAGACAACAGTTGGTGTAGGCAGCGCAAAGGATTTTTTCACAAATCGGGGGCATAAATAATTTTTGTTAGCTCCCGTATCTATCAATAATTTCAATCCAAACCCTTGACGTGTGGGAATTTCCATGTAAGGGATGAAATTTTTTGAGTTTACCTGGGGAAATGGGATGTGCTTTCCAGTTGAAAATTTAGGTTATCGACTGCTTCGCTAGAAGTTTCTTGTTCGTAGGTCTCATTGGAAGTTTCTTGCTCATTTTCTAAATGTATTTCTGAATGGTCTTCTTCGTATGAATAATTATCCATTGGCGTTGGGTAGTAATCGTGGTGATAACTTGCCAAGGGATAACATTGATACTCGTATTGATACTCTTGAGCGTTTTGTTGAGTTTGTTCAATATTTCTTAATTCCGTTATCCGTGCTGGTCTCGGTGGGACAGCAGGAAAGAATTGGCTTCTTGCATTATAATTATGCGGTGGTCTATTAACGTAATTTACATATTTAGAGCGAATGAATTTATCAGCATTCATTGGACTCGGTAATGCTTTCCGAAGTTGTCCATTGTTGGTATTATTGCCCTGAGGTGGAGCTGGAAAACGAGGCGTAAAGTTTGGTCTGGTTGGAATACTTTCATGCTGATATGATTGATATGGTTGACGGGGAATAAATGGTCGATGATTAAACATCGGTTGACGAGTTTGTAATTGAGGATAAAAATGTATTGGTTTGGGTAAACGTGGTGTTAAAGTCGGTTTACTTAAGCCCGTACGACTTTGATAGTTACGTTCTTCTACCGCAGCATCAAATGCTTGTTTTATATTTCTGGGTTGACGTGCACGCACGTTCCCTCCAATCGGCTCTTTCAGCCCTGCTAGGAAAACCTGTAGAGCATTTTCCTTATGCGTCGAGTTTCTATCATTTTTAATATTCTCTTCTCTTGGAGAAATATTAGTATTATTAATTAGTAAGGATAGAAGATTTTGTACTTGTCCAAAAAATTGTTCAACTGATCCGTTTTGCTGAAGTTGAAACAGCTCGCGGGTAAGTGTGACTGAGTCACGTTTATCATTATAATAAGCGATGAGATTTGCTTTAATCTCATCCCAGTTGAGAGAAGTTCCATAAGTTTCTAGGACTTGGTCCGCTTCATTAATTATTTTGCTTCTTATAGCTTGAAGCCAAATTTGCTCGAAAGGTGTATTTTTAATAGGTTCCATGAATGGCATAAAATGTTCGACGGACCTAATGAAACTATGCAACTTAACGGGATTGCCGTCGAATGGTTGCAGTTCTCTCACCGCTTGGGGTGTTTGGAGAGATTTCGTAATCTTTTCAGCCTGTTCGAATATTCTGTTTGTTTCTTCAATTCGATTCATGTTCTGTCTAGGGGGTAGTAAAGGATTCGGTTGAGGTGGAGGAGGAGGTATTGGGTTAGGAGAATTGTTCATTTCCGTGTTCATTTCTCGATTTCTTAAATTATAGGGATGGAAACGGTCCATCAAATCCTATATCTCGGGGGTGAAGAAATTTGATTAGTTTTTCTTTAGAATTTTCTTAAATCTAAACGCGATATTTTATATGGCGATTGTTTCTTACAATCTAAACGCGGCTGGCTACACACGGCGCAGATATTCTCTCTGCTGTGTAGACACTGTGCTTTCGACCGGGGGAAATCTTATTGTACCGATCGCATCTACCACAGATATTCACTCTGCTATGCGATCAGTCTCCTACGCGGTGTGAGATTAGCACTTCACCGTTGGATGGTCTGATAAGAACTTTCCGCACTAGTGGAACTACAGATATGCTCTCTGTTTGTTACACACTAGTTACTCGCTACGCGAGGTGGTCTACTTGCACATACGTTTAATTTCTTTTGATAATGATATTATTAATATTTATGCAGATATCAATTCTGCCACATTGGGTGTTTTAACTTTAGTTATATAGAAGGTATAAGATAATAATTGTGGAGAATTACTTACATGGAGAATAAAACTAATATTCGCAGAGTGGTTCTTCCCGATAGCACCTTCATTGATTGATCTGATAAATTTCTTCTTTGAAACAAACATTAGTAATGTTCAAGTCTTTTTCGAAGCACACGTATTGTCTTTTGTATTTGGGCCTCTTTTTCTCGTTATTCAGTTAAACTTCACTTTGCACTAGATTATTTCTATTTTCTGTTAATCCGATATTGTTCTGCACTTAATCAATTCGATCACTATTTCATATCTATTTCGAAACACTTGAGCGGTAATCGCATCCTACCGACTGCGCCAGTTAAAGAAGTTAGGCCTTTGGGAAGGTTTTTAAAAAATTATAAACGAACTACCTCACTTGAACATCGAATTATGACTGACTTTATTCCTTACTAATTAGCCTGAGCTGAGTTCCCTAACGCGGCGTACGGTTATGCTGATTCTCCAGTTTGGTTCCGGTGAGCTCGATCGTGGTGGACTTCGACCTGGCCAAAGCGCTGAGCCTTAGGATTGTGTATCGAACGATAGGTCGATGTTTCGATGGGTCGTTGGTATCGATGATGTTGACGGTGCAAATATTCAGGTCGATGCGCCGTCAATGATGATGCGCTGTTTGTTCATGTGTCGCCCGGAGAACTGATGCGTTAGCTCTATTGGAAGTGGGTCACCGCTGTTGTTCGGTGGTTAGTTGATCTGTTCGTGTAGTACATGGGGATGTGGGTGTTAACTTATATATATATATTGTTTGAATGGTGCTTGAATTTTCACCAGGAATTGTTTATATCGATATTACAGCAAAATGAAGAAAACTAGAAGTTGGACATCAACGAACAAATTGTAGAGCGGTGAAAGACCTTCAATTTAATTGATAGAAACAATCGAGTTTAATAAATTTTTTAGGATAAAATTAATAATAACACATTAAAAATTATTACCATTTAAGTTTTTCACTTGCAAAATGTTTTGAAATCCACTAATTTAGTTGTTCCACTACTATATCCTGTACTAAATTTTCTCATCTTTCAAATTAAAGCATCAGAATCGTCTTCCGTAGCGTACTTTTTAATGTACAGTCAGGTTGAGGCAACAGAGTCCGAAACAAAAAAAAAAGTTATATATCCCTGTCATTGTTGAAATTCGAACATATGCGTAGAAGGATTTTTTCATCAAATATGATCGACTATCACTTCCTGAGATAATCTGGATAAATTTATTTTTTTCATGTGAGAAAGGTGTCTTCTGACTTTAAGGGGATGCATCAATAATCAAATTCTTCTTTTATTTTCAAAAAACGGAAAATACATGCAAAAAAACCAAGTAAAAAAAATTTTTTTTGACTCGATTATATACAGTGCAAAGAAATCAAAAACTGTATATAATCGAGTCCGCGCTGTATATATATATATATATATATATATATATATATAAATATATATATATATATATATATATATATATATATATATATATATATAAGTTATCAACACAGTCAACCAATCTTCAGTATCGACCAACGCCAACATTACTTATCAGCAGGAGACAGAGCAAACATCACGCATCAATGTTCTAGCGCTTAAGTAAACACTTAAGCATAAATAACGCCATGTGGTAAATGCGACCGACGAACAATTATGCAGCCACAGATAAGGACTCGAGTCGACACCATAAAACGGTTAAACATTCTTTCTGAGAAGAAGGAAGAAGGGAAACATAGAGATAGGCAGATAGGGTAGATTATAAGCTAGCTTTGTACATGAAATAGAAAATAAAGATCAGTCTTGTCGTAACCTTAACAGGAGCAACATAGCTCACTAGTTTTAGTTTTCATTATCCGAAATTCTTTCGTTAGTTAACTGGCGCAGTCGGTAGGATAGTGTTTTAAGTGTTCGCGAAACGTTAGTTTAATTTCAGCAATTGCGCCTGCGCGAACGAATATCGTGTAGTGGTGATTAATCTGACGAAACCGGACGCAACACTAGTTCCAGCTCTAAAAATCGTAAGTAACAAAATTTTTCTTTTTTCTAACTCATAAATCGGATCGGCGCTTTACTGAAACAAATAAAAGCCCGTCCCCGAAAACAAAAATTAAAGCAAGTACTAATTCAGAGTGGCGAGGCCCTACCCGAGGTAACCGGACCACTGTATATCACAAGAAACACACAAAGCTAACATAAAACAAAAATAAATTAAATTATCGAATTACAATTAAAATTCTAACCCTGAAAAAAGGTGATAGTGATTAGATAGTGATTTAATAGTGAAAAATGAACCCTGAATTGGCAGGTTTCACAATTCCTGTAAATACCCAGGATAGTGACTGCATTGCTCAAACGAACGAAATGTTCTGCAATGCAGAAAAAGTGCTGAAGGCGATGCAAACGCCTCAAGCCATAAATAATTTGCCATCCTTCGACGGGAATCCCGTCAAATTACATTCATTTATAAGGTCAGTAGAAAATTTACTACCTTTCTTAAATATTATGAAAGACACACCTTTCGAAGAGATCTGGCTGCAATCTATTCGTGCAAAGATCACAGGAGACGCAGACCAAGCTCTAGAAATATATGGCACTCCGCTTAAATGGAGCGAAATTAAGGCAAACTTGATTGCCTATTACAGTGACAAGCGCGATACTGTCACACTCACAAGGGAGCTATTCCAACTCCAACAAACGGGCACCCTAGAAGAATTCTATGGGTCAGTCCAACAAATTTTATCGCTCTTAATTAACAACACGAGCATCTCAACAGCAGACACGAGCTTGCGAGAAGACCGTATAAAATTAAACTGGGATCTACGCCAAATCCTGCAAAGCCTCTAGAAATAGTACACTTAGATTTATTTATCCATAAACCTAATATATTTCTATCCTTTTTAGATAAATTTTCGCGATACGCATCGATAATCCCAATTAAATCCAGAAACATCCACGACGTGAGAAAGGGGTTAACAAAATACTTTTCACTGTATGGTACTCCAAAATTGATAATCTCAGACAATGAACCTGCACTCAGGTCCATCGAAATCAGAGCCCTCTTGGAAAATTTAAATATCGAGATTCATTTCACTCCACCCAACCATAGCATAAGTAACGGTACGGTAGAAAGATTTCACTCAACTCTAGGGGAAATTTTTCGTTGTACAAAACCAAGTTACATCGACCTAAGTGATAAAGAAATATATCGAATCGCATGCACTACCTATAACAATACAGTACACTCAACAACTAAATTCAAACCTCGCGAAATATTCTATGGACTCAGAGAAGGAGAAGAAAGGCATCTCGATATGAACAAAATTCTAGAGAACAGAAACAAGCTCTATGAAGACGTTATGCTTCAGTCAAATAAAACAAAAGAATACAATTTGGAATACCATAATAAGAAAAGAGAAGACCCACCAACGTTACAGGAAGAAAGCATCGTATACAACAAAATACAAGGCATCCGAAACAAAGCAAAAGAAAAATATCTTCCAGTCAGAGTTATCCGGGATAAAAACAAAACCTTCCTAGATCACTCCGGCCGAGAGATTCACAAAGAAAACATCCGACGAAACTAATAATCAAATGAAATTATTTTCCTAATCATTTCAGTATGGCGTGGATACCATTCCTGTATTCGGCCTTTGCCATCGCATTCCTGTCAATGTATCTACCAAAATCGATTGCATTTCCGCAACAAACATCCATACAACTCTACGACCTCAGCAACAATCCCGGCCTCGTGACATTGAGCCTGAACGAAGGAAGAATAAAGACAGGATCACACAAAATATTCCATGTAATCGAATTAAAAAGTTTCGAGCCAACCTTTCACAAACTAGAGAAAATTATTGAAGGCCTTACCATATTTAATCTAAAAGAAACTACAGACCTTGTTAATCTAAAATATAACTCAATCAAGAACACATATAACAACCTTATCCCAAAACAAAGAAACAAAAGAGGTTTAATCAACATCCTAGGAAGCACCATAAAATTAATAACAGGCAATCTAGACAACAATGATCTAATCGAAATCAACAATCAGTTGGAAACATTATTCAAAAACGAAGAAACAATTGTTACACAAAACAACGAACAAATAAAAATCAATAAACAAATTGAAACCAAAATAGAATAATCAAAAAGGTTAACGAGCAACAAGATATTTTAGTGAAAAACCTAATAAAATCAAGAGACGCTTATGTAAACAATAAAGGCTATGCAGAACAGAGCACTCTTCAATGAATTAGAAACATACCTCATTAAAAACGATTGCCAGGAAATTGGAGAGGAAACCCTATGTAACAAAAACCAACTAGAAGACGTTTCCCAAGACAACTGTTACTCCAAAATTCTCAGAGGAGTCTCGGGCAGCTGCGATTATACAGAAGACAGGTACACCCAAGAAACGAAGAAAATAAGCAGTAACCATCTGCTAATCAGAGGAAACGCCACACTAATGCAAACAAACTGTGGGCTACCTTCCAGATACATTTCTGGAACAATGATCATCTACTTTCGCAACTGTACAGTCACAATTAACGGCACGCAGTTTAGTAATGTAGAATATTATCATGAAGATCCACCACTACTCATCCCACTCTACGGAATCCAAATATTCTCAAATAACACCGAAGCAACTCTGACATTGAAAAAACTAGACGAAATTCATCTACAAACCAGAGAACATCTGGTGTTATTAAACAGAAGACACCTCTCACTCACCCTCGGGACAGGAGTTCCAGCAATAATTATTTCATCATTTCTTGCAATCTATCTGTTGAGGAATCGTTTGAAAACTCTCTTCAGATCCACAACCAAGGAGAGTGCAGAGCCCAGTGTACCGAGACGGTCCACTCTTGAAGAGGGAGCAGTTATCAACACAGTCAACCAATCTTCAGTATCGACCAACGCCAACATTACTTATCAGCAGGAGACAGAGCAAACATCACGCATCAATGTTCTAGCGCTTAAGTAAACACTTAAGCATAAATAACGCCATGTGGTAAATGCGACCGACGAACAATTATGCAGCCACAGATAAGGACTCGAGTCGACACCATAAAACGGTTAAACATTCTTTCTGAGAAGAAGGAAGAAGGGAAACATAGAGATAGGCAGATAGGGTAGATTATAAGCTAGCTTTGTACATGAAATAGAAAATAAAGATCAGTCTTGTCGTAACCTTAACAGGAGCAACATAGCTCACTAGTTTTAGTTTTCATTATCCGAAATTCTTTCGTTAGTTAACTTATATATATATAGGGTGGTCCCATGCAAATAAAATCTGAATTACTTTGTTTTCGTATTTTTTTGCATAAATTTGGCTTGAAAAAAAACTTATAACCATATATAACCAATTTTCACCCTCATCTCCTTTTTTATCGCGATATATATATTTTTATATAAACGATACCAAATAATTGATTCGTCGTTCGTTTTTTAAACAGGACGAATTTATTTACGTTGTGTAATGCCAGATGGAACTTCGTCCTATTCATCGAATTTCACCCTACACATACGCAAGTAACCTCAATTCAACTAAAACTAGGAATATCGCCGGCGAGCTGGAAGCCTTTTCAGATGAGCACAATGAATTATGGAAATTATTCTAAACACACCCATGCTCGGAATGCAAAATAACAGTCACGCTATTGTCGTTAATCCTGATAAAAAAACCGATTGAAGAGCACGTTTGTAGATCCAACGCGCCACAGTTACTTTAATCATTAGGAACATCATTACTCATTTTGAATTAATATTTTAATATTATGTGGTTGGAGGAGACGAAACAAACAAAAAAAGTGCCCTCGATGGATTCTTATGTGTGTCGTTTGATGAATTGGCATTCTAGGATGTCTTGAGCTGTGTCAATAATGCATGGTCAACATATTCGCAAAGGTAGAGAGCGAACGACTGCGATTCCTATGAGACAATCAACAGAAGCGGTTCGAGGAATGATAGCGAGACGCTATCATGAGTAACACCTACACAGCCTTTGTTCAAACGACAGCACGTGTGTTCAAACAAAAGAAATGCAGTCTTTAATGGGCTCTATTACAAAATTACACGTCTTCCGTCCAACATGTTGCTGGATGTATACAAGATCTATAGAAGAATCGTTAAGTTTGAACTGTTTTCTAAGTATTTAAACAACATCGAGTAATGATTTTCATCCAAATTTAAGCAATTTAAAATAATTTTCGTGTCTGCTAATCTGATACAGATTAAATTGCTCCACGAACACGGATTACTTATTTTGAAGTTTATTTTGCGCCGAGGCAAGGTTGCTACATTTCATAGCTGGAATGATCAGATTTCTGAATACAAAAGACGAATCCTAAGATCCGATCGATCCGGTCCATTTCTCTGTACATCATAGATCTCATCTCCATCTCCACATCACACTGAGGTTCGGGAAGCTCCCACGGTCCAATGCAATACACGGTCAAATCTTCACGTATCTGCTCGATATCCACGTGGAATCTATCCTTCATCGATCATAATCAATTAATTTTATAGATCGATGAAACATTTGAACACACATGTATTGCAATACATTAGTTATTTTTTATTCAACATTCAAAATATTCACTAGAAGTAATTTATATGGCAGAACAACAACATATATACATATATATATATATATATATATATATATATATATATATATATATATATATATATATATATATATATATATGTATATATGTTGTTGTTCTGCCATATAAATTACTTCTAGTGAATATTTTGAATGTTGAATAAAAAATAACTAATGTATTGCAATACATGTGTGTTCAAATGTTTCATCGATCTATAAAATTAATTGATTATGATCGATGAAGGATAGATTCCACGTGGATATCGAGCAGATACGTGAAGATTTGACCGTGTATTGCATTGGACCGTGGGAGCTTCCCGAACCTCAGTGTGATGTGGAGATGGAGATGAGATCTATGATGTACAGAGAAATGGACCGGATCGATCGGATCTTAGGATTCGTCTTTTGTATTCAGAAATCTGATCATTCCAGCTATGAAATGTAGCAACCTTGCCTCGGCGCAAAATAAACTTCAAAATAAGTAATCCGTGTTCGTGGAGCAATTTAATCTGTATCAGATTAGCAGACACGAAAATTATTTTAAATTGCTTAAATTTGGATGAAAATCATTACTCGATGTTGTTTAAATACTTAGAAAACAGTTCAAACTTAACGATTCTTCTATAGATCTTGTATACATCCAGCAACATGTTGGACGGAAGACGTGTAATTTTGTAATAGAGCCCATTAAAGACTGCATTTCTTTTGTTTGAACACACGTGCTGTCGTTTGAACAAAGGCTGTGTAGGTGTTACTCATGATAGCGTCTCGCTATCATTCCTCGAACCGCTTCTGTTGATTGTCTCATAGGAATCGCAGTCGTTCGCTCTCTACCTTTGCGAATATGTTGACCATGCATTATTGACACAGCTCAAGACATCCTAGAATGACGTTGTCCTGACTGTGCCAATTCATCAAACGACACACATAAGAATCCATCGAGGGCACTTTTTTTGTTTGTTTCGTCTCCTCCAACCACATAATATTAAAATATTAATTCAAAATGAGTAATGATGTTCCTAATGATTAAAGTAACTGTGGCGCGTTGGATCTACAAACGTGCTCTTCAATCGGTTTTTTTTATCAGGATTAACGACAATAGCGTGACTGTTATTTTGCATTCCGAGCATGGGTGTGTTTAGAATAATTTCCATAATTCATTGTGCTCATCTGAAAAGGCTTCCAGCTCGCCGGCGATATTCCTAGTTTTAGTTGAATTGAGGTTACTTGCGTATGTGTAGGGTGAAATTCGATGAATAGGACGAAGTTCCATCTGGCATTACACAACGTAAATAAATTCGTCCTGTTTAAAAAACGAACGACGAATCAATTATTTGGTATCGTTTATATAAAAATATATATATCGCGATAAAAAAGGAGATGAGGGTGAAAATTGGTTATATATGGTTATAAGTTTTTTTTCAAGCCAAATTTATGCAAAAAAATACGAAAACAAAGTAATTCAGATTTTATTTGCATGGGACCACCCTATATATATATATATATATATATATATATATATATATATATATATATATATATATATATATATATATATATATATATATATATATATATATATATATATATATATATATATATATATATATATATATATATATATATATATATATATATTTATATATATATATATATATATATATATATATATATATATATATATACAGCGCGGACTCGATTATATACAGTTTTTGATTTCTTTGCACTGTATATAATCGAGTCAAAAAAAATTTTTTTACTTGGTTTTTTTGCATGTATTTTCCGTTTTTTGAAAATAAAAGAAGAATTTGATTATTGATGCATCCCCTTAAAGTCAGAAGACACCTTTCTCACATGAAAAAAATAAATTTATCCAGATTATCTCAGGAAGTGATAGTCGATCATATTTGATGAAAAAAATCCTTCTACGCATATGTTCGAATTTCAACAATGACAGGGATATATAACTTTTTTTTTTGTTTCGGACTCTGTTGCCTCAACCTGACTGTACATTAAAAAGTACGCTACGGAAGACGATTCTGATGCTTTAATTTGAAAGATGAGAAAATTTAGTACAGGATATAGTAGTGGAACAACTAAATTAGTGGATTTCAAAACATTTTGCAAGTGAAAAACTTAAATGGTAATAATTTTTAATGTGTTATTATTAATTTTATCCTAAAAAATTTATTAAACTCGATTGTTTCTATCAATTAAATTGAAGGTCTTTCACCGCTCTACAATTTGTTCGTTGATGTCCAACTTCTAGTTTTCTTCATTTTGCTGTAATATCGATATAAACAATTCCTGGTGAAAATTCAAGCACCATTCAAACAATATATATATATATATATATATATATATATATACATAGAAACCCCTCCCCCCTCACTAAGGGGGGGCTGCCATACAAATGAATTACAAATTTCTACATTACTCGAGAATTAATCAAGCAAACGAAACCAAATTTGGTGTATGGATGGAGTGCAATGAATGTTTTCACGGTGGTTAGACCCCTCTCTAAGGGTGAGCTGTCATACAAATGAAACACAAATTTCTGCATAACTCGAAAACTGATCAAGAAAATGCCAAATTTGGCATGCGAAAGTTTTAGGGGACACACAATGTTTCAATGGTGAATAGTCACTCCTCACCACTCTCTAAGAGGGAAGAGGGGAGGGGTCTGTCTTTATTCTATCATATTTTCTGTATCAAACATTTATTTCATGTAACGGAGAAACATGTTATATGCAAGTGGTTGAAAAATCATGAACGAGAATTGTGTCTGAAAATAATCTGATATTATAATGATGAATTTTGGTACTAGGAATTTTATAGTAAAAGGAAAATTCAACGGGGTCGATTAGAATATCAATCAATGAACAGCTCTGCGATTGGACTCATGAACTTGCGCTTAGTAAATGTTTGTAGGTGTTGATAACAAAAAACAAATGTTGGGCGGGGCGAAGTTTGCCGGGTCAGCTAGTTGAGCAGTAAATGTTGCATTCGACGATAGAAAAAAAAAAGTTTGTATCAATCTATTATCAGAGAAAATTTCATCCCCACAATGGTGAATAAATTAAAAAGGGCTTAAGGTTGTAGTTTTATTTTCGGCTGAAAACGCACTTTCGCGGCAACTGATTTTGGAACCATTCACAAAATAGTTTCCGGTTTACCCAGGCATTTGGAGATCCTCGATAGAAAACTGAAAGTGTCGTTTTAATGGAGCATCGAAAGTTTTTCAATCTTCCAATTATCATCAATGGCAGATTATCAGTATCCGAAACAACAAAGATGGCATAACAATTATCAGATTTTGTCAGTTTTGATTCCTGCAAACCATTTTACCTCCAAATGTGTTAATGTAATGTTTCAATGTTTTGATAAATGAACCAAATTCGTCGCAATTTTATACTTGAACCAACCGGACCTCCTTCAAAAAATAAGGCAGAACTGAACGCAGGTTCTCCAAAATTAGGTGCTTACTTTTTAGCCTGCAAGTGAATATCTTTAGACGAAATAAAAATGTTGAGGTGTCGTTGTTTGAGAAACCACATGTATACAGCCGTTTCTAGCTTACTGTGTTTTCCTTCGAAGTAAAATATAGATTTGTTTTATTATTTGAAACCATAGAAATTTTATCTTCAGTAGCATATTTTTAATCGACACTTTTTGTGACTTTTTTGTGTTTTTTTATATATTCAGCCTTTTCGTAAACCTAACAATTCATAGATTTTTAATATTTTCGTTTACGTTTTACTTTCTGGTATATGTTGTTGTACAGCTTTTTCTTCAAGTTACTTCGGTCACGTAAATCTTGGCCTAGAGGTGGTCACTTTCTATAACATTCAAATAGTTGGACACCATCAAAAACCGCTATTAAAAAAAAAACCACCAATTGATTCTAAACGCGCTATGCTGGATTATTTTTTCACTCAGCTTATCTTGTCTTCTTGATGATACACATGAATAAATACAAATGTCAATCCATAAAAAATATATTACCGACTATCTTGAAATGGAACTTTGACATTTGACGAAATAAAATACTCTTGCACAGATCAATTTTGGGAAATGGCACATCTCATCTCAGACAAAACCTATAAAAATAAAAAAAAATATTCTGAACCTATCAAAGTGATACGAGAGGCTTTCAATAAAAATAGGCGGTATACGCTACAAATTATACAGCAAGGAAAATTTTCGTAAGCACCGTGAATACGGCTGATCAATACAATTGGTATAAATGCTTAAAAATTTTTTTTCTGCTCAATTCTCATGTTTTGTTTCATAATTAAACGAAGAATTAGAATTTTCACATTATTTCACATGTTTCGAAAAACGAAACATTTTTAGTGATAAATTCGAGAGTGATATAAACGAGATGTGATAAAAACGCCCAGTGATAAAATCGGTTAATGTTCTTTGCATATTGAAATTATGTGGCACAAAATATGTCTGGAAGGCCATAGTTATCGTAAGCAAAAGTCAATAAACAGAATGAATGAGTCTTGTATAAAATTTATTTGAATTTTCAAAAACTTTCAAAACTTTGAAGTGAATGCTGATTGATAAGGTTAATTGGACTTACTATTGATTTGGTTGATAAAACACTGTGTTAATCTACAAAATCTTTAAAAAAAAACAGAAAAAATTGATTGTTTTCTTTCCAATTTTGTTATCCACTACACATACACACAAAAAGATAGAAGCATTCAAGTATTACATCTCAAAACCTGAAGCTTTGAATAAAGCTTTAAAAAGTTGCATATCCCATCTTCATGCGTTGGTTTTTCACAAAGTTACAGCGTTTCTAAAATCACTTAAAAACTTCGACTTCGCGCTCCGTTCCCATAATTTTTGTCGAGTGTAGAATCAACGACATAGTATTGCATACTAGGAATAAGATTTAGAGCCACAGTTTTACTTAAAAATTATTATTGAAGTATTATTCGAATCCTATTAACACCTTTTCCATGTGACACCGACTATTATTAGGTAGATGAAAGGGGGACGGGAGCAGTTTCGGACAGCGCTTGTAAAAATTAAGTGGTACAATTTTCAACCAAATTAAAAATATAAGTAAGCTAACAGCCCTTCCACCAACAGCTGTCATATGGTTTGACATCTCCTGGTCGTTTATTACTTACGAATACAACACAGGGCCCTTTTTCATACACGTTTCGAAACTTTTGAGCTTGAAGTTGTAAGTATTTCCCTAATTCCTCTGTGAACGATTTAGACATTTAAGTACACCACCTCAGTTAGTAATTAATATGAAATGAAAAAAACGTGCATACAACTGGGAAATAAAGGTCTATTTATTAGATGAAATTATTATTTGTCTTCGGATGGTGGTGGGGCACATTCGGATACTGTTTAATACCTCATAAAATTTGGGTTTGATTGTTGTTTACTAACAAACATTAATTTAGTCTGATTCTCAGACCTAATTATGGTTCGAAACTACAAAAAGAAAACCGATAGAACCGGAATCAACGAAGATGAGATGGAAAGATCGATCGAACTGGTTTCTAATAGAACGTTTTCATGATTCCAGTTCTTAGGTGGTCCAACTAGGTCCATTGTCTTTGCTAATTTCCTAACTAACGGTTGCATAACGGGAAAACTGTTTCTCAATGTTATGGAACATTTGAAAAATGTAGCAAAAAGCAACGTAAACGAATAAATTTTAAAAAAATCAAAAATCAATCAAAAAGTCTTCGCACTTTGGAAACAACTAAATATTGCCAAGAAAATTGCACAATTCATGTATCTTCTTTACCTTATGTCACAAATCGCTTACAACTGCTGGATGTTTCAGTTATGGGCCCTTTCAAGCAAAAGCTCTCAATTTCCCAAAACGATTGGCTTCTCAACCATCCTGGAAAAACTATTTCTATACACGACCTTTCAGGTATAGTTGCATCGGTTTATAATGCTTCTTTGAATCTTAGTAATATTCTAGCTGGATTCAAAATGACAGGTTGCTGCCCATTCTCAAGAAGTAATTGTTGATAAACATAAAATTTTAATTTTTCTTTCTGTTGTCCGAAAGTTCCCCAGGACTGTCCGAAACACATGGGCCACATTCTGACAAAAAGGTAATTTTCAAAAATTCGAATAAACCATTCGTAATCGCATCAACGCACACATATAACACGCTCATATGATACATTGATGTCCAAATGACAATCTGGATGAATTCAGGTTTTTTTTAAGTTTACAAAAAATATTAAAAATCATGGAAAAAAAGTCTCCGAATGTGCCCTTCTTCCCCCTACACATATTACGAAACTCCAGGATGACTATTACTATAATGGGTACATGGAAGTGGCATTTTCAAACATGTTTTTATACAATTTAGTCAACTAATAATCGAAGAATCTTCGTGAGAATCGTGAGAATCTTCGAAAACAGAGTTCAAACTGCTAGAAAAAGTATACTTTTGTATACTTTTTAACTAAAATAGAGTATTTATTCGCCAATTTCTGCAAGTTGGTGACATATGTCCTCCATAATTGGTACACTTACCCCATACAAACATTTTTAAAATTTTGAGAAAGGTTCTTTCATTTGTTCATTTCACCCTTCAACCCACGAAGAAGTATGTTTTTCTGCCGAAGATGGGTATATTTTCTCTCAACGACAGTTTAGGTGTAGGCCTTCAAAGACATCTCGTGATTATTCACAAAATATGTTCCTATTTGCTGCTGTAATACTTCATGACATTATTGAGGGGTAATAAAGATCGTGATGGAAAAGAGGAGCGAATGAAAACAACAATATGCATAAAATCAAGAGCTTCAAATCTTGACTTTTTTATCTCATTTGTTTATTTATTTGGCTCAATAGCATTTTAGTTGTAACAGAGCCGGGTTTTAATCGTGTACATGTACATATGTTTATGGTTCTTCTTCTTCTTCTTCTTATATGGCACTAACGTTCCTAGAGGAACTCCGCCGTCTCAACGTAGCATTACTTGCGTCATTTTCATTAGTACTTAGTTGAGATTTCTATGCCAAATAACACGCCTTGAATGCATTCTGAGTGGCAAGCTCTAGAATACGCGTGACCACAGTGCAAGTCAGAGGAAATTTCTTTGAAGAAAAATTTCCCCGACCAGAACGGGAATCGAACCCGAACCCCCGGCATGTTAGGTTTGACGCTAACCACTCGGCCACGGGAGCACTCGGCCACGGGAGCATGTTTATGGTTCTATGAACTGTAAATTATACCTAAACGCCTAAATGGCTACAAGGTATTCTGTTCCATTACATTATGGTAAATTGCACAGTAGTAGCCATTTAGGCGTAAGAGTATTCTTTCTGTTCTTCCATTGTTCAGCAGACCGGACAGCGGAGACAGTTGATATTTTTTTTTATCCCATTTATTTATTTAAGGCTTATTAGCATTTTAGCTGTAACAGAGCCGAATTTTAATCGTGTACATGTCACATGGTTATCATATCTATAATTAGCACATTACACAGTTGCCGTTCGCCAGTATTCCTTCTATACCATTACATATGGTACATTCACACAGTAGCCATTTAGGCGTAAGGGTGTTCTTTCTGTTCTTCCATTATCCAGTTGGACCACCGGACAGCGGAGACAGTTGTTTGATCATTGTTGAGTTATTTATAGAACAGTAGCCCGATGTGTCTGGCAGAGCAGAGCAGTTGTATGGATGAATCGATCTTATTTCGACCGTGGATCGACCTCCATCGCTGATGATTGTTGCGTGGACGTAGCTATTCTGTAACAACACAAAGATGGTCAATGAGGGCCCTGAGTTTTGAACTCACGATCGATCGCTTACTAAGCGAACGCGCAACCAATGTGGCTACGGAGACCCCCTGACAGTTGATATTGAAAATTGTTGGGTTATTCATAAAACAGCAGCCCGATATATCTTGCAGAGCAGAGCAGTTGTATGCAGAGATGCCAACCATCCTGATTTTTCAGGATTTCTCAGACTTTTTAGCTCTTATCCTGACATCCTGACAAACATTCGATTTTGCCTGATTTTTCTGAAGTGATCCTGATTTTTCCTGATTTTTAGTTTTTCATTTTATCACAATAAAAAGGATCCGTATTATGTATACCGGGATTACTCTCAAAGTTTTACTGGTTGAAAATGAGAATTGTCAGAATAGCCTACATAAAAAGCTCTCTGGTTTTCCCTTGTATAGTGATTGCTCTTTCTTTCGTTTATTATTTATTATTACGTATTAATATTTATTTGAATGCTTAAAACACGTAGTGCGATTATTCCACTTGAAAATCCATTATGTTTTGCGCTTCACAATGACAGAATTTGAACCCGTCAACGCCAATTGAATGGATAATTTTAGATAATTTTTCGAGATTTTTTTCTTTCTTATGTCACGGATTACAGAGTTATTGATATTTAAAAGATTTTATTTGTAAGGTATATAATTATTAATTATTCAAACACCGTAAAAAATGAATGACATTGATTGTCGTAGTCATAGTATCACGAACCACAGTACTAATAATGCATAGTTGTGGAAATAAATTAATAAAAGTAAAAAAAAAAACAAAGATTACTAATAGACTGGGCAGCCACTAGGAATTATGTAGAACTGAAAAAAGGAGATAAAAATTCCCTTATGTTTTCGCAGCAAATTCGTGCCGCCATTGATGATAAATAAATTGAGACGTTGAGCAAGAGTAATTCTCGATATAAGACAAATGAATTATCAAATTCAATACAGATATCTAATGAGCATCTGCTGTAGCTTGGTCACGATATGTTGGTTCCGCACAATTTTCATGAAATGCCTATAATGGATTGTATTTCAATCTGCGGCTCCTCAAAATTCATTCAATGGCAAGAACTTCGATTCTATGAACATCATAAAAAATACCTTGTACAGTTTTCGACGAGAAAGTGTCGAGAAACATGGCGAAAGATTGTGGAACAAAACTGTGCATATGAAATAGAATAAAGGTATGTCTGCCTATAAAAATGATGACTTTGTTCTCTTAAAAATCGGCACGAACTTTTCGGACATCCCAAAATGAGCTAACCTGATTTATCCTGATTTTTATTTTCACTTTCCCTGATTTTTGAAAATTATAGTTGGCAACCCTGGTTGTATGGATGAATCGATCTTTGTTCCACCGTGGATCGATCTCCATCGCTGATAATGGTTGCGTGGACGTAGTTTTTTTTATAACAACACAAAGATGGTCAATTGAGGGTCCTAAGTTTGAACTCACGATCGATAGCTTAGTAAGCGAACGCGTAACCAAGTGTGTACGAAGACCCCCAAACCTTGAGTTCATTTTTCTCATAATAAAAAAAATGACACTTAGTTTGCACTGACCATTTTTATTTACGATTTCGTCACTTAGAAAGTTCGAACAATCCGCACGGTAGGAAACGTTTCTTTGTGTAATGATAAATTGGTCATATTCATGCGTTAAGCTCAGCTATGTATTTTCCATGTTTGAATAAGCTGCTCAATAATAATTGACTATGAAATCAAAAATCAAGCACGGTTCAAGCTGTCAGTGGCAATAAAATCTTCTTCTTCTTCTTTTTGGCTTTAAGAGGGTTTAAACTTCTCAGTTCATTCGCCTCTAAACTTGCAATAAAATCGATAGAAACATCACACGATACGTTTGGACTATTTCAAATTTCGTCGAATTCACCGAATCACCAAAAAAAACCCAACAGAGCGGAGAGGGGGCAAAGGGGAGGACACACATTTTACCATCGAGAACGAGCTTATCGATCTGGAAAATGAACATGTGTACCAGAAAGGTCGGGAACTTAGGAATTTATTGTGCCGACGAATGGGAATAAATTAGAGCAGTGCTGTTCCGAGCCAGGTGAACCCCAGGTCTCCCTAGCCTAGCTGTCTGTCCTCCTGCTCTACGTATGTGTGTTGGTTGAAGTACATTTCTCGTAGATGGTCGTAATGGGAGCGATCTTCTGGCTTGGCTGATGAATAATTTATCTCCATCAGTGGCTTTATTTAGTCCAGGCTGCTGCTAGGAGAGCGTGATTGCAATGTCAATGTGGTTGGCTGTGTGTGACCAGCCGTGCAACGGTGTGTGTGTGTGTGTGTATGTATTTGTTTTTGTGACAGCGGTAGTAAATTTGTCGGCAGAAACATTTTTATGAGCTGCAGAAATATTCCGCCCGCTCCGGTGATGCAATGGGTGTAACCTTATGTCAGGACAGCCACAAAGTTGAAATGAGATACACGTTTCGACCGACAAAATAGCTTCATCAGTAGCAACGCAATTGAAGCCAGCGGTTCCTGGGAATCTTCTTCAAAGGATCGCAAGATTACTTTCCATTTTTTTCCTCGTGTCGACAAAGTTTATGTATTTATTCAGCCCCACCAAAGAACCGACTCTCATAGTCAAACAATCCAGTTGACCCATCCGAACCGAACCGAATCAAACCCCTTTTTGAGGTTTACGAAGAATTCTCTTTGATGGCTGAACCGACAAAGGGAGGGGTTAGGTAACTTATCTGATACCGACTCGCCTCTCATTAGCCAACAAACTCCTCTTTGTTTTTCCAATAATCCCCGTCTCGGAATTCGAAAATTCTATTATTAAAGCTTATTTGCATGTGACCCGATTGGCTTTGCGGTTTTCCCCCGGCCGGAACAGGGACTGCACGGAGTGGAGATCCCGGGGACAAAGGATAGCATGCAAATTAAAAGCCTTGGAATCTTCTATTTACCATTATCCAGAGCAAACCAAACCAGACCCAAGCCGTAAGCGGAAGTTAAAATGTACGAAATGAGGAGCCCCGAGTTTGTGGGGGAAGGCAAAAAAAAAGTCGATTGGTATTCTACCAACGCAAATGTTTCGAAAAGTATTCAACTTAATCCATGAAAATTAAATTCCTTTATGCTGAAGAGATTAAAATTCAACGCGTACCACGCTGGCGTCAGAGGGGCATCCCGTGTCTCATGTTTTTCGATATTTTCCACGGAAAGCATGAAGCCCGATTGTGGGTTGATTTTTTTTAATTCGCGTTTTACGCTTCAATCCAGTAAAAAAACAGCGAGACAAGTAATTTCAATACAGCAGTCAACAACAGACAGACCACCAATGGGGGAAGAGAAAAACAAAACTTTAATCAAAACTTCGTCCTTGAGTTCACTTCCACTTTGAAGTTATGCTTCGCGTGCTGCAGCACCAAGATTAATTCCGTCAGTGATCAGATAATCGTCGTTTTACTTCCAGATTAGTCAGCGTCGATGGCGTCAACTGGCTTGCTGGCAATTATGCGCATCCCGATCAATTCTTCTATCCGCATCCGCAGATGACCGCGCTCTCAAGCTCGTCACTTTACGATGCCGCCACGGAGGAGGTGACTTTTTTGTTGCTGCCATAAAATGTCATTTCGCGAGAGGCTGGTTTTATGAAACACTTAAACAGCACTTTTCCGAATCGCCCACAGTTCATGGGGAGTATTTTTTATATTTTTATTTGGGTGTTTGTTCGGTTTTTTCACGCACCAATCTCGTGATGTCGAGCATACACTTCTCGGGAATGTTACTGCCATGGAAAAAGTCGCAATAATCCGCCTTCGTTGAGATTGAAACGTTTTACACAATCTGTTAATTTTTTTTGCGTAATCGTTCGAATTGTCGGACAATAAAATTAACACTGCATTTCGAGAAGAGCCTCTGATACTGTTTTCTAGATATTAATCAACTTTTACATATTTTCCACTTCTGGTGAGGTTCTCCCCTCGAAATTCAGTGTTAATTTCATTCTCTAACAATCTAATTCTTATTCCAGTTCCTGGCTATCCGAAAACAGATGGGCTTGTCAATAATTGAGTGATAGCTGTAGAGACAATGTTTTGTTGTTCAGTGATCCTAAACCTTTGATTCAATTACCACTTACCACACCGAGTCCAATATGTTCTCATACAAATTCAAACCATTTTTTAAAGCATCAGTAATCCACATTGGCAATATAACGAGAAGCATGTATGATTACACTATTGACTCCAAGGGACTCAAATTTTTGTGAACTGGAAGGTCATCCTCCTTCGGGCAGAAAATTGGTCAAGTAATATTGTGAATGTGCGTTTTATCGTTTCTACAATTGATTCACATTGGAATACTTCTTGTACAACTGGTTTGACAATAATTCTGAAAATCTCCCCACCAAATCATTTAGAAAACAGCACTTCGGAACCGTGGAACATTTTTATCACTACTTGGTACATACAATATTGTTTCTGAATCGCCATGAACTTCCATGAACTGTTTTTTTTTTGTTTTTTGTTACGAGAATTCAGAGCAAAGATTTCAAAATATTAATACCATCGGCAGTTTCACTAAACGATGTCGATCAGATCTCTTCCGGTAATCCAAGAAGGAAGTATAGTGCAATCCGTTTATAATGACATCGAAAGAAAGTCATAATAAGCGGAGCGTTTTGTGAAAAATATTTTTATTAAAATATGTACTTATGCATGTAAAGTAGTCATTTGGCTTTATTCCCGTTTCCACTTCACGGTGAAAACGAAATTAAGTGTATCCACGTTGACAACGTTACGGTGTCGACATTTGGATACGGAATTAGTTTTCCACTAACACTTACTATTATTAGGTTGGGGAAAAAGTAATCCATTATTTTTGGGTGAAATTCAAAACTACTTTTAATAAGCTTTGGATTGTCCGATTTGGGTCAAATATACACCGTTTTGTTGGAAAATTTGTTACCATTGTAAAGGTAGCTTCATAATGTCTCTATCATAGAGGTCTTGGACATTATTAGCGAATAACCATAGCAATAGATTTTTACAATCTTCTCTTGATAACAATTTCTTATCACTCTGGAAATTTTCCAATGCGAGAAAAAGATGATAATCGTTTGGTGCCATTAAAACATCCCAATCAAGCTCTCGCAATTGTGTGGCCTTGCGTTGTCCTGATGCAACACAACATCTCTTTTGTTGGCCAATTCTAAACGTTTCTGGTCAATCGCTAGCATCGAACGGCTCATTAGTTGACAGTAGAGATCATAATTTAGTGTACTACACTGAAAAAAAAATAAAAACAAAATTTTAAAAAAATTTTTTTTAAAAATTACAAAAAAAATATTTATTTTTCGAAAATAAATTAATTTGCACGTCTTTCACTATTGCAGTAACGGCACCATAAACATCAATCACAATTCAGGCGGCCTGATTTGAATTTTCGTGTTTATAAAATAAAAAGTGTAAGATGTACCGAATTTTGTCTTTGTTGACCTCCATTGTTAACACCCTGCAGTGTTTGCCAAATGATCCATTCACTGAAAAAATCGCTTTCGTTCGTTCAAATATGATCATACAAAAATCATTTCCCCCAGCGGCATTCTTTTGTTGTTATGTGCTGCATATCACGACACAAAATAGAACGAGACAACTCTGCATCGGTTCGCACTTCATGATACACCAGCACGTAAGCAGAACCATCATATACGCTTACGGCGCAGAAAGTTTATTTTCTTCTTAGCCTCTAACATATGCATATCGACCTCTCCATGCATCATGAACAGCAGGATCGTACGGACTACGCAAAGCGAATGGTTCATATTCAGCTAATGTAGCAGTTCCTGATTTTGAAGTCTCATAGAGTGCAAACTATATGATTATTTAACTCGATAGAGGCTAAGGGAAGGGTAGTCAGATTATATTTTCCATTTTTAACGCTGCTGTCCCCTGAAATACATATATTCAAATAGACCGCATAGTTTCACTAGCAACACCGTTCTCTTTTCCCATTCGTTGCTCTTCGCAAATGGTGACCGAATGATGACGTAGTTTTTCTTGTATCATTTATTGCTTTGCACTTGTCTGTGCAGTGGGTTTCGCTATAATAGAGCGGGACGATATATGCGGTTCAAACTTGTATGCAGGCTTCGAAAATGGTTTGCGATGTTTGATACAGCTCGAATATGCAAACAACAGCCTTCGTTCCTCTCTTGGTTTAATCATGTAATGTTACACAAGTGATTGCTGTCATTCATACAAGTATCTGAATGATCCTCTCATATTTGATTATATGTTCGTGAGAGGTTACTTGCATGATACATTGCGTATCATTCGATTTTGATCGAAATCCAAACACTGCACCCTGCAACTCACAACTGAATGGAACAAACCAAGAAAAAAACCGCAAAACAATTTTTTTAGTGTGAAATGCCACCTTTACAACGAGTGTAAACTTGAAATTGTAGGATTGATTTTACGCGAGATATTGATCACTGAAGTCAGAAAACGAGAAAAAAATGGATAACTTTTTCCCCAACCTAATATTTATATTTATACTTAAATTATCTTCAGATACAATTTTTGTATGTGGTAACATGAAGAAATCAAAGGTTTCATTCAAATTGAACAATAAATTGATACGGAGAAGTAAATCTTCATTCATGATTTGAATTTGAAATGGGTTCATTCTACCTTGCCCGAAAAGCCGTTATTATCTTTGATGCTTCACTAACTCGTTAAACGTAGTTCAATGGCGTACCGTTAATTTCGTTTTCCCGGTGATGTGAAAACGGGTATAAAGCCGATTATATCCGCTTTTTTTACAAGGAATTTTATATGAAAACCAAACTTTGTTGTGTAATTACGAATTAATAGGCGATAGGTCGAGTTAGGTCAAGGGCGGAGTCATAATAAACGGAAAAATAATAATAATAATCCATTACCGATCAAAGATGCAAGCCATAAACAGCGTATGAATTAATTTTTAATACTACTGGTGAGAAATGAGCTCTCAAACGAGTACGAATAAATTAATTTTAAAAGAACGAATGAAATCTTTGTTATTTGTTGATTTTATTAGACGAAGCAATATTTTCCTGTTTCAATACACGTAGCATTACGTTTAACACGAAGGTATGTGGTGTAAAATGAAAATCTAAAAACTAAATGTGTAAGAAATGATGAAAGATTTTGAACGCTTATAACTAGACCATTTCTAAATCGGCCGCAAAGATGTTCGCATCAATCGATTGGAAATATTTCTATGAAATAATGAAAATTACATTTGTTTGACAGTAAAAAAAAACAAGCACTATCTAAACGCGCTAAATCCCACGATTTGACTGGTCCATTTTTTTTTAGCTTAAAAAAACATTTTTTTTAGCTTATTTTACATTAATTTGTTTTCAATATTTGACGTCAGAGAGGAGCCCTCGAAAAGAAGATGAGCTAGTTCGGAGAAGCACAAAGCCTTCCGAAGTCATCTGAAATAAAAAATTCAAAAAGATTATTATTCTACAGACTTTGTTTTAATGAGCTAACCTATAATATACATAAAAAAAATTACGGACTCGTGAAAAAAGTTCTCAAAATCTATTTTTTCTTGGTAAATTGTTTGAATGAAATAGTTTATTATTAAAAAAATAAACGTTTTAAAGGTTACGTATTTAGATATGTGTGTCTAGAATAACGGGTAAAATTTTTAGCCACATCGGTTGAATAATTTTTAGTCAGTGCTTCCCCGAAATTTGAGTACATGGTTTTGAGAAAAACGCGTTTAATGTTTTGTCACACGCTTTCTTACACACTACGGAGCGCTCTCTTATATTAGCTATAACTTTATAAATATTTGAAATTTCGGTCTGAAAATTTTTGGATATATTTTTAAGATGTTTTGCTTCCGAAAAATGAAAAAAAATCGATTTTTTGAACCCGTCACACCGGGCTACTACCTTAAACGGACCCTGCCTATCCTAGCTACACCTATGCTCAATTAAATTATCATATAAGGTATGTTTAAATATTAATTTAAAGTATTCATTTGAATTTAAAAATTTCTGCGTACATAAATCTACTGCAGATAATCGATACTAATTGTATGGAAAAAAAACCCCTATTACAGCCCCTCCTCTACCTAGCTACGTTCAATTTTGTTCGAATGATAAAATTTATAAAGCATATTAACAAATCATTCAAAATTTCTGATCTAAAAATAATAAATACTTCTGATAATCGAGTCCGACGTGTATCTGAAGGAAAATTTTATAGATTCCAATGCTAGTGTTAAAAAAGAGAAATGTAATAATATCCAAAGCACAACAAGTAATAAAGTGCGTCACAATAAAAAAAACCTTTGGTTTTATTTTGTACATAAAAAAGTTGTTGTTAGTAAAACTTTTCCCTTAAATATGAACATTATACGTTATATCAACAATTCATAGCCAAGTGTTTAAGAATGCTTCTAATAATTCTATTTATAAATTATTTCTTTCGAAAAATATAAAATAACCTTTTTAAAAAAATCGAATTTTAGTTTTCCAAATGCAGAAAAGTATGCGGTTCAAACTTGTATGCAGGTTTCGAAAATGGTTTGCGATGTTTGATACAGCTCGAATATGCAAACAACAGCCTTCGTTCCTCTCTTGGTTTAATCATGTAATGTTACACAAGTGATTGCTGTCATTCATACAAGTATCTGAATGATCCTCTCATATTTGATTATATGTTCGTGAGAGGTTACTTGCATGACACATTGTGTATCATTCGATTTTGATCGAAATCCAAACACTGCACCCTGCAACTCACAACTGAATGGAACAAACCAAAAAAAAAAAACCGCAAAACAATTTTTTTAGTGTGAAATGCCACCTTTACAACGAGTGTAAACTTGAAATTGTAGGATTGATATTGAAAAGTTTTTAAAAACACTTCTTACTCACGTTCGCAAACTTTGCGATGCATGGACAATGTAAACCAAGTACAGGGAAACTTCGATATAACGTACCCTCGATATAACGTCACTCGATATAACGTACACATTTCCAAAGTGTAAAGGAAATTTTTTTTCAATATTTTTTTTCTGATAAAACAATGAATTATCTGTATTGTGATGCAAAAATAAGTTTTGTACCTTCAATCAATTCCGAAATACAGCTGGTTTTGTGATTCCGGATTCTAAATGAATCAAGCTTTATTCAACGGTACGAAGGTAAACATCATGAGAAAGGCTGGCTTCGTCTTCTGATTGAAGTTATTAATTAACTTTACTAAAACAGCAACACACTAATGCATTATAGACTACGTTTGTGAGTACTTTATTATGCTTCGATATAACGTACAATTCGATACAACGTACAATTTTGAAAGTGAAATGTACGTTATATCGAAGTTTACCTGTATATTGGTTTTCTTGACAAAAAACTCAGCAGATTTTTTTTTATGAGATGACAGTTTTTCAAATTTGATTTTCGTTTTTGATGTATTGATGTGTTTGATGTATTTGATGTTTTTGAGTATGTTTTAATCTGCGAAAAAAATGAAATGTGAAGAGTCCAAACTCCAAATTTGTAGCTCACGTGTTTTTTGTGTTGAAAAAATCGCCAACTTTTCAAAACTAAACGTGCTATTGTCATAAAAATAATCCTCATAAAAAACGTGCTTAAAAGTAATTTATTTTATCAAAAGGCCGCTATAAATAACAATGATCATATCAACTGTCTCCGCTATCCGGTGGTTTAACTGAACAATGGAAAAACAGAAGTAATACTCTTATACCTAAGTGACTGCTGTGTAAAGTACAATATGCACTGGTATAGAAGTAATACTCTTACGCCTAAAATGGCAACTTTGTAATGTGCTATATATAGATACGACAAAACATGTGCCATGTACCCGATTAAAATTCGGCTCTGTTACAGCTAAAATGCTGATGAGACTAAATAAATAAACAAATGGGATAAAAAAAACATTTTGAGAGACACAAAAAAAAATTCAACTGCAGTTAACATATCTACAAAAACAATTAGTTGTACTTTTTTTATTGTTTAAATAATCTGTGAATTCCTTCCACATATCCTAGTGCTCTCTGAGTGGGAAAATTCCAAACAAATCTATTTGGGAAATCGAGTTTGTCAAATCGTTGCACGAGATCACCCTAGTGTAAAGTGACCAGATGGTCAGAGGTCTATCGCGGGACACAAAAAACAAAACGTTATGTATATACGTTATGTGAACATAAACCATAGTTTAGCAAGTCTAAACTGATCAGTATTATTTCTTTCTGAGTACCGGCACTCAGTTGTGATTTTTCGGTGGTTTAGATTTTGTTTACGTTCGAAAATCACTCGCTCAATCAGAGCATTTACGCCTGGCAAGCACGATTTAAATTCTACAATTATCTTCAAATTACCGAATGTAATGCTCGAAAATTCCAATTCATTTTTCATCGACACAAAAAAATGGACTAATTTCGGATGGCGGTGAAAGATAATTTATAGGAACAAATTTTCTTTAAATCTTACGTTTATTAAGTCTACAACAAAAATGATTGAAGGCTGTTGATTCGCAGCAGCAGCACTGTCAAGCAACATGATGATTTTTCCATACTGCAAGTTCCACCCCACAGTGAAGGAGTTGGATATCCTGAGGCACTTTGTGTCCGCCAGATATAGCCGATCTGGTATTTACAATATCATCTCTTTGCCGCTCCTTAAGCCGGGAGATCGAAGCTACCGGCCAAACGGTGGAGAAGAATCTGGCCAAAATGGACATTTTATGCGGAAGCGTCAGACGATACCAGCCGTATCTGAGCAGCAGGCAATCACTCAGAAGGAGTAGCTTGAGGTGCTGGCGAAAGAAGTGAAAAACTTCTTTTCGTACTCATAATGAAAGACGAGACGTACTTAATGCTAGAATTCAACGAATGGCAGGGGACCGGGTACTTTACGTTTCCCAGGTAAGCGATGACGTCGAATATATTATTCACATCAATATAGATTATAGTTTTTTTTTTTGGTTTTCATACATACTTACAGATTTTTCAAAATAATGATCCAATATTAGTTGTCACTTGATCTCAGTAATATTTTCCCCCACTCATCAATTTTATACATATAGCATTCGAACCAGCCTGAATGAGAATCATTTTGACATTCATATGTAGAGTGTAGTACTGTTTTCTCATGTTCAACCTAAGGCGAAAAGATGCAAAAATATGCGTTTTCGTCTAGCTTTACAATAAAGCTATAGCACTGTTTATATTTTCCTTCTAAAGTATAGTGAATACGAATTTCTACGTGAATACTACGAACTTCGTCAAATTCATAATAACTATGCCAATCAATGATACTAAAGCTTGGATTATGATTCAAGATTGAACTTCTAAATTTAACCCATTGCGGTCGTATTGAATTTCGACATGTGTGTCGTACTATAGACCGTTCCAGAAAGTATGGGCACACTTGGAAATGACTCTAACATGCGTATTTTACGTTTTATGAAGAAACTTTATTCAGCAAATATGTTCTCTATTATCTCTAGATACAAAAAATAACAACAAAACCTTCATTTGATTAATCATATCCAAGATGGCGAGCTTTTCCTCGTACGTGCGCCATAAGCTTTTCCACAGATGAGTTTCCGACGCTTGCGGCTGCTTTCTTCCAGTCTTTTTGAAACTGAGTCACTATAGTCGATGGCTTAACATGTTTCCTGAGGTACGCCTTCACTAGAGCCCAAAAAGTTTAAATTGGGCGTATTTCCGGGCAATTTGGAGGATTCATGTGCTTCGGAACAACATTAACCTCATTATCTTCAAACCACTGCAGCGTAGCTTTGGCGTAGTGGCAGGATGCCAAATCTGGCCAAAAAACTACTGGATCCTTTTGTTGACGGATCAGAGGCAGCAATCTTTTTTGCAAACACTTTTCGATGTATATTTGTGTATTCAAAGTAGCAGTTGTGACGAAAGGTTGGGAAAATTTACCACACTGACATATTGCTTGCCACACCATGGCTTTTTTACCGAATTTTTCCGGCCAGTTTTCGGCAGATCCAGAAAGGAATTGTCCTCATCATACTTACGGATCGCATTTCGAACAGCTTTAACGCTTACGCCTTCCTGTTTCGTCAGTTTTCTCGGGGACAATCCAGGAACTGTAATCCATTTGTGCACAATTTTTTTACGATGTTCTGCGGAAAGTCCTCGCATTTTGAAAGGACGTGATAAAAATCGACTGTATTTGCACCAAAATGAAGCAGAGAGTATAAACAAACGGACGTATCCAAACACGGTCACAGAAAACTATTTACAATTGAACGGCAGCGTTCTTCCAGTGTGCCCATACTTTCTGGAACGGTCTATAGGCGCAATTTTTTACATGATAAAGCAGTGACGTATAACTTTGTGAGATAATGAAAGATGAACAAGATTCTTTTATTTTTTGTAAACGTCTGATAAGTATTTACTAATTATATTTTAAGTTTATGTTCAAAAAATTTGCTTAAATTCTTCTACGTGTGACATCTTTCGCATGAATCACAAAAATAATTAGTTTGACGTCCTTCGCCTTTTATATTTTTGTTTGAGCAATAGAACTAAGCTCTTTACATCGACACAGTGACGCAGTACATGGAGTTTTCCATTAATCTTTTCCTCAAGCATAGATGACAACTTTTGTTTATACTGAGTACCGTTATCTATTACTAGCTGAGTCGGCAAACTTCGTCCCGGCCAAAATTGGTTTTTTGTTATTGTTAATTTGTTTGTAATACCTTCAAACATTCACGTTTTCTTACTAAGTGCAAGTTCATGAGTCCAATCGTTCATTGATTGATCTTCTAATCGACCCCGTTGAATTTACCTTTAACTGAAAAAATCTTAGTACTTCTACCAGAACTCATCATTCTAATATCAGATTATTTTCAGACACAATTCTCGTTCAAATTTTTTCAACCACTTGCAAATAACATGTTTCTCCGTTACATGGAATAAATGTTTGATACAGAAAATATGAAAGAATAAAGACAGACCCCTCCCCACTTCTCCCCTTAGAGGGGAGGGAGGGGGAGGGATGGAGTGTCTATTCACCATAGAAACGTTTCATGCCCCCTAAAATTTTCAAATGCTAAATTTGATTTCGTTTGTTTGATTAGTTCTCGAGTAGTGCAGAAATTTGTGTTTCATTTGTATGGCAACCCTCCTCAGAGAGGGGGGTGAAGTGTCTAACCACCATAGAAACATTCATTGCATCCTAAAACCTGCACTTGTCAAATTTGGTTTCGTTTGCTTGATTAATTCTCGAGTCATGCAGAAATTTGTGTTTCATTTGTATGGCAGCCCCCCTTTAGAGAGGGGGAGGAGTATCTAACCATCATAGAATCATTTATTGCACCCTAAAACCTCCAGATGCCTAATAAGGTTGCATTTGCTTGATTATGTCTCGAGTAATGTAGAAATTTGTGTTTCATTTGTGTGGCAGCCCCCCTTTAGAGAGGGGGGAGGGGTCTCAAACTATCATGAAAACCTTCCCCGGCCCCAAAAACCTCTACATACACTAAAATGGCTCTAACTCTGCAAATAATAGGACTTTCGATAAGTCCTTTCTAGGGTATATTCTTGAATGCCTAAACTACAGAAGTATGAAGGAATTTTTTTTTAATTTTTTCAAATTTCTAGACTAGATTACTGCCTTAATATGATGTTAATTGCTTTAGGGAAGAAACATTATTCATAAAAAAGCAGCACTGAAATATCACCTGAACTGGGTTATTTTTTACTCGGGTTGTGCTAGAGTTGTCGACAACTCGATGTTGTATAAAAGGTACAACTCTACGCTCGCTGTTTGGCAATCGCCTCAGGACCTGAATATTAATATCGCTCCTCGAAATATAGGTTACACCCTTATGTACAGTTATATACAGATGATGGATTGATGGATTAGCAAAACGAGAAAGAGATCTGATTGATGACACAAGAATGGAGAAACTCAACTGATCTATTTGCTCCCTTATTTGCATAGAGGCAAATAAGGGAGTCACGTTGGCAATTGCCGGAGTCACGTACACCTGTCTGTTTCTAATCACAAGAGGCACCGAATGCGGAAATCGATGTGAAATAACTCTTCGTTCAGTCGAAAAGATTGTCTCATGCGCTTTAATCTCAGTACCCCACAAGCTAACAAACGTGTTTTCATTATGGTTTGCACTGGACCATTCCTTCCGTGTTAGGGCTCAGAATACTTGATTCCAGTGAGATATGAGATGAAACCATTCCAATAATTTTGTTTACTTTAGGACATTTTGTTTCCCCACCTATTTACTTCATCCGAAAATATTGAAATTTGGTTTGATGATTTAAATACTTCAAAATACCAAGGCTATTCAAAAAAAAAAAAAATACCGTTAATTGCTCAAATGTTGCCAAAGGTTCTGGCTGCAAAAAGAACATACTCTGAAAGATTTTGTTTTTTCATTTAACAACTAAGCGAGTATTTTATTTTGATATATGATGATTTGATACAGTGTTGGTTCAAACTACGCAACAAAGAAAAACATTCTAGCAGAATCTTGTTACTGCTACCGGTTTCTATGTAATTATTAACTTCTTGGTGCACATCATTAAATCTCTCAAAATATTACAATAAATCCTTATTATCAGCCCGTGGCTTATTTCCACGGCGACACAGCTCATTATTCGAATCGCCATTATCATACACAATTTGCATCTTTATTCCACTTCCATTTTTCTTCAAAAACACCTCAGAACCAACAGCCCGCGGCGTGAAGCTGTGCATTTTACCCATCACTGGTAAGCAGGCTTACCTTGGCTGCTGCAGGAACACAAATTTCCCCATTCAAGAGGCAAATGAAAAGCTGCTTTTGTCGAATCCTCAATATAAACCGGGTACTGTGTACGTGTCTATGTGGGTGTTGATGTTTGTAAACAGCACCCCATAGAAAACTCCATCGCATAGCGCTGAAGACGAATCTCGTTTCATAAATTCTTAACTCTTTACCGTTTTTTTTTTTGCCGTGCCTTGTAACCAACGCCGCTGTATTCTGACTTCTTCTGAGCGAGAAGCACCAGGACGAAGCCTCCTTTCAGGGCTGTCGTGTGGGATGTGATGAAACGTTCGCCACGTTTCTCATTCAGGTCGAGACCGGCGAGCATAAAAGCCTCAAAGAAGCAAGCAAATTTGCAGCAGACTGGAGAAGGGGGAAAACTCTAATGTTGCACACTCGGCTGGGTTATGGGATGGGATGGTCCAGGATTGCGGGGGCAGAGCGACACGCTCGTAGAAAAACCGAAACATGCTGCGACGGCATTACGGCTACCGTTTAGGCAACCCTTTCTACGTCTTCTCGCAATAATGCTTATCTACATCATTTCCCACGTGTTATTTCTCTCTCTCTCTGTCTCGTTGACGGGCAGTGTTCGGAAAGATGAAAATTAGGTGTGCTATATTTGTGGCAATTTTCTGCCAATTTTCTCATGGGAAGAAAGGAAATGTGGGAAATTGTTTGGAATGACTTCCATTAAAAGTTATGCCTGATGGAGAATTTCCTGCGATTGTCTAATGTGCGAAATGTTACTGTTGGAAATAGAATCAAGATAGAATCGGAACGTGTCCCTCGGAAAAAAGGACGATGTGATGGGCCTGACAGTTTTTGGAAAAATATCAAACTTTAGCTATTTCCTTTGCCGAAAAGCAGAAGAATAAAATAAAACAATTGCCTGGAAAAATATTCGGAGGCCCCATTCATTGCGACATGTCTGTCTTCCGATAAACAGCAACAGCGCAACCGGTCCATTATCCTTTCTGCTCTATGTTTTTTTTTCGCTGCGGGACCTTTTCTGTGGGAAGCGAAACTAAATGACGTATCCCGAAACGGCTGAGTGCTTTTAACGTGATTTTGCTGAATGTTTCGTCCGCACCCGGCCACCGAAACAATTGGCCCTCACCCTCGGGGGAGAACCCGGCAGTCGTAACTTCGTAATCGCTCACCTACACGCCAGGAGGAAAGTGGTTTCTCTCGCCAAATGGGAAAACGTTTAGGCGGAGAATTATTTAAACTTCAGCAACATCAGCAAGTTTTCCACTTCAGAGGACGAGTGGATGAAACGGAGGCTTTTTCGGTGCTATCGAGCCTTGGCGAATCCTCGTTGCTGCTGCGTGAGTTCTTTGCCCTTTGAGAAGTCTATGTCTATTCGAGGCAACGTTTGGAACAAAAAGAAAAACTTGGCGCAGAGTTTTTCGGAACTTTTCAGGAGCGCTCAGAAAGTAGTTATCTGGGGACCGATCATCGACACAATCAGAAAGTGTTCGCCTAAAAGAAGTGACATGTGTAGAATCTGTTCCGGAGAAGTGAAGTTCTTTGTTTCAAAGATTCTCTGAACCTCATCAATCATTCGATGTTTCGTGACCCATACAAAATCCAGAAGAAAAAGCATTTCGTGGGAACATAATATTCCCAGGAATTTTATCATGGGAAAATAGCCACACGAACTCCTATTGTAGTAATTCCAATAATTACTAGATAAAACGATTTTTCCCAGAAAAACAGAGCTTCTTTTCATGGTAATTGATAGCGTTGATTAAAATATTCTACAGATTACGCAGAAACCGAACGATGTAAAATTGTTGGAAGCTGTACCGAGTATTTTTTTTACACAGTATTCGACCATTCGAGGATTGGAAATGATTTCAATGGAATCACAATAGACAGCGTTAGTTTCACTTTTCTCTATCACCGAATGCTGCGATTTTTCAACACTGTGTTGAAAGTTGAAGAGAAAAGCTCAAATTGACAATGTCAGGAAAATGCACTCGATGGAAATCAAACCAATTAGAGTAGAAGAGAGGGATATCTCGCAAGGTAAACTGCTAAAGATTTTACTGGTTTGAGGTAATCAATAACTGTATTGCTGCGTTTTGCTGCGATTGAGTTGAAGACAAACCAATATCAAGCTCTTGATCATGAATGTTTATGTATTTTTTTCTTATCGACGAGTTTCGTGCCAACTCGAATGGTCATTGGCATCTATATCACAGATTACAGTGAAACGTTGTGGGTGTAAAGAAATTGGTCATTTAAGCAACTTTGCAAAAACTATAAGAACTACAAAATGCTGGCTAAAGAATGAAATGTAGGAACTAATTCATGTTTTCAATGAAAAATATCAAACAAATAAAAAAAGAAAATCTATTGAACCAAAATTATTTTGAAAATTGATATTATTTTCTCAAAAATGTATTTAAATTCTCAAATAAAAATATATGAATAGTCCTTACAATTTCCAACAAGTCATCTGTTACGGCCTAGACGGAAAACACACACATACAAACAACTTTATTCAAACACTTCACATTTTACACAAAATACTTAAAACTAAACACAACACTTTCAATATTATCCGCAGTGGTAGAACCTGAGTTCGCACCTGTAAACGAATACGGTTAACGTAGCTATACATTAAATAGTTATTGTCACTTACGTTTTCATACAGCAACAATTACCAGCAAAGGGAATAGATATCATATTAATCACAACACACAACACACTGTACTTACCACTCACAATTCAGCACAACAACAAAATAAGTAAACAATCACAACACACAAACAATAACAATCCAATTGTCAGAATGGGAACGGATGGAAACGAACCCGCTATACAAAGCGCAATTGTATTATAGCGAATATTTCAGACGCAATCCAAACGAACGCTATACAAATGACTATGGACCAATCGTATGAATAGGGCACGAAATGTTCAGAGCGTGTTCAGTTGCGAATAAACCTTCGATCAGTATAGATCAAGCTAGTTTGACTATATTCGATCTCATCATTTCATCTCTACTACATCGGGTAGCCAGTCTATCTTCATTTCTACTAGTCTGGAGCCCTGCTCAGATACCTCTCTGGGCGGAGACATTTTTGGCGCTGTAGACAGGATTCTCTACTCTACTCATCACTCTAGAACTCTGCTCAGATACCTCTCCGGGCGGAGACATCATCCACACATTGGAAGATGGGCTCTTATACAGGGAAATAGTTTTCCCAACAACTTTTGCATGTTTTCTTTGAAAAATTACTATTAAAAATTACTCGTATCATTTTAGTGTGTAAATTATCGCGATTGACATATTCTTAATTTTTTGTTTTGCTATTTAGAAACACATCAAGAACATGTGAAAAGCGAGAGTTTACATACAAAAATGTTACGAGGAGTTTTTCAGGAGTCTCCATATAAAAATGGCATATATTTCAGGAACTATCTATATAAATAAAAATGTAAGGCCAAATGTGTTGCTAAGCGCGAAACCCGAAGAAGGAATCGTCCGATTTGAGCTATCTTTATTTTGATGTATTCGTTTCTGCCCCTAGATCAATGTTATGGAAAGAAAAATCGGAAAATTTTAGGAATACTCTGAAGGAAGGTCGGAAAATTCGGAAAATTGATTTCTCATATGTTTTAAAATTACATTATGATAAGCGTTGTCGGTTCATTTAGTGTAGCGTTACCTGAACGGTCTTGGCTTTCTTTCATACAACTAAAACTCGATCAATCCTGTTAGCGTGCAACTCTCGACTCTTTATTTTTTTCGGAATTCATTCTACAAGCTAATTCTTCTACCTTCAAATTTATGGGGAGACGCTTGGAGTTACCCTGCTATATCAGCCGATAAATAATTATGCGCCGAGTAATCAAAAAATGTCTCGTGTGTGTTGAACTGCCACGAACCGAGTGGAAACTTGAGATTTGTTTCACTCGCATAAAAATAACAAAATTGATGTCAGTAAAAAAAAAAGTAGACTCGGTAACAACATAAGTTGAATAAAAATGTAATTAGAGAAGTGTTCGATTTTCGACAAGGGTGATGCCCTTTTGGAACTTGACGACAAAACGCAAGTGTGCTTTAATGAAATATGAAGAATGGTTTGGCGAGGTATTCTCCAAGCATCTCTACATACATATATGGAGGAATTAGGGTCGCTTCATCCCCCCTTACTTACAGAGCTTGTAATAATCTTGAAGAGATTGTTGCAAGCAGATTATAAAATAATGTAATAATTAGATAAATGTATCTGATTTGCGATTTTTAATTTTCTGTCATAGAAACCATATCTCCTGTCATAGAAATGACCATATCTCCTAATAGTTTCCCAAAATGTCTTATCAATCATCATTGCATAATAAAAATATTCTTATTTTCATCATTTTTCATTGTTTAAATATTTGTAAATTCCTCTCTCATTATTCTCTTTGCTTTTATATATATATATATATATATATATATATATATATATATATATATATATATATATATATATATATATATATATATATATATATATATATATATATATATATATATATATATATATATATATATATATATATATATATATTTCATAGGATTTTGAATTCCCACATTTCTAGTTGCTATGAACCTTCAAGTAAGTATCAGAACATATATGTCCTTACATGAACTCATTCCTGGTTTTCCAGCCCTTCGGTACATTCAAAAGCTATTATTGCTTTATTGATGGACTCATTCTTGTTATAGATTGGCTGTAGAGATATATGGCTCAATCTTTCACTTTTTCTTAAAATCCCACTTCAAAGTGTGTATGTAAAGTTTAGAATCACACCTATTCAAAGTACATTTCTCCATATTTCCCTGTTCATACAATTAAAGTATGGGAGCTATGATTGTGTCTTCCTAAACAGAATAAGCAGTCTTCACAGAATTGACGGAATATTGTTAAATAATAATTATCCCTTCTTTGATTTTTGTTTTGATGCCGGGTTCAAATTTCTCTGCTAAATTAATTCAGTCTGTGTATTACATTCTTGAAGCATGAGAAGAATTAGATCGTACAACTTTCTTCTAGGTGCATAGTTTCCTTTCAAACACATTTTATCGTTCTTATTCTAAAAATCTTCTAATTTATTCCTTCCAACAGTTGATTTGAATTGATTAGGAAAAAGCTTTTTCTCTTCACTTTTTTAAAATTTGGTTGTTTTAAGAGGAAAAAAAATAATTGGTCCTATTCATTTTCTCACTGCTGTCCTAATTTGTTACAATGAAATAGTTTGCAGTCGCCAACAAGTGTTTTTTTCCTTTATTTTTCATATATTATATTTGTTTTTTTTCACTTTGAACCAACGATTTGCAAGGTTTTAATCGGCCTCACATTATTTATTTTACATAATTTACTATAATTCTTTATCCGGTTTCCACACATGGTTGCTATTCTTTTTATTTTAGTGTTGGATTCTCAGTACATAATAAAAGATCATGGAACGCGGAATCCGATTTAGATACTTCATGTTAACTTTGAATATTTTCCAAATATGACAATCGTCTAAATATTGACACAAAAATATCTGCCCTGCATCTAATACGATGATTTCCCTTGATGAATTAATTGGCTTATAAATTTATCTTGAGAATTTTTATTAACTTTAATGGTTTATGGGAAAGTTGATGGAATATTTGAAGCTCCTATATCTAGTATTACCGAAATTAGTGCTCCTCTAGATTGTCACCTTGTTAGATCCGTATCGCAGTGAGATTATTGTCTGTCCGGCTCACATTTGCTCTTCCGAGAACTGACGTTTGTTCCTGTCTTCCTTCCTTCCAGCGAAAACATGAATCGTGAATCAAACTTCTCAGCAGACAACGATGGCTCAACCAAATGAGCTTCTCCAACCGACTCCGTGCGGGAATCATTTTTCTTCAATATGCTTTCCACTTTGCTGTGTATGCTCGACAGCATATCCTTATTGTTCGATCGATCCGAAACAAGCGATTCATTACCGGAATTTTCTTCTTTGGAGATCACTACCACAGGGGGATGGTTTTACTTGGCTCAACTATACTAATAATTTCCACATTTTTTTCACTACGATATGTGCATTTTCGAACCTATTTCACTTCCGAGTTATATTTATGTTCGTTCACTTTGTCTCCCGCTCGTTCTTGGGGAGCATACTTGCACTTCCACTTAATAACTTCCTTTGCAATGTTTCTCTGGACACACGTAGACTGATTTTTGAGGAATTCCATTTTCGGTGCGTTATCACCGCGACGGATCACTATACTATACGATACAATACGTTTTAGGCAACAGCCAGAAAAAAGTCGCAGCAAATGAAACAAAAAAAAAACCAGTCAAAATCCTGCTGTCACTCAGTGTCCTTTCCTCAGGGACATCCAATTTATACCACAGGGAGAACTAGTTTCATGGCGTTTTTTATTATCAGCGCTTTGCTCCACACGCTTATTCTTCTTCAAAAAGAAACACAGACAATCGCTATTGTGATACACTAATAAGTACACGACGGACAGGTGAAATAACGCACACCTATATCATCTATCTATCTACCAGGGTCGTTCAAACAATAAGTTTCAGTGCCTCAGAAATCGCAGAAAAATAAAGTTAGGACAGAAAATAAGGTGGTCTACGATTTATTTTCTATTTTTCTACATAATCGCCGTAACGTTCGCTGCATTTTTTATGGCACGAGTTTTTCTATACCGAGCGCGAAGTGCGTAGCGTCCAATTTTTTGAAGTACGATGTAACTGCGCCACGAATTTCTTCATTGTTATCGAATCGTTGACCGCCGAACGCCTGTTTCATAACTGGGAGTAAGTGATAGTCGCTAGGGGCGAGGGCGAGCGTTTCTTAATCGGTCCAAAACATCACAATAGTACGGTGGTGTTTTGGAAGTATCCCGTGTCGGGCACAAGTATAAAATATTGGAAACTACAACATCCCCATTATGATAACAAATTGTAATACTAACCTCGAGCCAACCGCGAGTAATCGGTTACATATTACTAACATAGCTTATAAGAAATAATGTCAAAATTCGTCAAAAGCCGTCAGGCTAACGTCATATGAGCCTTAATAAAAAATATATATATTTTGGAGGAAAAAAACGAAACTCCATATTTTAATAAAGTATAAGACTTTGTCGAATACGCTATTTCGCTATCTTAACTTCGAACAAAGTTAGGATTGGTTGTAGTTTTTTCATGAAAAATTTGTTGTTAGAAAAACTTTTTCCCTGTGAAAGTGCTCATCTTCCGATGTATGGATGACTTGTTGGAAATTGTAAGGGCTATTAATTAAACTTTTTGAGAATCTTGAAAAAATGTGTTTTTGAGAAAAATAAATTTTCATTATTGAAATATTTTTTTTCAGTGTAATTTTTTTAAAAATTGTTTCGTATTTTTTATGGAAACTTCCATTATTTCCCACAGTTCATTCTTTGACCAATAATTTGTAGGTGTTATAGTAATTGAGATCAATGTTGGTGATTGACGACAGAATCGACGAAAGCATCCAACTTTTTTCAGCATGTGAAAACAGCTTCTTCAATCAATGTGTTGGTCTCGCATCATACGATACCACTCAGTGAGTGAGCGGATCCAAACATGTGGTTGACAAGTTCTTTCTGTCTCGTAAGTAGAAAGAACAGCAGCTCTGTCGACCAATGATTCACTCTCCATCGATCGGATTTGTGTGCGGATGAGACAGAGAAGGATCGCCAAGCGATAATTTTCCCGTGATTGCACTCATTTGAACAATTATCATACCGACAGCAAGCGTTTTAGGGGCCAATGCAGCAAATGTCTGTATATTGTGATGCATACCGTACAAATATTTATAAGCAAGGAACAAAGCGGCGATTTTTATTCGATCAGTTGTTTTTGAATGTCCCCTACTTATTCTTAAAATTTATCAGGTGTAATACATATTTTAGATTAATGTGGGCTAATTTTATATGCGATAAAAGATGTTATTTTTTGTAAATGCTTGTGGTACAGTAGTTTGTTTTCGAAGAAAAGAAGCATAAAGGACAGTGGAAACCCGTCAGCAAGTAACTTTTAACGACAAAAAAAATCAGGACTTCACGGCTAACGTAAAGAAGAAAAAATCGAATAAAAAAGTCTGGTGCATGCGAATATACACACAGATGGGATATGAAATTGATAGCAAGAATTTTTATGTTGTCCGGATGGTCAATATTTACCAGTTTTCGCATGGAGTATAGCGTTTCACCAATCGATGGAAAATAAATACGATACAGTAATCTTCCGAATATACATATTTCAGTTTCTGCGGAATGTTTCTTCAGAAAGGAAATCAAGTTCTAATGTAAATACGAAAGAACTTTTCACACCATCAAATAACGTTATCAGATTGTATCCATTACTTCTCCCAACAAAACGTCATTCATTTTAAGGATCATTATGTCTTTATCCCTTATGTACTCGCGCAAATGGTCTCCCAGACCGACAATCAATAATTTTGTTTTAAAGAAGATGAATTAAATGACTTTAAAAACTGAGTGAAGGCGAAGACCACATTTTAATAGAGTATCACGTTTTCTGCGAGGAATATTGAACAGATTTTCTTCTGTTAAGAACTTAAAATTATGATTTTTTAGGGATATATTGAAATAATTTTAATATTAGTTAAGAAAGAGTAAGTACAGGTCGGACTCGATTATCCGGAATTTTAGACTCGATCATCCGGAGTATTTTGGTTTCGATTTTTTTTTATCGAAAATTTTGAATAATTTGTTAATATACTTTATTAATATGGTTATTTGAACAAATTTGTACGAAGCTAGATAGAGGAGAGGGTTGGAAAAGGGGTTGGTCTATACAACTAGTCTCGATTATCTGCAGTAAATATATATACGTTGGAAATTCCAAATTTAAATGAATACATCGATTTAATATTTAAACATACCTAATATGATAATTTAATAAAACATGGATGTAGTTAGGATGAGCAGGGTCTGTTTAGTATGTTTTAATTTGGTTATCCACAGTACATCATATGATCTTTCGAATAATCATGGATGTAGTAAGGACAAGGAAAAGTTGGGGTAGGAGTGTTGAGATTGTTGCAAAGAATACAAAATAAGTGATAAATCTATGAATCCGCTTGGATAGTCCTTTGATTTATTGGATTCTCAAAAGATGTCTATTTAGCATCTTCATATGTTACGATATTATCGCAGAATAGATTAAATTTAATAAATCTTGCGAATTATTATTTATTTCTATTTAAAAATAAATTCATGAGTAACGATGTGCATTAAAGTACCAGTGAGAATGGTCATCTCAATTCTACGAATGGGACTTCCTGAAAAATATTGATTACCTCGAAAAAATACATTATACAACATTTTAGCTCATTCAGACTTTACTTACTATTGTCGTAAAGACGCCAAAGTTTGAGTCTTCCGAAAACCATAAAATCACCATTCATGCGTTCATGCGTTCATGCGTTCTTTTATAGCCGACAAAGGGATTTCAACATTTTCCTTGACTTCACAATGGAATCAGTCGGTACCTCATCCCAAGCCTCGGCCACCCAAAACATAGCATCCCTAATGTTGATTCGCTTAACCATCTCATCGAACTCTCCTTGGCTCCTGGATGCCAATCTTTTGCTTGTATTTGGACTTGATCATTTGAATAATATTTTGGTTCATGAGCTGTAACAAGGCATAGATTTTTTTTCGAATTTCAAAACATTACTCCTCCCCCATGGGGCGCTAGTCAATTTGTGGCTAAGATACTGCATTATACGAATAAGTCAGTGCAAATCATAGTTACTTTACGTTTACCGAGAGATTTCCGTTTAATTTTTTTATGATTCTATAATCCGGAAAATTCGATCATTCGGAGTGAAAATAAAATCAACATTCCGTTTCATCTCTAGTCGAGAGTGAGCAGTCTGGGACAAATCGATTTCTTCAAAGATTTGGTATTTTTGCGGCAGCCATCAAAGTCCAGCGTGGATACAACCAGGTTACAAAACTAGAGGGACGAGATCTAGCTTCATGAGGATGCATCGTACGCCTTTTCGAAATTTACAACAAATCAGTCTAGCCAGCAAGTAATCAACTACTCATCCCCTCTTAGATGATGCCTACACACGCTACTAAAGATTTTTTCACACGCTACTAATGATAAATCATTGTTTTTTTATACAAGCCATCTCAAAAGCTTATTTCAATAAGTGCGATCGTTTGCCCCATAGGCTGTGAACTTGTGCCTCCACTATTGGACAAAAGTCCGCATTTGACAATTTGTATTATAATAAATATTGGACAAGCAAAACTCGAAGTATTTATAGATTGCGTTTCAAAGGTTATATATAGTCACTATTTGGTTAGCAAACTTAACCCTATTGGCTTTCCCTTTAAAAGCTATTAGACGACAGCTGTTGGGTGCGCACCGGCGAGCATTAGCACATCGAAAAGTTATATTTTCATCAGTGCCACAGATTATCAAAATTTATTCACGAATGAAGGAATCAGACTTTTCCCAGTATCGGATGAATTCTCTTCTGTTGAAACTCAACACCATAAGAGTCGAGACGCGTGAACTTTGTCTGGTATATTAATCGAAAACAGCATGAAAGAATTTCGAAAAGCCTCAATTCAGGCACTTTCATTACTGTCAATAATTTAGATGATTATCACGTACGTTAAGTTGATCTTCATCGCTTGCAGTGAATTTTTATTGAAAACGTGTCACCCATTGCACATATAAATGGTGGTGTATGCCATTTCCGAGTAATCGTAAGTAGATTTATAAAACGTAGCAAGAGTTGTTCTATACATTCCATTGCCGAAGTCGTCATAAACAAGAATTTTGTGTGATGAATTGCCATCCTTTACCATTAATCGATTGCACTCTCAATTGGTGACGTTGAATTTTATGCTCTGATTTTCACTAACACGCAATGATCTTCATTTTCGACCTTACGAATACCATGACGAAAAGGAAGATGCAAATGAAAAATGAACTTCATGGCAAGCTGATATTGATGTTCATTCCACTGGGGTTCATTGATAGTGTTGTTTCATATTTATCGACTCTCGCTTGAGCAATAGATTATCAATACAAGGAAGGCAGAAATTCGCCGAATTTGAATGTCGTGAACGTGAATATTTTCAGCACTGATTTTCATCGCATCGCATTTTTGCCTTGCGATTCAATTCTTTTCTGAGAGCGACACCACTCTATCACAAAGCGATTCGATCCAAAGCTCCGAGGCTGAGCACCCAATCGGATCAGGAAACGAAAGTAAAGCGACGGCAGAAACTAACGAACGAATCATAGAATGATACAAGCGAGCATCGATGAACACGCGCACAAATACCAAATGATGACTCTCACGCTGCGTTCATTCAGTGTTTTCGTTGACACGTCAGTTTTCTGTTTCATGAGTGTTTTAAAACATTTTATTGTGTGCGTTGAATGAATCAAATAAAAGAATGTAACGAGCGCTCGTTAATACGATTGGAACCCACCTGGATTGAGATATAATTTTTTTGGAAAAAAAATTTAAGAAAATAAGCTTTGGCCCTTTTTCAAAGGGTACTCTAATTCTTTCTAGAATATTTAAGGTATGCGAAGATTGAATGCGTAAAAGATACAGTTCGAACTGAAAGGAAAAGGAAAAAGGAAAAGGAAAAGGAAAAGGAAAAGGAAAAGGAAAAGGAAAAGGAAAAGGAAAAGGAAAAGGAAAGGAAAAGGAAAAAGGAAAAGGAAAAGGAAAAGGAAAAGGAAAAGGAAAAGGAAAAGGAAAAGGAAAAGGAAAAGGAAAAGGAAAAGGAAAAGGAAAGGAAAAGGAAAAGGAAAAGGAAAAGGAAAAGGAAAAGA